>NC_080855.1:18678002-18981032 GCF_030435755.1 Ochotona princeps | reverse complement strand
CTACGGCTTTGGCCTAACACAGTCCCATACAATGCAGACATTTGAACTAGCAGATGGAAGGGTTTTTTTTTTTCTCTCTCTCTCTCTCTCTCCCTCCCCCCAACCTCTTTAACTCTGCCTTTGAAATTAATAAAATAAATCTTAAAAATTAAGTGGAACTGTTAGAAATAAAGTTGTCTCTGATTTCACCCCTCTTCCTAAAAACAGAGATGAGCAGGAAAACACAAACAGCACCTTGGTAGTTTCTATCAGGGCCTTTGCTTGCTACACTCTTTGGCATGAAGATGCTGTTGTGGTTTCTGTGTATTTACACAGCCCTGACCTTTTGGGGGAAATTAGGGAATATCTAAAAGGGAAACACTGTTGGGGCTCACAGGCTGTCCTCGGGGCAGGCAGGAAGTGAACAGGCCAAAAAAAAACAAACAAACAAACAAAAAAACCGAAAGCTGACTGGCCCCAGGGCGACTGCTCACTGTTGACACTGGGCAAGGGCTGTTCTGGGTGGGACATCCCCCTCGCTCCATTTTGTGGAGACATGGAATCAAAAGGTAAATGTACTTTGCTGCCTCCCTCACACCCAGAATGCAAGCAGGTGCTATGCCATCTCCCTCTGCGGCCCTGTGTCCACTAGGTCTGGGGTTCTGTGATCACGAGCAGTGGACCAGACGGCACCGCCAGCTTACAGCACTGCAGCCTGAGGGGTGGGTGCTGGCAGCCAGCAGCACTGTGAGCATAGGAAATTGGGGAGCAGACAGTAGATCAATCAGAAGGTTCCACACCTAAGAGGTGGCAGAGTCAGCGTTTAAACTGGAGTCTGACTCTAGAACCGATTCTTCTCTCATCTGAGCTTGACAGAACCATCACAGACCAGCCGGGTTTTTGGAATACAGGAATCACCCTGGGCATGCGTCCTGCCTAAGAGTTAAGATGGCACGATGGATATCATACCTCCCATTGGCGCGTGCTTGGGTTTGACGCCAGGCTCCAACTGCCAACTCCAGCTTCCTGCTAATGCACTTGGTGGTGGTATGGGGGTACGGGCAAGACTGGTGATGGCTCTAGTGGTTGAGTTACTGTCATGATGTGGAGGCCTAGATTGAGTTCCTGGTTTCAGCTTGACCTAGTCTTGGCTATTGGGGGTAAGGGAAGTGACCCATCAGATGGCTGCTGTTTGCCATCTTCCATCTGGACTTAATAGACACTGCTTCATCTCCCACTGGACCTTCACGTCACACTCTCCTCAGTCCTGCAGAGCAATTAGTGATGGACTCTCTCCTCTCCTTGTCTCTTAACCAAGCACCTGATGAAGTCTCCTGGCACATATGATGTCAGACGATGGCAGCTGTGACACACACACTCCTGACTCAAAGGCAACGATATAAGGAGGACATGCCTTCTATGTGTGTCCAGATGAGGCTGCAAGCCCAGGACAGCTCTGTAGTGATGGAGGCCAGAGGACAAACGACCCTTGGGGATGCAGCAGCTGGCCAGCTGGGACAGAAAAGGGATTCAGACTGGCCTTTCATCTCCCGGTCCATGGGGAGCCACGCTGAGCGTACACCCTCCAGGGGCCTTAACTAAGTTTGCAAACAAGACCCTTTCCAGTTCAAGGTTTCTTGCAGAACATTTTAGAAACCCATGCCTAAGAGTAATCTTCTTTCAATGAAAAATGTGTACTATGAACCAATCATGCGTGGATTTTAACACATTTTCCCACAAAAATTGAATTTAACTTAAAAAGGAACCAAACCTTGAAGATATTTGAGAGGCAATAAAAGCAACGAGAAAAACAAGCCTTCCTTCCATCCACTGGTTCAACCCTTGCTCCTTAACCCCAACACTCTCTCAAGGCCTGACCAGAGCTGGAACTCCATCAGGGTTCCCAAAGGGGAGGCAGTGATCCTCTAGCATCTGCAATTGCTACAGGCAGAGTTACAAGCTGCAGCTGGAAGTTGGACCTGAGTTCTCTGGTAAGAGGCTCAGGCACTTCATTTAGCTGCTAGGACTACAGCCACGCCCAAAACTTAGCTTTTTTTAACTTCATTTTCCTATCAAGCTTTTGAAGTCTGTTTGGACTGGATATAAAGCCACTTCAGTCCTCTTTCCTCATTCTCCTGAAATGTGCTTCAAAATACACCTAACATAAAACTGCCCCCCTTCCTCTACTAGTACACATTAGGGAATGTTAAATACATTTGTACATGTGTAGTTTAGTCGTGAGTTGCCTTAAATGTCAGAGAAAAAAAAAACAGCAAGAAATACAGCAGAAAAATAAAGGAGACACATGAATCTCCATGGCCGGACCCCTATCTAATCTCAAGGTCAAAAATGTAAACAAGATCAAATGCAAAGATTCGGGCTCAGTCCAAAAAAGGAGAAGGAGTCGCTGGCTGCTGGCCCAGTGCTTTGATGCCCCTGACAGTTATGATGTGTGACATCTGCTTTGGTCAAAAGCAAGAGAATGAGGCAGGAGAAGCTGGGGTTCAGCTGCGATGGTGTTTCCCAGACTGTGTGCCTTGGAACCCAGATCCCCTGAGGCATTGGGGCAAGGGGTACCAGGGAGGTGGAGAAGTTCATCAATCCCACTGCTGTACCCAAACCTGTTAAGAAGAGGGTGGCACAATCCCCCATCCCGCACGCCATTGGGACATCCAAGTCCCAGACAGAACCTCTTCATGCCTGTGGATCTGGGGCCGATCCGAAGCCTGGAACCAGGAACCTCTTCCAGGTCTCTGATGTGGGTGCAGGGTCCCAAAGCCTTGGGCCATCCTCGACTGCTTTCCCAGGCCACAAGCAGGGAGCTGGATGGGAAGTGGAGCTGCCGGGATTAGAACCGGCGCCCATATGGGATCCCGGGGCGTTCAAGGCGAGGACTTTAGCTGCTAGGCCACACCACCGGGCCCAGGGTTTTTTTTTTTTTATTATTATTTTTAATTGCATGTATGGGGCAATTGCTGTGGCATGCCTGGGAAACCTCCACCTGCAATGCCAGCATCCCATAGAAGCAATTATTCAAGTCTCAGCTGTTTACTCCCCATCCAGCTCCGTGCTTATGCTCTGGGAAAACAGCAGAGGGCAGCCCAAATGCTCAGGTCCCTGCACCCACGTGAAGATCCGATGAAGCTCCTAGCTCCTGTTTCAAACCAACACTGCTCCAGCCATTACAGGTACTTGGGGAGTGAATCAGCAGATGGAAGATCTGTCTCTTCTCTCTCTGTGACTATACCATTCAAATAAGCAAATAAATCTTTTAAAATATTGCATGTGTGCTGATCATGTAGACTTTTCCTCCCTTGTTACTATTCCCTAAATAATTTATTTCAATAACTACCTTCATAGCTTTGTACAGCAGAGGATAGCAGATCTATTTCTCTCCTTCTCCCTCCGTACCTCTGCCTTTCTAATAAAAGTAAATAAGTGAATAAATCGTTCAAAACAGGCAGGGGGATTCTGTCCTCTGGCTCCATTTGCACCCTCCACTCTGCCCCCGACCCCCTCCAATCCCTCACACTCCTCACAGCTCCAAGGGCCAAAAGGATATCACGGAACTGACAGACCCTGATGGTCAAGTGCAGCTCTCAAGTGTCTTGACGAAAGCAAAGGCTTCTGTCGCCACAGGCATTTGCAACATTGGATACCTCTGCTTGAGTCAATCCTGGTCCCGGACTCCACTTCCTGGCCACCAGCTCATACGTGCACGTACGCACGGTAACAGTACCTTAGCCAAGTCCCTAGTCCTGACTTTGCCTTGAGCTTTCTGGGTGGCTCTGGGCATGTCACCCCCACCCCCACCTCAATCTCTGGGCCTTCCACTTTCCCTTTACAAAGCGCAGTAGTGGGCCAGCCTGGCTCTGCCACTTTAGGACACCTGTGACCCACACTGAGGACATAGGCCACCGGAGATGGTTCGGCTGCTTTTGTCCCTCTTACCATCGGGTTGTCTTCACCAGAGGAACTTGGGGAGCACAGAGCACACCCTCTCCACTTTAGCACTGAGGACCCACGAATCAAAGGGAATCAATGAACCAAGGGGATGGTACTTGTCCGTTATCAGGCCTGGCCCATTGCTTCCCTGGGGAAGCTCAAATGCCTGTCCAAGAAACTAACAGAGAGAGACAACTGAGCCCTGAGGCTGCCGAGGCCCCTTCCGAGCCTCAGAGGTAAGGACAGGGCAGGCCATAGGTTTCCGTACAAAGCTCCAGCTGGAAGGACCTTGCTCCTCTGCCTGCCAGAAACTTGAAATGCATGTATATTTATAGAGAGTGCATTTTCCATGAGTTTCTTCATATGCATGGATCTCATGGTTAATATACCAAAATCAATCTTGCAGGGCAGGCATTCAGCTTCTCAAGTACATCACCCAAGCCCCTGGTAGAGGACCAGGGACCAACGTCCACCTCCTGCTCATTCAGAGCCTTGGAGGTACGAGGGCAGGCTCCAGAAGCTGGCTCCCTGCCACCACCAGGGAGACCCAGCCTGAGCTGCCCGCTCTTGCCCTGGCCTTTGGAGAATGGACCAGTGGATGGGAACACTCTGCCTTTTCTGTTTCTCAGATCAAGAACAAAGAAGATGTTTTAAAAAAAATAATAAATTTATCTTTAAATTCCACTTTCTACCTACTTTTGGAAAACACCAGACTAGCTGTGATCAGGGGGAGGAATGGGAAGAAAATTCTCCAGCTCAGCCAGCATGGCTTCCAAGGATCCTCAGGGGAGGACGCTGTGATCTGTGTGGACCCCTGCTGTTCCCCAGGGGAGGGAGCCGACTCTGGCTACCTGGGTAGGGGTTGGGTGGTGATACCAGGATCCCTGGGGGATACAAACCCTGCTGGTGCCCGGGTCCCTCACAGAAACAGGTGCAATATCTGCACATTCCCTGCAGAGGCCACCTCATCTCTCCACGACATACCATCCCTCATGCAACAGAAATGTGTAACTAGCCACCAGGAATAAGCGACAAAGGGAAAAGCTTGTATGAGTTCAATACGGACATCATCTTTCCCCTAAACACTTTCTGTCTCCAGCTATTTGAGTCACAGGTGTGCTCTCAGGAGGCAGGGTGGACAGCACGGCCAACATGGCAAGGTCACATGTGCACAAGGGGGCATGGAGCCCTGTGATTCCAATAAGGGATGCTCCCTGGGATACAGCTGGCCTCCTCTCCTCTGGTGTGGCAGGCACCTGCTCCCCACATCCTCATGTGCACATTGCTTGCAATCCTCACCTGTCCTGGACCCAGATCTGCCCTCTCTCCTTCATGTGGCACCCCCCTACATGGATTTAAAGCTAAGGGTGAGGCTGGCACTGTGGCACATCATGTTAAGCCTTCATTTGCAATGCCAGCATCCTATGTAGGTACCCGGTTCAAATCCTGGCTGCTTCACATCAATCCAGCTCCCTGCTTATGCCCTAGGAAAGCAGCACAGGATGGCCTAAGTGCTTGGACCCCTGCACCTGCATGGGAGACCCAGAAAAAGCTAATCAGGCCAGCTCTGGCTGTTGTGGCCATTTGGAGAGTGAACCAGAGCATGGAAAGTTTCTCTGTAACTCCGTCATTCACAAAAAATAAATCTTTAAAAACATTTTTTTTTAAAGGCCAAGAGTAGAAGGCAGAGACCCAAGGAGGGAAAGGGCTCCTGGGAAAGGCAGACATCTCCCAGGCACGGCACAGTGGCACACCTCCATGTCCAGGGGACCCACACAAACGCCAAACTTGCCAAGACACGCAGAGGATGTCACTGCCCCCACAGAGGGAAGGACACATGGCTGTGATGAAGTATAAAGTTCTCCCCAGCGTTGGAGCCCACGGGGGAGCTAGGTTATGGAAAGAGGTGTCCTGAAAGTAAGACTCGGATATATCTCTGCGAAGAGCACATGAGAGCCTGCCTGGCTCTGCCCAACACTGGCTGTGCCACTCCAAGCAAGCCTCAGGGCAGCTCTGGTCACCCGGGAGGGCAGCCCATGGGCAGGTGCTGAGCTGAGCCCTTCAGAAGCACAATTCACCACCTTTCCCTAAAGGGAATATTTCAGGCCCAGGAGATACGCAGAACTGGGTTTCTAGAAGCCTTCTCTTCCCTCTTGGCTAGTGGTGCCATCGCAAGTCGTTTCAGACCCTACACTTACAAATTAAGAACAACAACAAGATTCTAAAGAGTGGTCATGAAGACTAAAGTAAAAAAAAAATGCCCACCAAGGGTTTAGCGTGCTGCCTGGCCAAACAGTTCAGCAAATGCCAGCTCTTCCCATTAACCCTGTTTCACGGATGGGAAAACTGAGGTTTGCAGAAGCCAGAGAAGATCACTTTCAAGTTTAATTTTGAGCTGCCACACTTAAAAGTGTGCTTGGTTTTCCAGAAGAATCTGATGCATACCCAGTCTTGGAATTATGCAATGGGGCCAACAGTATCAAATTCACCTGTTTGGGATTGCAAAAAGGGAAGAGACAACCTCTCAACACACACACATCCCCATCCAAAAAAAGAAAAAAAAAACTTTCCAGGAAGAGAGGGCAGGAAAAAGAATTCCTATTTCCTCTCTAATGTCCTTTGGTCCAGTCTGTCCCGATGGCTCCCACAGAGGAGGACAGGGTGGGGAGCTCCCCAGGGGCAGGGCCAATGAGGCTGTGTGCAAGGCTGGGCAGTTGGCGAAGGGACCAGGATGGCCTCATGGAAAACGCTACCATAAATGGGCATGTTTGCTTCCATCTCAGCCCTCCCACGGAAAAGTAATGATAAATCCATAACAAATACCTTGTACGGCATAGCACGCCTATTTCAGACATGACTATCAAAAAGCATGCTGTGGACAAGGCAAACCCCAGAGACTGGCAAGCACACCTTTTGGACCCTTGGGGTGACAGCGTGGCAAGGGTCACCAGCCCCAAGCAGATCATCATTCCACCACGGGACGGAGTACATGGAACTGGACATTGGCAAAAAGTCAGTTTATGTTTTGTCAAAAAAACAAAAACAAAATCATGGCTAAACATTTATTCTGTGGTAAGCATTGGGTCCCACCAGCAATGTAACTCCAACGAGAAGGTTTTGTCCACAGTAAAGAACAAAAAAATAGATGATGGGGTACCCGGTACAAGCCTGGCATCAGGCAGACATGGGAGAGTGTGCCAATATTTGCTAGCTGTGTGACCTTGGGCAACTCGTTTAACCTCTCTGGGCTTCTGCTGCCTTCTAGGCCAAGCAGGCACAGGATCCCAAATGATTCAGGGAAGTCAACTAAGTTCCGTGCTCCTGCAATGAATGCCAGGCAAGCATCCATTCTCCATGCACCAAACCCTGCCCTTTCCTTGCACCGATACACTGTATCTTATTTCACATTTCACACCCTGCCATTCAACCACTCTTAGCACCTTGGGTCTTTAAACAGTCTCTCGAAGGAAGCCCAACAAATACAGAAAATAATAACAGGTGCACAGGGGTTTGTTAGCAGCTTGCTTTTCCTTGGCTGACTGCTGGTCAGTTTCCAGCAAATGTAAAGACTCGAGTCTCTACAACTAATCATTTCCTGCCTTGGGTTTCTTAACATTTTACTCCTTGACAAGCGCGGTTTTTCCCAGAGCAGCAGAATCCCTGGCAGCTCCCTAGACAAGGGGGGAAAAATCTTCCTTTTTCTTTGGACAGTGGAGGCAAGGTTCTGTAGGGACTCCCCTAAGGCCTTACCTAGCGCACCAGCAGGTCATAAAGACACAGGGAGACTATAGCATCTACATCCTTCCCCACTCCTGCGGTGATGGGAATCTGGGGGCAACCTGGTTGGTTCCCCCCTCCCCTTATTTTTCTTTTCTCACTTGGAAGGGGCAGGAAGAAAGCTGGGCTGTTTCCAAGGCTGCGTGTCATCAGCAGCCTTATCTCCCTGGGCTATCAACGCGCACAGCTCACAGTCCGAGAAGCACTGCTTTCAGCACCACCAGGCGCTCGTGGCCTTGGAACTGACTTAACACATTATCAGCATAGCTAAGTGGTGCTTCCACAGCCACTTGGAGCCTGCCTCGCCTGCCTGCGTGCGAGCCAGGGGCTTTTCGGTGAAGTTCAGCTGTGCTTCATTGGGATGTGCGCAGCTGAGATGTGGAAGGGAGTACATCTGCTCCATTCACCGATAACAAGAATCACCTGGGAGCGCTGATGGTCTCTTAAGTGTATTTTTCTCTTTTTGGGGGGAGGGGGAGAGTGGCTTTTTTTCCCCCCTGGAAATTCTGAAGTAACTGGGGTTGGGTCCAGTGTTGGAGTCCCACTGACAATCTTGAGAAATGCTGAGTGAGAGGGTGGGTAGGAGGAAAGGAGGGGAAGAGAGAGAGGAAAATCGTGAACCCCACCATCTCGCCCCCTCCTGGAGACAGATATCCTGAACTGGACCCCTCAGAGCCCCCCAAACCCTGGAGAATGCCCTGGTGGAGCCTCCAGCCCACCACCCCACGTGTGCTCCCCCCAACCCCAGCAGGGGTACCCGCACTTACAGATCTCCAACTGGGGGGGACAAGCAAGAGAAGCAAGCAGGACCGGGAGCTCAGATCTGGCGCACCTCCCAGGCCGGGGCGTCCAAATCTCCTTGCGCGCCTCGGACGCCTCTCTTTATAGATCCGGGGCCGCCCGCGGGTGGGATGGGGCAGGCGGCCGGCCCGGTGAGGCGGGGGAGGGTCCAGCACCGTGGCCTCCGCAGCGCCTCCTGCAGGGGCCCGGGCCGCTCAGCTCTGGCCCCGGGCCGGGGCGCACAGCCGGGGTGGTCATCCACCGCACGCGCGTGCTGACCCCCGGCCGTGGCGCCCCCCGCCCACCCCTGAGACTCCCAGTCCCTAGAGAAGGGGCTGCTGGAGCAATCCCCGACCCCAGGCTTTAACCTCTTCCGTCTCGTGCTACTGGGGACGCTGGACGGCAGGGAACAGAGAGGAAAGGTTTTTTGTGAGTTTTTTGGGGGTAATTTGCGAAGGCGAGGCTGGAGCCGTCTGCCTGACTGCTGCGAAGGGAGCGCAACCAGATGAAAAGTGTTTTTTCTCGACTTGCCGGAGCGGCACAGGTGCAGCCCCTCATCGCGTCTTCTGCCCCTTGGGTACATGCTTTGCCGAGCCTCTAGGAGTGCTCTGCCACATGGGGTAGGGGGCGGCGATGATTCTGTCATTTGTCAGGTGCAATCCCCGCACAGCGCTGGTGCGTCCCGCATATTATCCCCGTAGACCCCGGGGGAAGCCGCTCCCCGGAGTCCCTTCCCGGCTTGCCCCCACTCCTTCGGCCACCCATGGGCTCCCATCCTGGGGGCAGGAGTGGTCTCATCAACTCCCACGCACTCCATGCCTGGCGCCCCTCCCCAGCCTGCTCTGCCTGTCCGGGTCACTATTGCTGCCCGTTGCTCTGGGCCCAGGTTCAGAAAGTGCACGGGGCGATGGAATTAAGTTAAAAAGCTATCGAATTCCATGTATACTTTTTCATAGTGTGTATGTTCCATGAGCTTTTGCAAGCCCTCTCCGAGGCATGCATTTCAGATTTGTGCGTGTTTAATTTTTTTGGTTTTGACACCAAAATCATCTTTTTCGTGCGCTTCCCACGTCCCTTTGGAATGACCCTCAGAAGCCCCCCCACCCTCTGCGCAGCGCTGAATCGGCCTCGCCCGCAGGCTTTCCCAGTACCTCTCCTCGCGCTGCCACACACACGCACACACAGGCCATAAAAGGCAGTGGAGGCTAGGGGTTGGCCCCTGGCCAGGCTGGAGACCCCGCTCCCCGCGCGGGCCGGCTCCGAGGTTCCCGGGCCGGGCCAGGCCGGGCCGGTGCTCCCTCCCCGGGCGCGGCGGGCACAGGGCGCGGGGCGGGAGACAACCCAAAAAGGGCAGGCGCGGGCTCCTTCCTGCAGGAATTCCCAGCACCGCATACCAGCCCGGGACTGCCCGCTCCCCCTGACTAAATATGGTGCCGCGCGGCCTCCCTGCTCCGCGGGCGCGGGGGAGGGCAGCCCCGCTGGCGCGCACCGGGACCCCTGTGCTTGGGGCGCACCCTGTGACAAGTCCCCCGTGCGTTCCAGCCACTTCGGGCCAGAGGATTTGGGGGCGAAGTTTCCAGGAGCTGGGAAGCCCCCGGCAGGCTCTGTACTGGGCTTATGTAACAACCCCGCCCCTTGCAACCACGTGTGTGTGTGTGTGTGGAGGGGGGATGGGATGTCTTTAAGGCTACACCACTGAGTCCCCAGAGCATCTCAGGGGACCCTTCTGATTACCCTGATACACCTGCAGCAAGGAGACATTCCAGGGAAAAGGGCCGAGGCCCAGGGCAGGTGGGTGGGGGGCGGTGAGGTGGCTGAGTGTGAATCAGCCGTTTCTGACGCAGGGCAAGACACTGCCACTATCCGTGCCTCAGTTTCCCTGCCTGTAAAATGGCAAGGACAGTAGCTACTGCTTGGCTTAGTGTTCATGGGAAACAAGCACTGTCCCCCCACCCCGTTCCATATGGGCTGCTGTTCCTGGCCAACTGGAGTGGTGCCAAGTCTGGGGGAGTGAGGAGCCAGCTGGGCCTAGCGGTCCCAGCAGCCCTCAGGTCGCACAGCCTGGAAGACCATGGCAGCCCCGCCCGGCCCGGCCCGCCTCCCTGCCTGGGTCTGTGCAGAGCAAGCCTCGTGCTGGGGAAGAGACGGGCAAGGCTCCTGGGCACATGATGAATGAGCTGCTTCTCCACAGGCCTCTTCCCCTCCACACTGTAAAAGGAGTGGAAACTGTCCCTGCCTCCGCGCGGAGGTGATGGGGAGCAGAGAAGAAAGGGGATAAACTGACACAGCCGCTGAGGCAGAGCAGGCTGCTGGCACCTCACTCCCGGGCCTGGCTTGCAAGGGGTTGCACCGATGCTTTCAAGACCTGCCTTTGGGCGCCTTCCAAAGACCATGCTTCATTAGTTGGGAATACTCGGTTTTGCCGCATTCAATCTCTGCTCATTTTTCCCTTGTTACTAGTGCAAACCAAGGGTGGGGGGGGGGGGAGTTCGACAGACCGGGAACTGCAGCGCTGTGGCAGGAACTGCCCTGTGTGCCTCAGGCGAGTCTGACAGAGTGTGTAGATAAGAAATCTGAGGGGCTTCAGTCCCTAGGTCTGCCAACGAGCAGCCAGGCAGCTCAGGGCTGGCCGGGACCATTTCTGGGCCTGCCTTTCCCAGCGAAAAGCTAAAATCGTCATTCTGCTTGAACAGGCTTGCCGAGCTGTTCAATACGCCAGCACGAGAAACAACCTCTAACTTTGTGCTATGTTCCAAGTGTGGGCTGCACAAAGTCCTCACGCTGAGTCTTCAAAATGGCATTGCTCTTGGCACACATGAAGCCAGAGGCCCCAGTTCCACTTCTTACAGCTCAAAAGGTCAGCTTTTTTTTTTCCTCTTAGGGTCAGTCATTTTAAGAAAAAAAAATCATGCCTGGAAAAACACATCACTTTGAATGAATGCTGTTAAGTAATTTTCCTCACGACGTCTGGTCTCAGAGGAACCACAGGGTGGGGGTTTCTGTGAACCTGTGAAACAAGAGGGCTCAGGGAAAATTTCTCTTGGGGTCTTCTGTTTTTCCTAATCAATGAGCTTTTTATTTTCTTCTGCATTCAAAAAGCCCCAATGTGTGATTCCCCTCCAGTTTTAAGTGACACCAAAGATTGGGACCAAGTATGTTCTTTTTTAAAAAAAAAAGATTTATATATTTTTATTGGAAAGGCAGATATATAGAGAGGAGAAGAGACAGAGAGGAAGATCTTTTGTCCGATGGTTCACTCCCCAAGCAGCCCCAACAGCTGGAGCTGAGCCAATCCAAAACCAGGAGCCAGGACCTTCTTCCAGGTCTCCCACACGGGTGCAGGGTCCCAAGGCTTTGGGCCATCCTCGACTGCTTTCCCAGTAGGGAGTTGGATGGGAAGCGGGGCTGCTGGGATTAGAACCAGCGACCAGATGGGATCCCAGCGCTTTCAAGGTGAGGACTTTAACCACTACGCTATCACACCAGGCTCCCAAGTGTGTTCTTTCCTTCTCTGTGTGTGTGTGTGTGTGTGCATGCGTGTGTCAGATTTATTCTTCAGGAGGATTATCAAGTCTGGCCTGGTGTGATGGTCTAGTGGCCAAATCCTCACCTTGCATGTTCCAGGGTCCTATATAGGCACTAGTTTGTGTCCTGAATGCTCTATTTCCCTTCCAGCTCCCTGCTTGTGGCCTGGTAGAGCAGTAGAGAATGGCTCAAAGCCTCAGGACCCTGCATCCATGTGGGAGGCCCGAATGAGGCTCCTGGCTTCAGATCAGCTCAGCTGCAGCTGTTGCAGTCCTTTGGGGAGTGAACCAGTGGATGGAAGATCTTTCCTCCGAGGATATGGGAACAGCAGGCCAGACTGCAAACAAGGGTGGCCCCGCTCCGACTCCTGTACGAAAGTGCTTTTAGCTTACCCTGATGACACCCGTGTGTCTCCCTGTGCCACAAGCTGCAATGCATAGGCACCGCCACGCTCTTACCTTCAATCACCAGCCTCCAACCCTGGTCCCGAAAGGCTGAGTAAAAAGTAGTTTTAGAGTTTACAAAACCATTAAATGTGCTTGGGATCTAGCAAAAACACCCTTCTCAGAATTGACCCAAAGCAGCTAAAAAGCGACATCTCTCCCCTCCCCTCTCCACACACACGCACAAAATAGAACACAAATGTTAATAATTTTATCCAGAACTGGTCAGACTTAAAGGAAACTAGGATGTCCTTGAGTAGCGGGGTAGGTAAGCGACAAAGAGTATCAAGAGAGACAGAGGAACTAAGTGAGAGAAACCTACCTGAAAAAGCCAACATCCTGAACCATTCTGGCTATAGAACCTTCTAGAACAGGTGAGGCAGAGGATTTGTGGGGCAGTGAAACCATTCTATAGGAGGCCCTAACAGTGAACACATTTGCCACATATTTGTCTAAAACACAGAGTACCAAGAGTACATGTGGACGATAATGGTGTCCTCTGATAAGGATTCACCCACTGGCACCATTATACTGCTCTGGGGCAGGGTGAAGGGAAGAGAGGCCAGAAGGGAGGGGGGTGTGGTGGGGAGCCGGGGTAGAGGGTAGCTCTCTATACTTACCACGCAATTCAGTCATGAGTCTAAAACTGCTCCAGAAAAACAAAATTAAAGTCTACTTTTGAAAAGGTTTCACTTCCAATGAACAAAAATCCGTGAAGACCAGACATTGCTTGTGTAACCTGTTAGAAAGTAGACTCCCAGGCCCGGCGCAGTAGCCTAGTGGCTCAAATCCTTGCCTTGCATGTGCCGGGATCCCATATGGGTGCCAGTTCCCCTGCTACTCTTTCCCTTCCAGCTCCCTGCCTGTGGCCTGGGAAAGCAGTCGAGGCCGGCCCAAAGCCTTGGGACCCTGCACCCCTGTGCGAGACCTGGAAAACTCCTGGCATTGCATCGTCTCAGCTCTGGCCATTGCAGCCACTTGAGGAGTGAACCAACAGACGAAAGATCTTTCTTTCTGTCTCTCCTTCTCTCTGTAAATCTGCCTTTCCAATAAAAATAAATAATCTTTAAAAAGAAAGGAAGGAAGGAATGAAGAAGGAAGCAGGAAGGGAAGTCGCCTCCCCACGGCCGGGCAGCAGCCCTCAGTGCCTCGGAGGGCAGATCCTCACGGGCGGCAGTGGCAGCCCTTCATGTACACTTGGCTTTAGGGTGAGAGAACACACAACTGACATGACCACCCAGGCATGTGAGTCACACACCAAGGCGTTCTTGCACATCATTACCAAGCCACTAGTTACCCCCCTCAGCAGCCACCTCAGCACTGGCCATGGGGTTCCCAGACTACCCAGGTTTTCAAAGCTCACCCGAAGCCCTCTGCAGCTTCAGGCCCCACCCTACCGTTACGTGAGCCTAGGCTTTCTCCCAGAACTTTTCAAGCGTTGCTGGAACCGTGCTTCTTCAGGTGACTGCCGTGTTTGTCTTCCTTCTCCTTCTTCTGCCAACCTTTTCTTTCTGTTCCTTGAGTTTCTAGAATGTGTCAGCCCGTGCACATCTAAAAATGGCTGGATAGGGCCCGGCACTGTGGCCTAGCAGCTGAAGTCCTCGCCTTAAATGTGCTGGGATCCCCTTATGGGAGCCGGTTCTAATCCCGGTAGCTCCACTTCCCATCCAGCTCCCTGCTTGTGGCCTGGGAAGGCAGTCAAGGATGGGCCAAAGCCTTGGGATCCTGCATCCACGTGCGAGACCTGGAGTAATTTCCTGGCTCCTGACTTTGAATTGGCGTATCACCAACCAGTTGCGGTCACTTGGGGAGTGAATCATCGGACGGAAGATCTTCCTCTCTGTATATCTGACTTTGTAATAAAAATAAATAAATCTTTTTAAAATATGGCTGGATCATAAACTAACCGACAGCTTTCAACTGCAAGTATAATTCTTCCTGTAGTGGACTTTCTTAACTTTTTAAGAACATTAAGCCCTCGTGGTTTTGCTTTTGCTTTGTTTTCTTTGTTTTTGGATAATCACAAAAATCTCACACTGCTTTCAAAGTATTTTTTTCTTTACTACTAAATATACTTTTTCCAACCAACCATGGCCCTCCAGGCTACACTATTGTCCCCCAAGACTGATACCAGCTCTGCCCAGGCCACCATGGGCTGAATCATTGTCAGAGGTGGCATCGAAGGACCAAGAGGGGCCTCCCGAGTGCTCCGAAGAAGCGGACATCAACACAGCTCCTGCTTTGTCCACTCATGACAGCACCCTCCCACACCAGTCCCCCTTCCTCCACCCTTCACCTCACCCTCCCAACAACCAGCCTGGGAGGACCCTGAAAGGGGGAGGAGGCCACCTCCAACCATGCCCACCTGCTAAGGACAAAGATATGGAAACCCTCTACAGAGAGCTGAATTCATTATTTTTTTATTAAATCAAGCTTTAAAAGTATAAAAGTTGCCTAGGTACAAACAAGTCGCAGAATGATGCATACAAAAGCACTACGTGACAATTCCGTTTAGCTTCTGTTTTGATGATTTTATATCAGTATCCAAAATGATAAATTCCAGAATTTTTTCTTAATCTAGTCCTACATGATTGTAATTCCTGAGGTAAACTTGGGGTCCACTGCCAGTATCCTTGGATGTAAACCAAGTCCTCTGGGAGCAGTCAGGTATTTATATTCCCACATTTAACACAATGGAATTCATAATGGTAATCAAATCTTACAGATTTAAAAATGGAAAGTGGCCTTACAATACTTTGGCATCCAATCTGAAGCTCCAACAGAGCCTCGCAAAGCAGTAACTTGTGAAGTTTTGTCCCCAGGCGGTGTTCTACTCCGAACTGGCCACGCGACTTGTGCCAGTTGGTGGAGGTTAGCCCTAAGAGTCAGCTGTCTTCAGTGAAATCCGTGTGTGGACGTGACATTGTACAAGTTCCTTCCGTAGGTATCCAAGTGCCATTTTAGAGGTAGCGCCCTCAGAGCTCAGT
The DNA here is from genome assembly GCF_030435755.1 of Ochotona princeps. NCBI lineage: Eukaryota > Metazoa > Chordata > Mammalia > Lagomorpha > Ochotonidae > Ochotona > Ochotona princeps. The sequence continues at coordinate 18,965,596 of NC_080855.1, read as the reverse complement.
ACTTTCCAACCCCAGGATAAAAACGGAAGCTGTGGAAGACTCAGGCCCTGGTGAGTGGGGCTAGGCCCCTCCGTGACACGTCCACACCACAACAGACGTCTACACAGCAGCAGAACAGGCCATCCTCCCAGAAGCCAGATCAGGCGTCTCTTCCAAAGCCTGTCCCTTCATGTGCATTTCACATTCTTTACATAATAAGTTCTTTGTTTTACTACAGCAAATGGAAAAACTACTTTCCCCCACACTACCTTTTAATTAAAGTTTGCAGTACAAGCCAAATGTCTAACGAGGGATAAAAACATAGTGCCTTAGTTGAAAAACTCAACCTTATAGTAATTCGGATATTTATAAATAGTTAGGTAAAAACAGTGGCTTAAAAAAAAAAAAGCTATAGAAATCATGCTTTTTTCTTGTTTTAATGTCATTTTACATTTTTTAAAATCCACACAGTCGCAGCTGACAGAAATGTAACTAATGTGAAGTCAAGCAGCAGAGCTTCCTCCCGTGGACCTACTGACCTGAACATTGGTTTAGAAGCATGTGCGAGGTGCGAAGGAGGTCTTCCATTTCTCATAAGCCCAGGGGCCTTTAGAATACTTCCTAGAAGAACATGTTTTCTTTCAAGTTAAATCCAGTATGCAAGATGACAAAGTTAGCTTTTATTCACAAAGGAATAAAACATGAGGGGCAAAGTGTTTTTGGAGAAACCCAACAGTTTCAGAAAACACAAATGGTAGTGGTGCCACTCGGGGGTAATAAATAAGTTACTGGGTAGAATAATTTGAAGCCAAAAGCTCCCCCGCAGGCTGTGTCATCTCTTCACTGCCGCAGGGACGCAGAGACCTTCGCCATCGGTGCTCTTCCCACTCCCCTTTCTTAGACCATCTAAAGGAACAGAAATCCACACATAGTTTAGGATGTTACATGAAGGTACTTCAAAGTCCATGGAGAAATGGAAATGAAATGGCTGGTTTATTTTGGTGCAAAGCTGTTATTTTTTTTAAATCCATACGTAATTTTGCATAGGGCATATGTTGGTGCAAAAACAATTTTGAAATTCGGGTAGGGTAATGCGCATTTTCCATGAACTATCCAAAGAGCTTTGGTATAGTCTTAAAATTCTTTATATACAAAAGATTCATTGTTTGGAAATCAAAAATGCTTAGTAATAAGACCCTAACCATTCAAAGTCTTTTTATTTGTTGGAGATTGATTTGGAAAAAAAACAAAAGATTTGGAAAAAAGATACTGTTCTGTAATTGTCAAAAGGCTTTATAAAACTGATTTGTCTTGGGCCCGGTACGGTGGCCTAGTGGCTAAAGCCCTCGCCTTGAATGCGCCGGGATCCCATATGGGCACTGGTTCTAATCCCAGCAGCCCAGCTTCCCATCTAGCTCCCTGCTTGTGGCCTGGGAAAGCAGTCAAGGACGGCCCAAAGCCTTGGGACCCTGCACCTGTATGGAAGACACAGAAAGAAGTTCCTGGCTCCTGGCTTCGGATCAGCGTAGCACCAGCCATTGCACTCACTTGGGGAGTGAATCATCTGATGGAAGATCTTCCTCTCTGTCTCTCCTCCTCTTGGTATATCCTTCTTTGTAATAAATAAATAAATCTTTAAAAAAAACTGATTCGTCTGGGGGAGACATATTTCAAACTCATCTTTTCATTGACTCCTCACATGTGTGCCATGGCCACGACTGATCAGTGTGAACACAGGGAGCGTGGTCTAGGTCTCCCACGTGGGAGGCAGGAGCCCCTCACCTGAGCCATCACTGCCGCCTCGCACGTCTGCACCAACGGAAAGGGAGGCAGGGCAGAAACTGGGACGCAGGACTCCAACAAGGCTGTGGATTCCCTAGCAGCACGTTACCTAGTCTACCAAATGCTCATGCCAGCTCTTGGTTTTTTGTTTTTTTCCTAAGATTTTTATTTCTTAGATCTCCTCCATCTGCTGATTCACTTCCCCAATAGCTGCAATAGCCAGAGCTGGGCCGATCTGAAGCCAGGAGCTTCTTCTGGGTCTCCCACATGGTACAAGGGGCCCAAGGCCTTCAGCCATCCTTTGCTGCCTGCCCAGGACATAAGCAGGGAGCTAGATCAGAAGTGGAGCATCAGGGACTGGAGGGGCACGAAAATGGGATGCTGGTGCTGCGGGAGGAAGCTTAACCTACTATACCACAGTGCCAGCACCAGCCTTTGCCCCCCACTTTTTTTTTTTTTTTTTAGTTATTGGAAAATCAAATTTACAGAGAGAAGGAGAGACAGAGAGAAATATTTTCCCAAGGCTTTGGGCCATTCTCCCTTGCCTTCCCAGGAATACCAGGGAGCTGGCTGGGAAGTAGAGCAGCCAGGACATGAATCGGCACCTATTGGGTTCCCAGCGCATGCAAGGCGAGGATTTAGCCTCTAGCCTATCGTGCTGGAGCCGAGTCTTTCACTTCTTTAACTGACTAGATTAAAATTCAGGTGTATGGAATTATAATTTTCTTTCTTTTATGTAAGGAATGGAATTAGCAAGAAAGGACCAGGTATTTATCTTTTCAAGAACACCAAAGTGCTTCAATATAAACCCATCTTGTAGTAAAACACTCACAGCAGCACCCCCTGGTGGCAAGTAGAAAACTAGCAGTTTACAAACTCCCTCCAAAACAAACAATCCTGAAACTGCAGGAAAAAACCCTCAAAAGCTTAAAACAAATCAACAAAGCTCCAAGAGGGTTCAGAAACACCCAGGCCACTGTGAGCACTTACTGTGCTTTGGCAGTAGTAGAGACAGTCACTTCCTCTCAACCTCCTTTGTCGTGGGAGTAGAGTAGAGGATAGAAGATCCCTAGATTTAAAACTGTAGGGACGGGCCCGGCGGCGTGGCCTAGTGGCTAAAGTCCTCGCCTTCAACGCTGCAGGATCCCATTTGGGCGCCAGTTCTAATCCTGGCAGCTCCACTTCCCATCCAGCTCCCTGCTTGTGGCCTGGGAAGGCAGTTGCAGACGGCCCAAAGCCTTAGGACCCTGCACCTGTGTGGGAGACCTGGAGGAAATTCCTGGCTCCTAGCTTCAGATCAGCACAGTTCTGGCCAATGTGGCCACTTGGGGAATGAATCATCAGACGGAAGATCTTCCTCTCTGTCTCTCCTCCTCTCGGTATATCTGACTTTCCAATAAAAATAAAACAAATCTTAGAAAAAGGGGGGGGGCAGTCTAGGGCCAGTGCAATGGCTCAGTGGCTAATTCTTTTTTTTTTTTTAAAGATTTTATTATTATTGGAAAGAAGGATATACAGAGAGGAGGAGAGACAGAGAGGAAGATCTTCCATCCGATGTTTCACTTCCCAAGTGAGCCGCAACAGGCCGGTGCGCACCGATCCAATGCCAGGAACCAGGAACCTCCTCTGGGTCTCCGATGTGGGTGCAGTGTCCCAAAGCTTTGGGCCGTCCTCGGGATTAGAACCGGCACCCATATGGGATCCTGGGACGTTCAAGGCGAAGACTTTAGCTGCTAGGCCACGCCGCCGGGCCCTCAGTGGCTAATTCTTGCCTTGCATATGCCAGGATCCCTTAAGGGCGCCAGGACATGTCTCAGCTGCTCCACTTCCCATCTAGCTCCCTGCTAGTGGCCTGGGAAAGCAGTCAAGGATGGCCCAAAGCCTTGGGAACCTGCGCCCACATGGGATACCCCGAAGCTTCTGGCTATTGCCTTCAGATCAGCTCAGCTCTGGCCACTGCAGCCACCTGGGGACTGAACCAGTGGATGGAAGATTTTTCTCTCTGCCTCTCCCTCTCTGTTAATCTGCCTTTCCTATAAAATGTAAATAAATCATGTTTTAAAAAAAGGGGGACCTTCTAAAAGAAATATGGTTGATGCTTCTAAGAATCTGTTATTTACAAATACTTACCACTGTGGGGCCTGTGTTGTGGCACAGAAGTTTAAGTCTCTGCATGTCATGCTGGCACCCATGTTGGAGCACCAGTTTCAGTCTGGCTGCTGTGCTCCAATTCAGCGCCATGGTGATGCTCTCCAAAGGCAGCAGTAGGTGGCCTAGATGCTTGGATCCCTGTACTCATGTGGAAACCTGCATGAAGCTCCTGGCTCCTGGCTCTGGCCCGTCTCAGCCACTATACTCATTGGGGAGTGGGCCAGCATTTGCAAGATCATTTTCTCTCTGTGTCTCTCTTGATGCCTTTCTAATGAAATAGCTTTTTAAAAGCATCCTGAGGGCCCAGCATGAGAGCATAGTGGTTGAGGTCCTCACCTTGCATGTGCTAGGATCCCATATGGGCGCTGGTTCTAATCCTGGCAGCCCTGCTTCCCATCCAGCTCTCTGCTTGTGGCCTGGGAAAGCAGTCGAGGACGGCCCAAAGCCTTGGGACCCTGCACCCGTGTGGGAGACCCGGAAGAGCTCCTGGCTCCTGGCTTCGGATCGGCTCAGCTCCAGCCACTGCGGTCACTTGGAGAGTGAATCATCGGACAGAAGATCTTCCTCTCTGTCTCTTCTCCTCTCTATATATCTGCCTTTCCAATAAAAATAAATAAATCTTAAAAAAAAAGCATCCTGAAAATGCAATGGGCATATATACCCAAACTTCTTTGTCTATATTCAGCAATCTAATTTCTATTTTCCATCTTGGAGAGAAAAAAAATAACCTTGATAAAAAAGCTATCCATTCTGTATTTTTAAGGATCTAAGCTGCTCCAAAGATCATAAATATATGGGAACATCGGGGTTTTTAAAAACATTTTTGTACAGAAACTCCATCTAAGGATCTGGCCCCCAGTTATTCTTGTCTCCCTTCCCCTTCCTTTCCATGAAGCTTTTTTTATTTTTGGAGGTTAAGTAACACTGGCTTAGACACAAGTGGAAATAAACAATGACTCCATAGCTCAGGAGAAACTCCTTCACAGAAAGAAACATATAGTCAAACAGCAAACTTGCCACGAGCTGCATACCTATCTGCCTCCTTCCACGAGGTGGTCGGCTAAGGTCCGGGGGCTGAGGCGCAGGCTCCTTCAGAAACACATTTTGGACGCCGTCCTTAGCTCCGTGCAAGAAGTGAGCTAAGATTCCATACAGAAGAGGTCTGTGGCAGGAAGAACACGTAAGATTACATTTGTATAAACAAGAGAAGCTCAAACCATTTATTCTTTAAAAGGTAACCTTCTAACACCAGGAGGGATAAGTATTCAACTAGATTTAAAAGCAGAAGAGGGATAGGCAGTTGCACAGTGGTTAGTGCACCTGCATCCCACATCGGGGTGCCTAGGTTGCACCCTAACTCCACTTGCACTCCTTGCAATGAGCGTCCTGGGAGGCAGCAGAGGATGGCTCAAGCAGTTGTCCTTCCCACCCCTGGGGGCTGCTCAGGTTGGGTTCCAGGCCCTTAGCTTCATTCTAGCTCAGCACTGGCTAGTGTGGGTATCTGGGGAGTGAACCAGCAGATAAGACATCTCTGTCTCATTTTCCCTATCCTTCTGACATCCAAATAAATTATACAAAATGTTTAAGTTACATTATCATTGATAACTGCAAATTGTTTATACTCTTTTATGAGTATCACTTAATTTTCAATTTTCAAACCCAGATAAAACACATTAACAACTGAAACATCATCTAAAGTAAAACAGTCTTAACAAATAAATTCCCAGTACTCAGCATGGGAATGCCACGGTTCAGTGTGACCCGACACCTGACACTTGCACACACCAGGCAGTAAACAAGCCTCAGTAAGTGCACAGCCTCCCTGCCCAAGGGAGGCCTGGCGTCCCAGCACCAGGCTGCCTGCCCTTGCCCCTTAGGGCAGCTCTGACCCTTGCTGGTCTAAGATTCTTCCTCTCTAAGCCAGAAGTCTGGGCCCCCCTCACAGGCAGACTGAGCTCCTGAACGGGAAGTCTTTAGAGCTGTGCCTGGCACATATTTACAGTATAAGTGTGAGCGCATGACAGCTGGCCAGTAATATTTTAAAGCTATCTCAAAGTTTATATAACACTGTGACCTCTCTTCATTTTACATTCATTTTGTGATTTCACGGTCATTAGCTCATCAGCTCCAATTTATAAACAAGGCAATAAGTGTGCAAGTACCGAGATAAAATCAAATGGCCCTGTGAATGCCTGCCTGTGGAGAAGTCAGATGTGTGAGATGTTCCAACAGCCCCACAGAAAGGAACATGCGGCAAGAAATCAAGGCTTCCTACAACCACCCTGGGAGTCAGCCCTCTCATGCACATCCACCCAAGCCAGGAGCCAGGAACGCCATCCAGGTCTCCACCTGGGTAGCAGGTACCCAGGCCCTCAGGCCGCCCTCTGCTGCTTCCCTGGTACAACACCAGGGAGCTGGATTGGAAGTGGAGCATCTTGGACTGTAACTGGTGCTCATTAGGGGTGCACGTGTCACAGGAGGTAGCTTGATTTGCTATACCACAATGCTATTCCTTTAACTCATCCCACCTTCTCCAACTCATCTTAAGCCACAAGTAAGACTTCTCCAAATTATCCTTCTGTATTTTCAACTTTTTCAAAAATTGTCAAAGTGTATGTTTTTTAAAGTGTTACTCATTTGTTTTGTCTAATATTCAAATATTCCAATACAGTAATTTTTTGCATAATTATTTAAATACTAGATCCACAGAATACAAGAGATTCCTTTACTAGGGACTGTCTTGCTAAGTAAGTTTGGAGGGCCTGAGTCATATGGCCAGGAACCTCTTTCCAGCCAGACTTCTTGGAGTAATCACTGTCTTGTCTGTAGGCTGGCTGTCCAGGGCATGTGGTACAGCCAGCTTCTCGGCTGAAGGCAGGGAGCATGCTCCAAATGCTACAGACAACCCACGACATCAGTGCCCGGCACACAGCATGTGCTCAAATATGCTCACTGCAATATCTCTGACAATACCAAGACACTGAGAATAACTTACATATTCACCCATATGCGATTGAATAAGGCAATTATAACACACGGTCTACTACTCGGTAGTTTAAAGCCAAAAGAAAGGCACAGTCATGACAGGGAGGGATGGAGAACAGGACAGGTGATCTTCAAAGTAGTGAGACAACTCCAAAACAAAAAACAACATTGCAAATCTGAGCGGCAGCAATGTGGATGTCTATTATAATGGTCCCCCTATTTTTCTCTGTGGGCCTGACTTACCTGGCAACTTTAAAAACAAGAAAAAGGAAGATGGAATTAGCTGATATGAAAAACAAGTTGCAGAAGTACAAAGAGAAGGGAGACAGAGAGAGACAGAGAGAGACAGAGAGACAGAGGGAGACAGAGAGACAGAGGGAGACAGAGGGAGACAAAGGAGGAGGCTTTAAATACACAATGCATGCTTGAATGAATGTAAAAGTTGCCACTGGTTTACCTTCTGCTTTTTAAAAAATGTATGTGAAAGAGTGACTGAGAGAAACATATTTTCCATCTGCTTGTCCGTTTCTCAAACGCCTGTAACAGCCAGGGAGGGCTAAGCCAGGTCAGAGCCAGGAGCCAGGAACTCCACCTGGCTCTCACACATGCATGGCAGGAATCCAAGAACCTGGGCCACTAAGGTGCGCTAACAGGAAGCTAGTCCACAAGCCAAGCAGTCGGCCTCAAAGTGGCACTCCAAATGGGTCATCCCAATATTCGCTTACCTCCTTTAGCCACAATGCCCATGCACCAAAGGCTAACTCTGGGGAATGGGATTACATTTCCGTGGGTAGAGTGGGGAACAATGTTTTCTTCTAAATGAATACTCTTGTGTGCTGTCTGCACTTTATACAATGCATAATTCTTATGTTCACTATAATGAAAACACATTCTAACTACATTACTCAAATGATATTTATCCTAACCACTGGAGCCACTTTTCTTTCTCTTGTTCATGGTCTTTCATGTCACTATTTAATTACAAAGCTTGTGGACAAGCAGCCAGCTTGTTAGGCTCACTCATGTCTCCTGTTTACAAAGGCTTTTGGCAACGAATGACTAGATAAAGCCCAGATGCTCAATAAATACTAAAACTAAAATGTCAATTTTTTTGGTTTGTTTTAAGTTTTTGAAAGGCAGAGAATGAGAGAAGACACAGACAGATCTTCCATCTGCTGGTTTATTCCCCAAATGATTACACAGAAGGGCCAGGCCATACTGAAACCAGGCGTCCAGAATTCCATCTAAGCTTCCCCTGTGTGGAAGGGACTCAACTATTTGACCTATCACCTGTTACCTCCCAGGGTGCACTTAGCGGGAAGCTAGATCAGAAGTGGATGCAGGACGGGGACCCAGGCAACTCAATATGGGATAAAGCATCCCACAACTTCCTCCCTTTAATACCATTTCTAAATAGTTACTTTAGGTAGTTACTGTGTATTTCCACAGTACATGATCCCCCAAATTACACCTGGACCAACTTTTCCATTTAAAATGTAGTAGGAGGGGCCAGTGTCAGCATAGCAGGCTAAAACTCTGCAGTACTGGCATTCCACAGAGGCACAGGTTCAAGTCCCAGAAGCTTTGCTTCTGATCCAGTTCCCAGATAATGGCCTGGGAAAGCAGTGGACAATGGCCCATGTCCTAGGGCCACCCCACCCATGTGGGAGACCTGGAAGAAACTCCTAGGTTCCTGGCTTTGAACTGTCCCTGTTCTGGCCATTGCAGTCATTTGGGGAATAAACCAGCAAGTTGAAATTTTTTTTTTCCTCTGTCTCTCCTTCCAGTTCTTTCAAATTAAAAGTAAATAAACAGGGCCTGGTATGACGGCTTCAATTGCTAATCCTCCCCCTGCAAGTGCCAGCATCCCATATGGGCACCAGTTCATGTCCTGGCTACTCCCCTTACCATTCAGCTCCCTGCCTGTGGCCTGGGAAAGTGGCAGAGGATGGCTCAAAGCCTTGGGACCCTGAAACCCATGACGGAGACTCAGAAGAAGCTCCTGACTTCAGATCAGCTCAGCTCCAGTCATTGTGGCCACTTGGGGAGTGAATCAGCAGAAGCAAGATCTTTCTCTCTGTAAATCTGCCTTTCCAATAAAAATAATCTAAAACAAAAAACCATGATTGCAATTATCTTTCTTTTTAGCTAGGGTAATTGTTGCTACTGCTTCTATAATCATTTACTATTAACATAGATTTAAAAAAAAAAAAACTTTTTTGGGTATCTATATATAATGAAGAATATGAGATATTATGAGAAACAGAAAAACATCAGTCCCTTTTCTAGAAATGTCCTGTCTAGTGAATGAGCAAGTCAACACTGACTAGGAGAACAGAGCCCAGCCTGTGGCATCATGAGGAAAGTCACTAGCTGTGAGGCTGACATCTCATATGGGTGCTGGTCTGAGTACCAGCTGCTCCACTTCCAACACACACTAGCTGGGAATAAATACCTGCCAAACTGAAGGAAAATAAAACCACCTCCATGCAGTTATGACTCCAGGATAGTAATAGCTGAGAACTTACTTTAAAAAAATTCTTACATTGTGTTATCCTTCGATTCTTCAAATGCATTTAGTTCACGGATGAGAAATTGTCTGTCCAATGGAACTACAGGTTGGCCAGATTCTGGGGGGAAAAAGTCATGAAAACACTGAGTCTGTAAACCTAACAAGCCAATGTGATTTTGACAAAAACCACACTTACTGGGTCAACACACATTTCAGATTTTGGAAGACTGCGGATGGCACATGCCAAGACAGACTCACTGCATGTGATTGTGTGACTTTCAAAATGTCCATCTTCTTACATGTGAACTTAATACAGCTTCACATAAAGTCCATTTTAAATCCCCCAACTCTTTGGGGAAATTCAGTTTACAGGGCAGCTGCTCAGTCCAGCAGTAAGACTCACACTGCACAGCAGCCAGAGTTCTGCTCCCTCCTCTCAGGCGCAGTGGCGATGGCTCAGGTAACTGGGCTCCTTCCACATGCATGTGAGACCTAGAATGAGGCTCCTGGCTTCAGCTGCACACACAGACCATGAGCTATCTGGGGAGTGGACCAGCGGATGAGATGAGCTCTTTCATTTATCCCTCTTTCTCCCTACTTCTCAAATTTCTCAGAGAGGGCTTGGTGCAACAGCCTAGTAGACTTTAGCCTTGCACACACCCGAACGCCACAGGGGTGCTGGTTCGTGTCCTGGCAGCCCCACTTCCCATCCAGCTCCCCACTTGCGGCCTAGAAAAGTAGTCGAGGATGGTCAAAAGTCTTGGGATGCAGCACCTGCATGGGAGACCTGAAAGAAGCTCCTGGCTCCTGGCTTTGGATCGGCTCTGCTCCAGCCGTTGTGGCCACTTTGGGAGTGAACCACTGAACAAAAGATCTTCCTCTCTGTCTCTCCTCCTCTCTGTATATCTGCCTTTCCAATAAAAATAAATATTTTTTTAAAGTTCTTAGAGATAAATATAGCTCTTGCATCTAAGCTGCTATTCTAGACTTTAGTCTATTTGCTAGGAAGCTTGTAAACGTAATATAGGATGGTATCAACAACAAGAATCCACTGATGACAGCAATCCTAAGTTACACTGCAAGGACATGGAGCAGCCAAAGCCTCACTTCGCTGGTGGGAAAGCAAAAATGGTAGAGCCACTTGGGAATCATAGAGGGATCCTCTTACAGAGGTCAGCATACACAAACCCCAAGGCCCGGCAACCCTGCACATAAGTATTTACCCAGGAGAAACGAAAACTTACATGCACACAAAGGCTTGCTTTACAACTGCCAAAAACCAGAAACAACTGGAATGCCTATCAGGCAATAACATCCATAACCACACAACAAAAGGCTATCACCAGGAAACACACCACCCGGGCTAAATGGACTCTGCTTGCAGAAAGGTAATATCCTACATGACCCCGTGTACATGATACTCCAGAAAAGGGCAACTTCCGGCAGCTAGGAACAGATCACTGGGGGGGAAGGGGATAGGTACGTGAAGACGTTCACTATGAAGGGGCACAACAGTCCTCAGTAGAAATGGAAACATCCCACACCCCTGACTGGTGGCAGTGAACATACATTTGAATGGGCCTGACAAAATGCACACATGGAAACTTCATTACGTGTAAACTGCACCTCAGTTAGGAAAAAAAAATTCCATGTGAAATCATTACACAATTATCACTACACATCAAGCTGGGGAAGTTCAAGTCCAAGACAACTAATTAATAATATTGTCATAATGCTCTTTTTTTCTTTGAGTTACACAGCTGTCCATAACAAACTGAGCAAAAAACAGGTACTGACATCAAAGAGTCTTTCAGTTAAATAAATCTTTCATTAAAATTTTTTTATTTTATTTAATTAGAAGGCAGAGTGATAAGAGAGACAGAGAGATCTTTAATCCACTGGTTCACTACCCAAACTGTCATGTCTGGGGCAGTCCAGTCTGCTTGTGGCCTGGGAAAGCTGTGGATGACGGCCCAAAGCCTTAGGACCCTGCACTCACGTGAGGAACCCAGAAGAAGCCCCTGGCTCCTGGCTACACATCTGGTCAGCTCTAGCTATTGCAGCACTTGGGGAGTGAATCAGCAGATGGAAGATCTCTCTCTGTATCTCCTTCTCTCTGTGTATCTGCCTTTCCAATAAATAATAAATATAAATAAATCTTTAAAAAAAAAAACCTGACACAAGCGAATCAAACGATGTGCACACACAAGCTGCTTCCGACCCCCGCCCCTGCCTGACCACATTCCTCCTGGCAGCCTGGAGGGGAACACTGCCTGACCACCACACATCTCTGTATGCAGACTCTGTTCACATTCCTGGAAGACATCTCAAAAGTCTGCAGAAGATGTGAAAAATACCCTCACCACCCCAGTTAATGACTGCTGGATCACAAGAGAGTATTTTTCAAATATTTTCTTAATAAAAACCGAGGGCCCAGCACAGTAGCCTAGAGGATAAAATCCTCGCCTTGAACGCGCCAGGATCCCTTATGGGCATCAGTTCTAATCCCAGCAGCCTTTCCCATCCAGCTCCCTGCTTGTGTCCTTTGAAAGCAGTCGAGGTCAGCTCAAAGTCTTGGGACGCAGCACCCCCTGGGAGACCCAAAAGAACCTCCTGGCTCTGGGCTTTGGACTGGCTCAGTTCTAGCCATTGCGGCCAATTGGGGAGTGAACCGTCGGAAGGAAGATCCTTCTCTCTGTCTCTCTTCCTCTCTGTATATCTGCCTCTCCAATAAAAGTAAGTAAATTTTTTGAAGAAAAATAAAAACAAAAATAAAAGAATTTTTAAAATAACCCACTTAAACAAACATCCAAAACATTTAAAACAGAAAAAATAATCGGCATCGGGAATTAAGAATGATTTTTCAAAGCATGCACCCAGGAGGGAGCCCGTTTAACTCCGCTTTCCCCTGCAGTTTAGCTCAAGAGAACTTTGATTGCCAGTCACCTGAATGCCCTTGCTTGGTGATGGCACTGGGTTTCCAGGGGGAAGATTCCCTGAGAACCAGGGAGGGGCAGACGCGGCTTTCCCGTGTGCAGTGGAACAATAAGCACTTACCTGCCATGAGAACAGACGCGGTGTACTTATACTTGTTGAACTCCAAATACTCCCGAATTAACTCGTTAATAAGAAGGTTTTCGTGAGACAACGATGGCCGGGGCTCACTGTCATCGCCCAGGGCATTGAACACTTCAGCTCGGATTCTGGCTTTTAAATGTCCCAATACTCCCTTTTTTTCCAAAGTGTCCTTTAACACTGTTAAACACAAAACAGTAACAATCCTGTTACAGAACCAACTGCGTCACTCTTGGGCACACTTTGAAGATGTTCAGAAGGTAAATGGCATAAATCTTAACGAATCTATGACGAAACAAACATTTGTAAGTACCATAAACCATGTTTGTAATGAAAATGAAAAGTCTCAAGTCACATGGATATACTCTTAACGTATCAGAGCAAATTCAAGTTTTTTACAGTGTCTTCACTGTAGGGACTGCAGTTTGAGATCTACTTCAGTGAGGCGGAAAAGGAGGGGCCAGAATTATCATGAACTTATCAGGACCTGAATCAAAACCCCAGGCTCTCACACACTCTAAAAAAATTTTTTTACTTGTTTTTTTTAATTTATTTTATTTTTATTGGAAAGTCAGATATATAGAGGGGAGGAGAGACAAAGAGGAAGATCACTCCCCAAGTGGCCACAACGGCTAGTGCTGAGCTGATCCGAAGCCACGAGCTAGGAGCTTTCTCTAGCTCTCCCACGCGGGTGTAGGGTCCCAAGGCTCTGGGCCTTCCTTGAGTGCTTTCCCAGGCCATTAGTAGGGAGCTGGATGGGAAGTAGAGCAGCCAGGATTCAAATCAGTTCCCAGATCCCAACACTTGCAAGGTGAGGATTTAGCCATCATGTAGGGTAACATATTTTAAGGAGTCAGGGTTGAAGACAATAAATGTAACCTAATTTCTTGATGGACTAGGGTCACTATAACAAGCCCGTAAATATGAAAATGGATTTTAGCCTAAGTCCTCTGTATACGTAATCAGGTGGCTCCAGGCTAAACTGGCACCATCCTTTGCAGTGCCTTGGAACCTTCTTTACCAAAGAGTTGTAAATGACAACACCACAGATCCACACATCTCATCCAAGTGCTAAGAATACAGTAAAAGCTCAATAAATGTTATTAGGAGTTTTATAATGCAGTGTTGTAAACCGTTGATGCCTGAAAGCATACCACAATATCAGAAAGCTGACCCACGCCTCAAGCTATGCCTCGGCTGCTGTCTCCAACATACTGAGTTGTAATTCTCAGAGATACTCACAGAATCAAATTGTAAAAGTCCACAAAAGACGACTGGTTGGCTCACAAGATTTCACTGGGTTTCCCTTGGACACAAAGTCCATTCAGAACTGCAGAATACAGGCAGTGGGGGGGGGGGGGGGGGGGGGAGGAGTGGCAGGCCTTAAATCTGTGTAGCACAGTCGTCATTTTTAGCTGCAACTATCACGTTAACCTACCATGGAGGCCTTATGCTTACAACACTGTACTGGACACACTGTTCCAGACAGCAGCCTCAAGCTGGTGAATATAGAGGCTGTAAACTCTCCAACCGCAAGGCAGCCTTGCACAGGGGTGACCGGGGCTTCCCTGGGGACAGTCCACAGATCCATACACAGTCTGTTCCTGCCAACAGAGGTCTGCTTTTCTTGCTGCTCACTAACCTAGTGTCCCCCACCCCCCCACACACACTTCCATCCGTAGGGACCACGCCACACGCTCAAAAAGATTCAACCACCTCCCCCTTCCAACCTGTCTGAGAATGACTGCTTTAGACCTGGGGTCTAAAAAGAAATCTAAATGAAGAAAACGGAAGCCCGAATCCTCAAGCAGCAATAAAGCTCCCTGTCCCCCCCACCGCACCCCTCCGCCCCCACCGCACCCCTCCGCCCCACTCGGTGCTCTGACTCAACACACAGCCTTATCCTCCTGCCCCTCTGCCTAAATGGACCAGCACCACTCAGCCACCTCAGCCTGCCCGTCTAAGGAATGGGCAGAGAGCTACCACGAGGAAGTCACTGGGTAATTGCACGAGCTGGGGTGCAATCCCAGGTAACTACAGCAGATTGTCCCTTGTGGCATCTGCTTCAGCGTCAAGGGCGCGCAGGTGTTGGACTCACTGCTGGCCCCTAACTGCCTTTTCAGGAGCTTTTCCTGAGGGAGGAGGAGAAGGGAGACGGGGAGGAGGAGGCATGGCCAGGTCAGGAAAAGCTCTGCCTGTTTTACCCAGAGGGAGAGGCGGGATGCACCTGCAACCCAGACAACCACGGACCTGCGCCTGGCACTGAAGGGGCAGCCGGACACTAGAGGGGGCAGGGGCAGGGCCGGGGGCAGGGCCCCGGGGGCAGGGCCAGGGCCCGGACCCACCCCGGCCCCTCGCTCCCCTCCTCCCGCCCCAGCTCTCCAGTTGGGGGTTCCGGAAAGGCGCAGGCCAGTAGACCGCTCGGTCAGCTGCGGACTCCGGACTCCTCCTCAAACTAGCTCCCGGCTTCCTTGGAAACTGCCGCTGGGCAACCGCAGGCCGCCGGACCAAGCCAGACGTTCCCCCGCAGACTCACAGCACAACGATCCTCCCTAGCAGGGCCGGGCGTGGTTTTCCGCGCGCTCTCCCCCCGTTCCATCCTTCTCACGGGCCCCAAGACTTCCACCCAGTCAGCCCAGCGGCTCGCACTCACCAGCCTTCAGTTCAGTGACAGTCGCCATTTTCCAACGGCCGCGGGGACGCGCCTTGACAGTGCGCAGGCGCGCCCAGCCCCTTTCTGCTGAAGCGTGGCCTGGAGCCAATAGGCTCACGGCTTTGTCACCCTCCTCGGTTCCCGCCCCATACAGTGTTTCCTCTCTGTGATTGGGCAAATGGCCAAAGTCGACAAGTGACTCCACCAATCAGCTGGTGGAGGGTGCAGGCACTTGCCCTCACCTGAGGGAGGAGCCGCTGGTTTCTTAGTGCTTGTTTTGAACTTATTGATCGGTCACCAATGCCCGCTTTTCAGCTCTGCAGCCTTGAGTGCCCACTATTAGCAGTCACCATGTACCAAACCTGTGGTTGGCGAGCCTGAGCAGGCATTGAGATCACTGTGAAGATTTGTAGAACACCTTTGCCTCCTGACTCCGTAAATGTGGCATGAGGTCTGAGAAGGTGCATTTCTGTCACGTTCCCAGGTGCTGTTGAGGTTGCTGTTCTAGAAGTGACAGAACAAGAGCCTCTAAAGCATTCACTCCACGCAGCTCATGGATTTCCCCTAGGATTTCCCTGTTTGACAGAGGAAGACATGGAATCTTCTAGAGTGAAGAAGTTAAGATCTCCAGCAAGTGGCAGCGCTGACCACTTTAATCCGGGCTTCTTGATCACCTGCTGGTACTGAATATTGGTCACATGAAGTGCCGTTTGCAAAATTAACTGCTGACAGAATGGGTCCCTTCTAACCACAGCAAGGAAATGAAGAAAAAGGAACATGAAAATACTGTTCCCCAAACGGATGTCAGTTTAGATGTTTCCAGCTGTGACGAAGGCCAAAAGACTTGATGAAATAAGGGAAGTCTCGTCCTACACTCTAGAACAGTGCTGTTTAAGTTGTTAACGGAATAACAGTAAGTCAGCCAGAATATGTGTATTCTGGTTCCTAACATATCACTTTTTAAGAGGTGCAAAAAAGTCTTTGAGGGGGCCAGCATTGTATCACTATGGATTAAGCCACCACCTACAGTCCCACTATCCCATCCGTGAATGCTGCTTCAGGTCCAGCTACTTTTCCTAAGCTCAGCTCCCTGCTAATGCTTCTGGGAAAGCAACACATGGTCAAAGTCCTTGGGCCCCTCCCAGCCACCTGGAAGACCTGAATGGAATTCTGGGCTCCCGGCTTTGGTCTGGCCTAGCCTTGGCCACAGCGCTCATCTAGGGAGTGAGCCCATGGATGAATAGCCAGGGTGGGCCAGGATGAAGCCAGGAGGCTTGAACTTTGTCCTGTGGCCAAACACTTGGGCCATCTTCTGCTGCTCTCCCAGGTGGGTATATTAGCAGGGAGTTGCATCAGAAGTGGAGCAGCAGGGACTCCAACCAGCACTCATATGGGATGCTGGCATTGCAGAGTGGACTTAATCCCCTATGCCACAATGCTGGCCCCAGAGATGGAAGATTTCTGTCTCTTCTTCTCTATATACACCTGCTTTATATATATATATACAGTTTTTCATGGGCTCACGGATTTTCTCTTCCACCTTTCCCAGTCCCTCCCCCCAACCCCACCCCTATTTTCCCCTATAGTATTACAATAGTATAATCCTTCAGCATTGGTCCATCATTCTGCTATTTAGGTGTATCATGGCATTGTAGGTATAGATGATATGAAGTCAGCATCCTATCATCAAGATATATTTAATGGTTACATCTACCTTTGAGAATAAATACTTAAAAATGAAAAGTTTGAGAGACACGGGTTTGACATTGTAGTTGAGGCAGTTTGAAATGGCCACATCCCATATCAGGATGCCCGGGTTCAAGTCCTGGCTATGCCCTGATTTCAGCTTCCTGCTAATGTGCCTCTGGGAGGTAGCAGGTGAGCAGGTGATAGGTCCAATGCATGAGTCCCTGTCTCCCATGTGGAGGGTTTACATGGCGTTCCCAGCTCTGGCTTTGGTCTGGTGCTCTCCCGACCCCCAGCTGTTGTGGTAATTTGGGAAGGGAAGCTGCAGACTACAGATGGGAGATCTCTGTCAAACAAACAGATATCTTTTTAAAGTAAATTTGAGAGCCACCATGACCCAGAGGAGTCGACTTTCCTTCTGTTACTTTTTGAACCTGTGTACATAGACCTGTTGTGTGACTTAGAAAGGTTCCATGCGCTCACACTTCTCTGAATTCCTGAACTCATTGCCCACGGCCTGAATTTCCCATCAGCATCTCAAGAGCTTTACCAGGATTCCCTGAGTTCCACAAGTGGAATGTTGGAACTCTTAAGAGGAAAGTACTTCTGAATGTGCTGGTGAGGCTCACGGAGCCAGTGGTATATGATAATGTGACAAATGAGTGCAGTAGCCCACCTTGGGCAATAACTATACTTGATCTCAGCCAAAAGGCCAAGAAGCAATTTGTGCAGTAACTAACACCCACTACTACTCTGGCAGGTGCTGCTCCAGCAAATACACACAGACAACTTGATGAGACAGATTTTCACACACCAACTGTCTGAAGTTGAACCTTTGGCCTAGCCCTTAAGATACCAGAGACACATCTCATGTCAGTGTCTCCGCCCTTGTTGCCAGCTTTTGACCAATGCAAGACCCTGGGAGGCGGCAGGTGAGGACTCAGCTATGTGGGTCACCGCTGCCCACAGGGGATGCCAGGACTGAGTTTCTAGCTCCTGTCTCCAGCTTTGGCCCAGTGTCTATGCTTTTCTGCCTCTTTGAAAAACACAGCCCCACCCAAGGTCCAAAGTGTTCCTAAAGTGGATAATGTGGCAGTGAGGAGGTGGAAGAACAGGTACAGCTTTGTATGCTTGGTAGGTGGACAAACTGGCACCACCACCGAGAAGGCTGTCTGGCAATACCACAGCAGCCTTTCACACACTTTGACTTACCAGCATCTAGTCCCAACAGTGTATCTCACAAGCTTACTCATGCCTGATTACAAAGCATTTACATGGGTGCTCCTAAAAGCTCATGAAAAATGGAATATGAAGATAAGCTTAGGGAGCAGATGTTGGGCCCAGTGTTTAAGACACCTGTGTCCCACGTCAGAATACCCAAGTTTGGCTCCCAGCCACAGCTGATCAGTTTCCCTCCAATGGGAACCCCCAGAGACAGTGGTGATAGCTCAAGTAATTGGGTTCTTTCATCCACATAACAGACCTAGATGGTGTTTGGGGTTCCTGGCCCAGGCCCAGTCCTAGCCATTATGGGCATTTGGGCATTGATCCAGGACATGGCACCTCTTTCTGTGTGTCTCTATCTGTTGCTTCAGAAAAAAATTATAAATTTATTTGAGCACAAATTTTGAAAACCATGCATAATTTTTTGCATAACAGGCATTTTCCTCAGCCTTTTGAAGATGCTTTGTCTATATAAGGATATTGGTTGTATCAGTTTTTATAATAAGCCAAAAACTTACATACTCCTATCAGAAAAGCTAAAAGAAATGACAATACTAAATACTGGCAAGCATGCAACATATGAAACTGGTGGAAAACCACAGTGATATAGCCACTTGGAAAATAGCTTGGCAATGGCTTCTAAAGGCATGCATACATGTATCTTATGTCCCAGTAATCACGATCATACAGTATACCCAAGAGGAATAAAAACTGAGACCTCCTGAAAGCTAACCCCGGGCAATAGCAGGTTTGGGTATAGCTGCCTAAACTAGAAATGACCATGCATCTTATAATCGGCAATGATATTCATACCAGAAGTATCATTCATTAATACAAAGAAGTGACCACTGACACATGCCACAGAGTAAATCTCTAATGTACTGGGCTCAGACAAAGAAACCAGATCCAAAATGCTCCATTCTATGTGACAGTTAATTTCTTTTTTTCATTTTGTTTGAAAGGCAGAAACAGAGAAACAGAACTCTCATTCAATGATTCCCTATCCACTGTCCCCAATAAGCCAAAGCCAGGAGCCTGGACTCCAATCTGAGTCTCCCATCTAGGTGACAAGGACTCAGCTACTTGCACCGTCACTGATGTCCCCTGGGATGTTCACAAGCAGGAAGCAGAACTAGAATTCAAAACTAAGCAGTCTCCTGTAGAATGCAAGCACCCAAGCACTAGCTCCACCACCGCACCAGAGGCTCAGCCCCACTGTGTGATGACACGACAAAACATAGGGAGAGAAAATGGCTCGGTGAGACAAGCAAAGGAGACTGCCAGCGTGGGTGCACAGGGAACATCAGAGGCGATAGAACTAATGTTCCACATCTTGACGGTGGTGACAGTGTGTGCTTATCCAACTCCGTAGCCATTCGCATCACAGGATAATTGTTACTTGGTGTAACAATTAATCTTCTTCACATTTTAAAACAATTGTTGGAAGTAGCAGTAAATGATGGGTAAGTAAATTATGATATGACTGCAGATAACACTAGGCTGCCATTCCAAAAAGGGGGCGCTCTAAACACACCCAAAGGTTATTTCAAAAGCTTGTGGAAAATGGAATGCAAAGATGTGTATTTTAGTGCAGTACGTTTCTAAAATTCATGCCATAGTGTTTTCATAGTAGGCATGTTCCATGAGCCTTGGAAAGCCCTTCACAAACATGGATTTCAGTAACTTTTGCACCTAAATTAATCAACCTTTGATTCTATTTTTCTATGAACTTTATCTACATGAAGAGGGCAAAAATTGCCCCTGGGGAGGACGACTGGGACACACTGTTTATCCTGTGGGCTTTTGCTTTTATTTAAATCTTGAATTATGGGCCCAGTGCAATAGCTTAGTGGCGAAATCTTCGCCTTGCATGCACTGGGATCCCATTTGGGTGCCAGTTCATGTCCTAGTTGCTCCATTTCCTATCCAGCTCCCTGCTTGTGACCTGAGAAAGCAGCAGAGGATGTCCCAAAGCCTTTGGACACAGCACCTGTGTGGGAGACCCAGAAGAGGCCCCTGGCTTTAGATTGACTCAGCTCCAGCTGTTGAGGCCATTTGGGGGAGTAAACCAGTAGATGGAAAATCGTTCTCTGTCTCTCTCTCCTCCTCTCCGTATATCTGCCTTTCCAATAAAAATAAATAAATCTTTTTTTAAAAAATCTTGAATTGTGCATTCCCATCAGAGTGCACAGCCAGCTGTGTGCAAGTGCAGCCTGGAAGTCCCTTCTTTCGACTGTCACTCATGGTCCTGGGTCCATGAGTATCACCCCTCAGACTGCACTGTGGGTACCAGTGAATAATTCCTGTTCCCCTGGACATTTGTGAGCCCATTTTACAGTTCCTCTAGGGGCTGCAGTGGGACTGAATCCAATCTGAGCTAACTCAAATGACACCCACTTCTTCTTCCCTATTTCACTCGTCAGGTTTCCTACTCCATCCAGTTCCCTGAAATTCTTCCTTAAGCGGGCATGTAAATCCTGGTCACCGGGTCTGCTTCTCTTGGGTT
Organism: Ochotona princeps; assembly: GCF_030435755.1. Lineage (NCBI taxonomy): Eukaryota > Metazoa > Chordata > Mammalia > Lagomorpha > Ochotonidae > Ochotona > Ochotona princeps. Next base: position 18,945,043 of record NC_080855.1, on the reverse strand, counting down.
TTGCCATTGTTCTGTCCAGTTGTTTCTCAATATGTGGAAAATGCAAGACCTTGTAAGAATACCAAAATCCTTGGAAGCTCAAGTCCCTTATTATAAAGCAGTGTAATATTTGCATATAACTAGTTTCATCCCCTATGCACCTTGTTATTTGAAAGGGGGAAAGACAGTGAAAGTAAGAGACAGAGAGAGCATCCATCTGTTAAGACACTTCCCAAATATCTGCTACAACCAGGTACAGGTTGAAGCCAGGAGCAGGGGACCCAGTCTGGTTCTTCCATGTGAGTGGCAGGAAGCTAACTCAGCCAATCCCCACTGCTTCCCACAGTGCACATTAGCTGGAAGTTGGAATTAGGAGTGGAAATGGACCTGAACCAGGCACTCCTACATGAGTTGGTTACAGGCGTCCCAAGCAGTGTTTTAATCCCTGCGCCACACACCCACCCTGCCAGCTTACACTTCAAATCTTCTCTATAACACATATAATGTCTCGTATCACATAAATACTATGTACATAATTGTTAGACTGTGTTGTTACAGAAGAATGACAAGCAAAAAATCTGTACCTATTTAGTTCAGATACACACAATTGTTTTCCAAATATCTTTTAGCTGCTGTTGGTTGAATCCACAAATGCCGAATGAACAGATAGAGAAGAGGGCTGTATGTCTAAAGGACAACTTTAAAGCTGTGTTAGCTCTATGCCAAACCAGGCAAAGCAGAGGGTGTTGGCATCATGGAGTGATTATGCATCAGCAGTCTCTTGACACAAGATCTTTTATAAAAAAAATTTTTATTGCAAAGTCATATATACAAAGAGGAAGAAACAAAGATCCCCCATCCGTTGGTTTGCATTCATGAGCTTCATTGAATCTGAATTCATGGGAACTTTACTGATGGTGTTTCACTTTTATTGTGATACGATTGTGTAAGCTGATGTAGACATACCTGCTTGAGTGTACAAAGGGTATTCTAATCAAGAGAGAAAAGGTTGCGTACAGAAGGTGGTTGAAATGACTTTCCAACTATCGGAGCCTGACTTTGATGCCTCAACAATCTTAGCTGGCAAATTATTCTGTAGTCTTCTTAGTACCTAGCCATGCAGGCAAATGTTTGACATGCAGTTAAGACACTGCTTGAGATGCCCACATCTCAGAGTGCCTGGGTTCAAGTCCTGGCTCTGCCACTGATGCCAGCTTCCTGCTAATGGACTCCCTGAGGTGGGTAGTAGTGATGGCCCAAATAGTTGGGTCTTTGTCACCTATGTGGGAGACCTGGATTGAGTTTCTGACATTGCTATTGAGGGTATTTGGGGGTGAACAAATTAATAGGCTTTCTGGCTCTGTATCCTCCACTCTCTCTTGGACTTCAGAAACTGAAATATTTTGTCTGGCACTTGAAGAAAAAGTTCACTGACTCCTGAATTCTTGTTCTATATATTTTTTAGGCAAGGAGTGTATTATTAACAGGTCAACCATTATTACTTTCTGAGCAACAACCAGTCATAGCTTAAAAAACAGCAACTAACATTTATGAATCCTTACTGTGTGTGTGCTGCTTCATATCAGCCTCAATACAGCCAGGAGGCAGGTGTGTTCATGCTTTTTTCTATAACCTTTTTTTAAAAAAATGTATTTATTTTATTTTATGTTTTCTGCTTGCAAGTCAGAGAGACACAAAGAGCTCTCTGATCTGTTGGTTGACTCTCCAAATGCCCACAAAAGCTGGGACTGGAACTGGCTGAAACCAGGAGAAAATTCTATTGGCGCCTCCCACGTGGTGGGATCAAAGAGCCTGAGCCAGGACTGCTGTCCTGCAGGGTCTGGCTTAGCAGGAAGCTAGAATTCACAACTGAATAGCTGAGACCCAAACCCAAGCATTTCAACATGAGATGTGGGCATCCCAAGTGGCAACTCACATAGGTTGGGTGGATGGCTGGCTAGGTCTGAAGGGCAGGAAGTCCCCCTCCCCATCCCGTGTATCTTCCTACTTGTCAATCAAACCAGCCCTTCCTGGGATGTGTTTCCTTCAACGAAACTGTGGCAGAAGCATCATGTAAGCAGCTACTCCTTCTCCTTGGACCTCCTAAAAGAAGTGGACAATGGGGAGACCATCCCTTTTCTGTTTCCCCTCATCCACTCCCTTCTCCTTCTGGACCTACTGCTCACTCTTGTTAGGTATCTCTCTGGGTAGGGCAACTTCACCTTCTACATGCTGATATGAAGACCTGCTCTCTGTGCCTGGCAGGAACCTAGGATAAAACCTAAACTTCACTTCCCTCACAACACAGACACTCCCAAATGTCAGCGCCACCCTGTCTTTTCAGAGGAAGGAAGCGCTTCAAGAGCTGATCGTGAGTGAAACGCTGAGTCACTGCATGATCCTGGATCTGCTGACCCCTGTCCTTGCTGGGTTCTTTTCAGCGATCCTGAGCCACTTCTGCCCTAGCTCTGTCCCTGGGCCTTTGCAGGTGCAAGACCCATAGCCTGGAAAAATCCTCCTGCTCTAGTTAATTTCCACTCACTCCCCAGGTGCCAGTTGCCTAAGCCCTCCCTGGCCTTGCTGAGGTTCCTCTTCTCAAATGTGTCTTGGGGAGGGGTTAGCGCTCAGAGGAGGGAAGCTTCCATGCAGAGAAGCAGTGCCAAGAGGCAGGCCGTTTCTTGGGGTGGGGGACAGCTTACTCAGTGCAAGGGTCCTCAGTAGGCCATAAAGGCCTGGAATCCACTGGCCCCCAACTTGGGACAGTTCTGCAGGAAAGAGGGAGGCTGGGGCCTTGCTGGGTCTTACCAGATTCTTCAAATGAATCTCATGAAAAACCAGTTCATGGGTTTCCACTTTCGGTAGTGAAAAAACTGAATTGCATTCCCCCATGGAAATTTATAAAGAACTCTCCCTGCCCCCAAGGCCTTTTGCTAGCAACAGCCCTGCCCTGAAACATCCTGCTTTTTGTCACACTTGTCACTCAGTCCTGAGGCCTTCCCAGCAAGGGGCAGGGCTGCCTCTGCTCCCGGATCTGCCCCACCTCCCCAGGTGTTCCCCCGTGACTCACCACTCAGCAATTCCAGAACAGAGGGCAGGGCCCACGGTGCACCTGGAGCTGCAGGAAGGTTAAGGTCACCGTCAGAATTCCCCAACGCTTTACTGCTTTACCCAAGGGTTGTAACTCAAAAGGTACTCAGCTAGACTGGACTGTGAGTGGTGGAGTGGAAATTCTGAATAGCATTTGGGCGAGTGCAAAGGTCAGCCCCTCACTCCAGTGGGGACTGAGAGGTCTGTACTGTGCACCCAGCCCTAATGGTTAGCTGTCCCATGGCAGGTGGTACATGTTCCTTTTGGTCTTGTAGAGGAAGTACAAGGAACAAACAGTCCAGATAAAACAACATTTAGGCAGCCTTCAACAGGTCAATTTCAGAGGGAATAGCGGTAAATTCATTCACTGCCTTGTTTACCAAGAGGATTAGAAACAAAGACCTTTTTGCGGGGAGGGGAGTAGAAGGGTTTGTTTTATCTATCTGAAACGCAGAGTTACAGAGAGAGCAGAGACACAAAGAAAGAGATTATTCATCCATTGGTTCACTCTCCAAATGACTACAACAGGCAGGGCTGGGCCAGGTTCTATGTAGCCAGGGACTCCATCCAGGTCTCCTATGTGGGTGCAGGGGCCCCAGAACTTGGGTCATCCACTGCATTTCCAGGCACGATACAGGGAGCTGGATGGACACACAGCACCATATCTGATGCTGGTATCACAGGTGGCAGCTTCAGCTGCTGAGGCACAATGCCCACCCCAAGAGGAAAGAATTCTCACACTGACTTGCTGGAGTGGGTTTGGTCACAGAAACCCCTTGAATTCCAAAGAAATCATTGCTTCCTTCCTAGCAGATGTGCCCTATCATAGAGGTTGTAGGAACACTATGGTGAGTGGGGGTGAGGTGCAGGGAGAGCTGCAGATGGAATTTTACAAATTAGAGACATGTCCCTTATAGAAATGGCAGCTTCACTTCTCACCAGTCCTTTGGAACTAGGACATTCCTCTGCTTTAGCTACTCACATCCCCTAAGACTGGGGCAATTCCATCTAAGCCACAGACTCAAAGAGATCAGGCTGCATTCCTGAGACGTTCAAATTCTTAGTGGATTTACCAGGCAGGCAAACAGCAACTTCCTTGATTTCTAATCTTGTTGTGCCATGCACAATCCTAAGAACTGAAGTGGCTATTATTTTTCAGGTACTCACCCATCTGCTGGGTATTGCATAAAATGTCACCCACACATCATTCCAGTTCACTCTCACAAGATAGCAAGAGATGCAGGTACTGCTGTTTCCAGAAGAAAGCAAGCTGTAGTGACACAGAGTGACTTCCACAAGATCAGGCAGCTGGGAAGAGCCCGGGCCAGATTCAAACTCAGCCAAGGTCTGGCAGTTTCATCTACATAGCAAGTGGACAACATATTCTTGGATTAACATATCAGCAACTTTTTTTAAAAAGATTTATTCATTTTTATTGGAAAGACAGATTTACAGAGAGAAGCAGAGACAGAGAGAAAGATCTTATGTCTGCTGGTCCATTCTCCAAATGGACCAGGCATGAGCCTGGCAAAATATTCTTGATAATCTGATCGGACAAATCTGCTTCACATGATTTTTGTAAAAATCACATGCCTGTAGACTAAGGAATTCTTCTTTTTTTAAAAGAATTTACTTACTTTTATTTATGTGAAAGGCAGAGCAAGAGGGAAGGAAGGATGGAGAAAGGAAAAGTGGGAAAGATGGGGAGAGAGACAGAGAGAGATCTCGGTTTCATTTGCTGGTGCACTCTCCAAATATTTCAAAATAATCAAGACTGGTTCAGGCTGAAGCCAAAAGTCAAGAACTCCACCAGGGCCTCCCATGTGGGTGGCAGGGACCCAAGTATTTGAGCCATTATCTGTAGCCACCCAGGAAATGGCTTCCCATGGATGAGGCAGGACTCAGTCCCAGGCAATGGAATAACCTACTGTACCATAGCACCCATGCCAAAGACTTTTTCACATTGGCAAAGAATGCAAAACAGCCAAGCATTTGGTCCAGTCTTCCCCTCCCCTGCTTCCCCCCACCCTGCTGTCCCCTCCCACACTGAGGCCGTGCCTCCCCATTTTCCCAGAGGCCCATGGTGCCAGCGCCCTCACTTTTTTTTTCTTAAGATTCATCTCTTTTTATTGAAAAGGCAGATCAACAGAGACAAGGAGAGACAGAAAGATCTTCCTTCTGCTGGTCTACTTCCCAGATGACCACAACTGCTGGGACTGAGCCAATCCGAAGCCGGGAGCCAGGAGCTTTCTCAGGACTCCGAGGCTTGTGTAGGGTCCCAAGGCTTTGGGCCATCCTCTACTGCTTTCCCAGGCAATAAGCAGGGAACTGGATGGGAAGTGGAGCAGCCAGGACATAAACGGACGCCTTATGGGATCTAAGTGCTTGAAAGAAGAGGATTAGCTAATTGAACCATTACGCGAGACCCTGGCCCAATCTTGAAAATGCCATTTGTGGTGTCTGCATCCCGTTATTAGAGAGCCTGGGTTTGAGTCCTGGGTGTGTTGCTCTTCCAGTTGCCTGCTAAGATGCACCCTTAGAGGCAGCACATGATGATGGCTGTGTCCACTCTGGTTGTTGCAGGCATTTGGAAAATGAACCAGTGAACAGAAAATCTCTCTGTGGGTCTCTGTCTCTCACCCTTTCTAGTAAAGAGGGAAAAAAACCCCACAATCTTTTTTTTTTTTTTAAAGATTTTATTGTTATTGGAAAGCCGGATATACAGAGAGGAGGAGAGACAGAGAGGAACATCTTCCATCCGATGTTTCACTCCCCAAGTGAGCCGCAACGGGCCAATGCGCCGATCCGATGCCTGGACCAGGAACCTCTTCCGGGTCTCCCACGTGGGTGCAGTGTCCCAAAGCTTTGGGCCGTCCTTGACTGCTTCCCCAGGCCACAAGCAGGGAGCTGGATGGAAAGTGGAGCTGCCGGGATTAGAACCGGCGCCCATATGGGATCCTGGGGCTTTCAAGGCGAGGACTTTAGCCGCTAGGCCACGCCGCTGGGCCCAAAACCCCACAATCTTTAAAAAGAAATGCAGAATGTAGTATAAAGCTAATATCATAGGAAAATTCCTTTGCACTTCCTAGCCTTTGTCCCAGTTAGGAGTTCTCCCATTCCCTTTCCCTTTCAGCAGCAGGGGATGGCCCATGTCCTTGGGCCTCTGCACACATGTAGGAGACCTGGAAAGAGGCTCCTGGCTGCTGACTCGGCTCCAGCTGCTGTAGCCACTTGGGAGTGAACCAGCGCATGGAAGGCTGCCTCACTGTTTCTGTCTCTCCTCTCTGTATAAAATCTGCCTTTCAAATTAAAAAAAAAAAAATATATATATATATATATATATATCTAAATTTAATGAAAGATCACAAACTCACCATTTCAAAGTGTATGAATCAGTGCCTTCCAGCCATTCCCAGTGTCCACTCGTTTGCTTGGGATTTGCTTTGTATCAATGGATGCATGTCAGAGGTGACCTTTTCTGTCTGGGCTCTTTTGTGTTGCACAACGCTTTCGAGGTACACCCAAGCTGTAACATGCAGCAAGATTTCCTTCTGTTTCTTCCTACATGATATTCCACTGCATGGAGAGACTGAATACTACGGATCCAGTCATTGGTGGGCAGACATTGGGTTGTTTCTACTCTGTGGATATTGTGAATACTACCGCTCTGACCTTTTGTGTACAAACATTCCTGGGTCATAAGGCAAGTTCATGCCACTCCAAGGAATTACAACATTGTTGTCCATAGAGGCTTTCATTTCCATTCCTACCAGCACCAGGAAAGGATTCCAATTTCTCCATTTCATCACCAATGCTTGATTTCTATTTTGTTGAAAAAATTATTTTACTTGAAAGTCAGATACATATATATGTATATATATACATACATGTGTGTATATATATATATATATATATATATATATATAAAGAGAGAGAGAGAGAAAGGCAGAGAGAGAGAGATCAGTCTTCCACCTGCTACTTCACTTCTCAAGCTTAAAATTCAAATATTTTTTAAGAGATGTATTTATTTTTATTGGAAACTCAAATATACAAAGAGGAGGGACAGAAAGAAGATCCTCCTTCCGCTGATTCACTCCCCAAGTGGCCATGATAACCAGAGCTAAGCTGATCTGAAGCCTGAAGCCAGGAACCAGGAACCTCTTCTGGGTCTCCCATGCAGTAGCAGGGTCCCAGAGCTTTGGGCCATCCTTGACTGCTTTCCCAGGCCACAAGCAGGGAGCTGGATGGGAAGTGGAGCTGCTGGGACTAAAACCGGTGCCCATTTGGGATCCCAGCGGTTCAAGGCGAGGACTTTAGCCACTGGGCCACCATGCCAGGCCCACTGAGTGTTTGTTTGTTTGTTTGTTTGTTTTAAATCATGAAAAGACATTGGAAGAGCTGACACAGAGGTGTATCAGGCTGATCCTCTGTCTGCCACACTAACATCTTATATGGTGCCAGTTTTTGTCCTGGCTGTTCCACTTCTGATCCAGCTCCCTCTTATGAGTTGGGAAAGAAATGGAGGATGGCTCAAGTCCTTGGGACCCCGCACCCACATGGGAGACCCTGGCAGTACTTTCTGGTTTCAGATTGGCTCAGCTCTCGCCACTGTGGCCATTTAAGGGGTGAACCAGCAGATAGAAGACCTCTCTCTCTCTGTTGTCTCTCTGTAAAAAACAACAAACAAAAATCAATCTGTCTTTCAAATAAAAACAAATAAATCTTTAGAAAAAAAGACATTGGAGTTTGTCAAACTCTCCTTTCAACATTACCTCTTCATTCTATTGGTGTGGTACAGAACTCTGCAAGGCGGTTCCTTTCAACTGTCAACTTGATGGACTGACGGCTGTCTAGATGGGAGGACAAGCACTGTTTCTGGGTGTGTCTGTTTTCAGAGGAGACTGGGAGTCTGAGGACAGGAAAGGAAAGCTACACCCTCAATGTGAGTGGACATCCCCTGCTTGGGTGAGGGCAAATGACAGGGCAAAAGTAGAGTTAGCATTCTCTTCCCTAGGAGGCCTTTCTCTTCCTTGCATATCCAAATGGTAGGTTCTGAAACTTACACCCAGTCCTTACCTCCCAGGATTACTGAGCCTTGGGTTTCAGGCCACAGTCTGTGCTCTTGGCTTGCCAGCCTCTCCAACTTCCAGACAGCCTGCATGGATCTTCTTAGTCTTGCAATTGTGTTTGGCAATTCCCCTCTTTAATCCGCTCTCATATATCCTATTGAGTCTGTCTCTCTGGAGAACCCTGATGAACACAAAAGGATTATTTTCTTCTACTGAATCACTTGAGACAAATCTCATGTGATCATGACGTAAAATCTGTTTATATGCTGTTAGCTTAGATTTGTAAGCATTTTGAATAGATATGCAGTTTCTTTATGGTCACTCTGGTAATTACAACTCACATCTTTAATGAATAACAAACTGGTTCAAATGAATTTCTATGCATTTCAATGGTAAAAAAAAATGACTGTGTTTTTGTGTAGATTCATTATCCTTATAATTCTATTATTTTAAAATTGTAGCTATAGGGTTCAAGGCGGTAGCCTGGTGGCTAATCCTCGCCTTGCAGGCACCAAGATCCTGGTTCATATTCTGGCTGCTCCACTTCCCATCCAGCTCCCTGCTTGTGACCTGAGAAAGCAGCAGAGAATGACCCAAGGTCTTTAGATCCTGCACCTGCATGGGAGATTCAGAACATACATTGGCTGCTGGCTCAGATCGGCTCAGGTCTGACCATTGTGGCCATTTGGAAAGAGAACCAGGGGACAGAAGATCTTGCTCTGTGTTTCTTCTCTCCGTAGTTCTGACTTTTCAATTAAAAAATTAAATTTTAAAAGTTACGGCTATAGGGTCCAGTGCAATGGCTTGATTGACTAATCCTCCTTCTGCAAGCATAGGGATCCCATGTGGGTTCTGGTTCGTCTCCCTGCTGCTCCACTTCCTATCCAGCTCCCTGCTGGTGACCTGGGAAAGCAGTAAAGGATGACCCAAAGCCTTGGGACCCTGTATCCATGTGAGAAACCTGGAGCAGGCTCCTGGCATCAGATCAGCTCAGCCCTGCTATTATGACCCCTTGGGGAGTGGACCAGCAGATGGAAGATCTTTCTGTCTCTCTTCTCTGAAAATCTGCCTTTCCAATAAAAATAAACAAATCTTTTTTAAAAACTCAGAACAGTAACTAAAAATCTGTTGGGCATACAATGACTATAGTTGCAATTTTTAAAGAAAAGGTTTATTTTTATTGGAAAGGCAGATAAAATTTATGCAGAGAAGCAAAGACAGAGAAATATCTTCCATCCATGGGTTCACTCTCCAAATGGCCTCAACAGACAGAGCCAAGCTGATCTGAAGCCAGGAGCCAGGCGCCTCTTCTGGGTCTCTTACACAGGTACAGGTTCCCAATGCTTTTGGCCATCCTCTACTGCTTTCCCAGGCTACAAGCAGGGAGCTGTAAAGAAAGTGGAGCAGCTAGGATACAAACTGGCGCCCATAGGGATCCCAGCTCATTCAAGGAAAGGACTTTAGCCACCAGGCTACTGTTCCGGGTCCTCCTGCAAACATTTTTGATGAAACTGTCAACCAAAATGCTTTCACATTTCTGTCCTAGAAGTAGACTTCTGAACTAACTCCTTTTCCTAGAATTTGTATATTGATCAAAGGTAGTATCAGGACTAAAAAACAAATAAATAAAAAAAGTAGTATCAGGACTAAATGAGTTTGAGTAGTTCATTCTGTCAGCATCACCTTAAAAGACAATGCATGTGGGCTTGGTGCAATAGCCTAGTAACTAAATCCTTCCCCTTGCAAGTGCAGGATCCCATATGGGCACCAGTTCATGTCCCAGCTGCTCCACTTCCCATCCAGCTCCCTGCTTGCGGCCTGGGAAAGCAGTAGAGGACAGACCAAAGCCTTTGGACCCTGCACCCACATGGGACACCTGGAAGAAGTTTCTGGCTATTGGCTTCAGATCGGCTCAGCTCTAGCTGTTGCAGCCACTTGGAGAGTGGACCAGATGATGGAAGGTCTTTCTCTGTCTCTCCTTCTCTCTGTAAATCTGCCTTTACAATAAAAATAAATGTATTATCTTGCCAAAATCATTAACTTGTGATCTAATTCTGAGCAAACAATGAGATAGACCCAGAAGGTAGCCAATTATTGTAGGCATCTAAGGCAAAAGTCTTCATGACGGTATATGACATAAGCAAACAAACAAACAAAAAAAAACACAAAGGAAGGGAGAATTATTTTGTATTAAAGAAGATCAATGACACAAAATCATAGGCAATGTATACCTTGAATAACAAGTCAGCTGACGCCAGAATTATTAGACAAAGACTTTAATCAACTTGTGTGTGTGTATGTGTGTGACTCTAGCTTTTTAAAAAATGTTCCCCTTTTATACAAACTAAGTAGAAGAAATAATAGAGGATTAAAATTGCAAAAATATTTAACTGGTAGAACGCATATTCACAAAAAATCTGCATATGAAGACAGGTTTATTTATAAGAAAAACATACAGAAAATATAAATAAAATAATATGAAATATATAAAGAAAAATATTTTAAAAACACAGAAAATTCAGGTAGTTCTCATACAAAATATTTTTAAAAAGGACTACAATGGGAGGCACTGTTCATAACAGTATAGAAACAACACCTGAGTAGGGACAGATAGACCAACAAGCACAGGTTTTACAGCATCAGGGCAATAAATTCACAAAATTATATAATAGCTAGTTAATCAGTTCAAAACTTGTTCCCAAACAGTTCACATTTTTGGCCCTTAGACTTTTTTTTAATAAAAATTTATTTATTTTTATTGCAAAGATAGAGAGGAGGAGAGGCAGAGAGGAAGATCTCTCGTCTGATGATTCACTCCCCAAGCAATTGCAATGGCTGGTGTTACATCCATCCAAAGTCAGGAGCCAAGAGTTCCTCTAGGTTTCCCACGCAGGTGCAGGGTCCCAAGGCCATCCTTTACTGTTTTCCCAGTTAGCAGGGAGCTGGATGGGAAGTGGAGCAGGTGGGACACCAACCAATGTCCACATGGGATCCTGGCCGTTGAAGCGGGAGGATTAGCCAGCAGAGCCACTGTACCGAGTCCCAAACTAAGTCTTACAAAGGAAGACTATTCTCTCTCCAGTGGTCACCTAGGAGGATAATGATGCACTTTGGGAAAGACTAGTCTATGTAAGTTGAATAGAATCTGACTGGAGCCTATTCCCACCACTGCTATTACCTTAGCAGCAAATGCTTATTAAATCCTGACTTGGTTACAGCCGTATGCAAACATTTTACATGCATGTACTTATTGGCTCCTTAGCACAACCCTAAATAATAACTATCATTCTTATTTCCACTCTGTAGATGAGGAAATGGAGGCAGGGGAGGTTGCTCAGAAGCAGAAATGGCTGAAAGGCCACCAAGGCAATGCTAAAAAGTGTCCACAGCCACACACACCCCCACAGTTCCACACATTACTCACCTCCTGGCAGCTCAGACACCTTGGCTTTGAAGGCTGCCCAAATATCCTTGGAACAGGACACCAGGAGATATAAGTTTGGCTGCAATGCCGTCATCACGTCCCCCTGACCCCTAATCCTGCCATGGAGAAGATAACACCACCCTTGTGTTCTTGTGAATGTGAAGACCAAACGGGCCATGAAGGAACTCTGCCATACTGAGGGGCCAAGGTCAACATCATAGCCAGGCCCGACTTGAAGGCACATACTGAACCGCTTGCGATGTCGCCAACAACGTGGAACTTATCTAAACGGAGTCCAGCTGGCCAATTCCACCTGTATAGGATTTTTTTCCCCCACTGTATTTAAAATAAAGAAATAAATAAAGGAAAGAAAAAAATTGAGTTCCAAATGTCAGATTCCAGAGTTCAGTCCATTTCCCGGGTTGCCGGGTACCAGAAACCTTTGCTAAAAAGAAGAGCCCTTTGACATACTCAGTGTCTGGTTTGTGCCCTGAATGTTCCACTTCCCACCCAGCTTTCCGCTAGTGTGTAGGCTGACTGAGAGGAACAAATGATGACTCCAGGATTTGGATCATTCCCACCCATGGGAGAGACCTGGAGAGGGTTCCAGACTTTTCTAGCTTTGACCTAGCCCAGCCTTGGCTATGACTAGCATTTTGGGAATGAATTAGTGTATAGAAGATTTGTTTCTCTGCCTGCCTTTTAAATAAAGGAAGTTTTAAAACATTTTTCAAAGACATATTAAACAGTTTTGTAATTGCTATGTAGTTTTGTGTGTGTGTATTAGTAGGTGGGAGACGGTAGACAAGCAGTGCCTATAGTTAGCTACAAGTTCAGATTATACAAAGTGCTGAAGTTTGTGCAGAGATGGGTCTCCAGTATAGGTCGCACTTTAAAACAGAGGAATGATAACTGTGTTCCTGGAGCAAATGCGTGTTGGCATAAAATGGAAAAAAAATGCAGTGAAGCTGCAAATAGGTCTGCAACGTAGACTGACTAGAAAATAGAGTAAAGGCAGAGAATGTGGAAGAGGTAGGACAGGGTTTACCGCCGCTGATGGCTGAAACGAGAAGTACTTGATTTTATCCAAATTCATGGTGTCCCAGCAAAACAGGATTAAACAGAATTTGAACTCAACTATAGCTCGGTTTACCTCATCTCCATTTTCCCAGCATACTACCTTAGATTTCAGTAAATATGAAACCTGTTTTGTAGTTACTGTTTGAGGTCACCAACCACCTTAGCAACAGCAGAACTGACAACAAAGGAGAAGTTAAGGAAGCATTTGTCTGTACTTTCTTTTGTTTGTTTCAGAAAAGTCTTTATTTCAACCATAGCTTGTCTTCTATTCAGTAATAGAAGGATCTGGTATGAGAATTTAGAAAATAGGAAAAAGGATCAACTGAGGTAATTTATATTTCTACCAAGAGATGTTTATAACATTTCTTTAGCTTCACTGTGGAAACACCCAGATGTTGATTATTCAATAAACGTCTCTCTGTAAAGAAAAAAAAAAAAATCCCTACTTCAAATGACTGACTCAGACTTCCCAGAAATTGTTATCTTCTTCAGCTGTCCCAAGCACTGTGGTATACACACAGCCTGGCAACCCCTTCTCATAGATCTGGAACTTTCTCTTTTCCTTTCCCTCCAAACACCAGCTGTCAGAGGAACGTGCACATCTCCAGTCCCTCATGAGTTCGGGAAACTGTGACCCACCAGTGCGGTGCAAATCCAGGCACAGCATGTTCAACTGTCATGTGGGATGCCTGAATCCTGTATCAGAGTGCACGTTCAAGTTCTGCCTATTCCACTGCTGATCCAGCATCCTTCTACTGTGTCTCAGGAGGCAGAAATTAATAGTTAAAAATGGAAAAAAAAAAGATGGCTCTCACACCTATGTCCCCATCACTCATGTGAGAGATCCACATGGAGTTTTGGAGTTCCATGCTTCTGGCTTTGGCCTGGCCTGGCATTGGCTGCTGCAGGCATTTGGGGAGTGAACCAGCAGACAGAAGGCCTCTCCTCTTCCTCTCTCTGTGGATCTGCCTTGCAGGTACATAAAAAACAAACACACATTAAAAAAATTAGGACCTGGCACAATGACTCAATGACTAAATTCTCACTTTGTAAGCACCAGGATCCCATATGGTTGCTAGTTCGTGTCCCACCTGGTCCACTTCCCATCTAGCTCCCTGCAGTGGCCTGGGAAAGCAATAGAGGATGGCCTAAAGCCTTGGGACCCTGCACCCACATGGGAGACCTGGGGGGGAGAAGTTCCTGGCTCCTGGCTTCGAATTGGCTCAGCTCCGGCTCAGCAGCCACTTGGGGAGTAAATCAGCAGATAGATCTTCTCTCTGCCTCTCCTCTCCGTAAATCTGCTTTTCCAAAAAATAAAAATAAATCTTAAAAAAAAAAGATTGAATAGGATTTGAAAGTCACTGTTGGGCCTGTGTCTTTGCTATATCCATACCTAGTTGAATGTTTGCTTATTGTTTGAAAGATGTATTTGTTTTATTTTCTTTCTTTTTTTTTAAAGATTTATTTATTTTTATTACAAAGTCAGATATACACAGAGGAGGAGAGACAGAGAAGAAGATCTTCCATCCGATGTTTCACTCCCCAAGTGACCCGCTACGGGCCGGTGCGCGCCAATCCGAAGCCAGGAACCAGGAACCTCTTCTAGGTCTCCCACGCGGGTACAGGGTCCCAAAGCCTTGTGCTGTCCTCAACTGCTTTCCCAGGCCACAAGCAGGGAGCTGGTTGGGAAGTGGGCGCTGGGATTAGAACCGGCGCCCATATGGGATCCCGGGGCTTTCAAGGCGAGAACTTTAGCCGCTAGGCCATGCTGCTGGGCCCTATTTGTTTTATTTTCAAGGGCAGAACAAATGGTTTCCATAACCAGAACTGGGCCAGGCTAAGACCCAGAGCCTGGGACTCCATCCTGGTCTCCCATGGGGCCCCGAACACTTGATCTTTCATCCACTGCCTTCCCAGGTACCTTATCAGGGTGCTGGATCACAGTAGAGCAGGCGGTATTCAAACCATCACTCAGGGGATGCAGGCATTACAAACACTGGTTTAAGTCACTGAACCAGAAGCCTCCACTCTGTAGTTTTAAAGGAGACTTTTGCTCTCCCTAAGCCTCAGTTTCCTTACCTGAGAGGGTGTCCAACACTCAGGCCAGTGTCTGGAGCCCCATCAATGGCCGTAGTGCTGTATCTGTCATTGTCAGTGGTGATGGTGACATTTTACGCCACCCTCAATGACTCAATGGGCCAATGATCCACCTTCTTCTGCTTGTCTTTGCACCAGTAGGACTGGGACTAGTTTCAGGTTTCCTCCCAGAACTGCTGCAAAGGCTAGAAGGAGCAGAATGTGCTCAAAAAGCTGTCCGGGTCTAGGCAGCAAGCACCTACAGAATGTCCTTTATTACCTTTCTTCATTGTATCTTTACCATGATGATTCAGATAAAAAGAGCTATTTAGAACAGCTTGAATGGGTCCGTAGTTAGCAGCCTGAAGGTCTTTTTCTTTGTTATGTGCTCTGCCTAGGACAACGGCCCAATAGCCCAACAATCTCTCTCCTCACCAATGCCCTCCTGCCAAGGGAGCCCTTCCTTCTCTCCTTGGTTGAAACCTTCTTTCTCCTCTCCTGGGGTAGTTATTTCTGGCTCTGTATGGAAATCGCCTGGCCTCTTCCCAAGAGGGTTACAGAGAATACTGAAGAGATCACAGCAGACATCTATTTCCCCCAAAGGGAAGTGAGGGTCAGTTTTAGAAGGAACTGGATAAAGCCTGCTTGGAGTCAAGGGAAGCAATTAACTGATTCCTTGGGAAACTTTCATCTTTTCATTTCAACAACTCAGGATAAATGCCCTGATAGGAAGCCCAACTTTGGCAGAGGCTCTGAGCTGCTGACTGCTACCCTAGCTGTAGGGAGGGATTCATCACTGCTGAGCGGGCAAGTCCCCCACGGAACTTTCCAAGGACAAAGAGTGCTGACCCTCCCTCACGTGATTACAGTGTTGGGAACACAGCCAGCAGGTGCATGGGGGTGGGGAGAAGGGAGACAAGGGACAGGCGGAGCCTTCCACTTGGACAAGATGTTTCGAATACTTTCTGGGGAGGCAGATAAAAAAGTTACCAGAACCCAGGCTTGCCCCAAACACCATGTGCAAATTGAATGACTCTCTAGAAGGCTTCCTTGGGTAGGTTGTGTGAGCTCTTGTTCATTTCAGAATAAAAATGAACAATAGCTACTGTCCTTTCAGGGACAGCTGGGTGCCAGGCTCGCAGGGAGCTGCCAACACAGAGCAGCTGGAAGTGGCAGGTGTGCCCTAGACAGTCTTCAGATCTCCGTTTCATGGTCACCTTCTCCCTAAGCCCTGTCCACCCCAGTGACAGGTGCAACCTGCCCCTGGTTCTAGCCCACATTCCCAAGCTCTCTTCATGGTCCTTACCATTGTACACCATTGTTCATGATTTATTTATTCAGCCCACCTGCTTACGGCCCTAACAGCCCCACCCACCATGAGAGGCATGTCCTTGCTGGATCCAGGAACCTGGGTCATGACGACACTATACAATGTGTCAATTGGAAATGGTCGGCCTCCCTGTCTGTGCATTCTGTAAGCCTAGATTTAACCCAATGCCGATGGAAAATCTTCAGAGGAGAAATCTGTAAGGAACATGTGGAACATGTGCACACTTTCTTATTATCATCTACACAGTACTGTAGGGCAGCTATTTAAAGAGCATGTCGAATACTGTGAGTTGCTGTACTAGTTATAAGCAACTAGAGGAAGATTTCAGGTATAAAGGAGAACAGGAAAAGATTTTGTGTAAATCCTGAAGCATATTTGTATATTTTAAAGATTTATTTATTTATTTATTTGAAAGGCCGAGTGATACACACAGAGAGACAGAGAAAGAGAATGCGTAGAGAGGGAGAAAGAAAAAAAAATGGATCCAACACAATGGCTCAATGACTAAATTCTTACCTTGCATCTGCCAGAATCC
This sequence comes from Ochotona princeps, assembly GCF_030435755.1. Classification (NCBI taxonomy): domain Eukaryota; kingdom Metazoa; phylum Chordata; class Mammalia; order Lagomorpha; family Ochotonidae; genus Ochotona; species Ochotona princeps. The sequence goes on along the minus strand of NC_080855.1, from coordinate 18,928,463 downwards.
CAAATGGGTGCCGGTTTGTGTACTGGCTGCTCCGCTTCCCATCCCAGCTCCCTGCCTGTGGCCTGGGAAAGCAATAGAAAGTGGCCCAAAGCCTTGGGACCCTGCACGCATGTGGGAGACCTGGAAGAGGCTCCAAGTTTTTGGCTTTGGATCAGCTCAGCTCCAGCCATTGTAGCCATTCGGGGAGTAAACCAGCAGATAGAGGATCTTTCTGTCTCTCCTTCTCTCCATAAATCTCATCTGCTTTTCCAGTAAAACTAAATAAATCATGAAAGAAAGAGAGAGAGAAAGGAAGGAAGGAAGAAAAAAGAAAAGAGAAAAAAAAATCTTTCATCTGCTGGTTCGCTCTGCAAATGGCAGGAACAGCCAGGGCTGGGTCAGGCTGAAGTCAGGAGCTTGGAACTCTACCCTGGTCTTCCACATTATTGGCAGGGGCCCAAACACTGGGGCCACCTTTGGCTGCCCTTCCAGGCGCATTAGAAGGAAGCTGGATCAGAAGTGGAACAGTCGGGACTTGAACCAATACTCCAAATGGGATACCAGCAGTACAAATTCTGAGATTCCTCAATGACAACCCCATGCTGCAATATTTCATATAAAAGATTGTGCATTCACATACTTTGGTATCCACAGGGAGTCCTGGAATTCAACCTTCACACATACCAAGGGTCAACTGTATTATCAATAATATCCCCAGTTTTCTTTTACAAAAATTTATTTTTGCTTCATTTGAAAGACACACAGAGAGAAACAGAAGCAAAGACAAAGATCTTCCATCTGTTGGTTCATCCTTATATGCCTGCAACAACCAGGGCAGGGTTGGACCAAAGCCAGGATCCCAGGATGTAATCTGGGTCTCCTATGTGGGTAGCAGAGACCTGATCACTGACCCATCATCTACTGCTTCCCACAGTGGCATCCATGGGAAGCTGGGACTTCAATCCAGTACTCTAATACAGGATACCAGCAACTGAAGCACATCCCAACAGATGCACCAAGCACCTGCCCCTGTTTAACCAGTCTTGTGATGGACATTAAGACTGTTGCCAACCTGTGGCCAGTATCAACACGCTGTGGTGAACATTCCTGGGAAACGGCTGTACATCTTTGTGGTACTGAGTGTAGCCAAGATTTCCTAGGTGAAGACACAATCACCACATCAAAGGGTAGCAACCCTGTAAACTTCAATTGATAGTGCCAAGCAACCCTGCCCTGTATCTACTGATAATCTCAACCGTGGTCCTCTCCACTTAGTGGGTGGGCTCATTAAGGATGAATGAATTGAGACGGGAGTGGGGAGGGTGCATACCAACTCCCCTACACCACTACCACGCAGATCCACAACAGTCCAGTATTAGTGTTCAGAAGGAGGTGAGACTCCACCTGGCACTCTCCAACACCCAATCCCAGGCGACCCATCTCTGCTGCACAGCTGTGATCTGAATTTTCCTCCCATCTATGGTTTTCCAGAACAAACCACCATCGATTATGCTCCTTTCAGGAAGTTGTTTGTATGTCTGGCTCAAAACCTCCCTTCAGCTACCCACTCCGCCCGTCCTCACCCTGTTCTCAGAAGCCAGACAAAAGAGCTAATCTGTTTCCACATGACAGCCCTCTGAGTATTTCAGCACCTTGTTAAATCTCTTCTGAGGCTTTGCCTTCCTAGGTTAACCTCCCCTGCCCCTGCCAGACATGTCCTCTGGCTATGAAAGTGCTGAGCTGGTCAAGCTGACTACATAAGTCTTCAGGTTCCTCGACTGGGACTAAAATCCCTGCTCTCACCCTTACCAAGCTGCCTGACCTTGGCCCAGTCCCTTGTCAGATTTCTGCTTCCTCCCTTGGATAAACTGTGTAACAATAGTTCCTACCTCAGAGGGATTGGCTACAGTCACCTGATGACTTTCTGGGCACCCTTTCCTTCCTAACAGAAAAAAATTTTCACTTTATGATGACATTGTTGTAAAGAAAAATAGTAAAAACATGGTTATTTGGCTCTTATTTTTACCCGATTTGAAAGAATTAGAACATGTTCCTAGAGCCCTAGAAGTATTGCGGCCTTAGCACTGGGCTTCTGGAAATTGATGGACACACAGACCCTCATTACTGAAAGGAGGAAAAAGAAGATGTGTTGGAGCCAGCACCACAGCCTAATGAGTAAAGCCACTGCCTTTAGTGGTCCTACCACATTGGGTGCTGCTTTGATCCCGTCTATCCCATTTCCAAGCTAGTTTCCTGCTTATAGGCCGGGAAAGCAGGAGAGGACAGCTCAAATCCTTGGGCCTGTGCATCCACGTGGGATCCCTGGAGGAGACTCATGGCTCTTGAATTTGAATCGGCTCAGCTCCAACCTTTGCAGTCATTTGAGGAGTAAACCAGCAGATGGAAGATTTCTCTTTGTCTCTCCTCTCTGTAACTCTGCCTTTCAAATAAAAAAGAATTTAAAAATTTTCCCTTTCTTTCTTGCCCACCCTCACTCCATTGCTTTGCCCTTAAAACAAGTAAATCTTTTTAAAAAATGAATTAGATCCTTTCTTCTTACCATATACAAAATTCAGTTCAAGATGGATTGAAGGCCTAAATGTAAGATCTATAAAGTTATGAAACTGCTAGAAGAAATCATAGAGAAAACACTTTATAATATTGGGGTACGCAATTATTTTTTTTTAGAGAAAGACCCCAAAAGCACAAGCAACAAAAACAAAATTAGAGAAATGGGATTACATGAAATTAAAAACTTCTTCACAGCAAAAGAAACAACAGAGCAAACTGGCAGAAAGGGGAAAAAATACTCACAAAGCTGTTTATCTGCCAAAGAATCAACATCCAGGCTATACAAGAAACTCAAGTAGATCAACTACAAATAGCCACCAATCCAGTTAAGAAATGGACAAAGGATATGAGCAGATATTTCTCAGATAAAGAAATGCAAACGGCCAAGAAATATCTGGAAAAAAATGCTATCTTTTGCCATTGGAAAATGCAAATCCAAGCCACAAGGATGTATTAACTCCCTCCAGGCAGAACGGCTGTGATTGAAAAGATAAAAGGTAACAAGCACGGACAAGGATGTGGAGAAGACACAAACCTGTCCGTTTTCAGTGGGAAGGTACATTCGTGCAGCTACCATGGAAAACAGGATGGAGTTGCCTTAGAAACGAGACAGAGAACTGCCACATGACTCAGCAATCCCACTACTGGCTAAGTGGCCAAAAGACATGAACTCATTATCTCAACAAGCTATCCAGTCACCATCTTTACTGCAACACTATGTACTATATTCAAGTGAGGCAATCCACCAAGGTATTTACTTACAGATAAGTGGATTTTAAAAATGGCATTATGTCATCCCACAATGGGATATTATTCACTCATAAAGAGAATGAAATTCTGGGAGCCCGGTGAGATGGCTCAACGGCTAAATTCTCACCTTGCACGCATCAGGATCACATATATGTGCCAATTTGTTTCTCAGCTGTTTCACTTCCTGTGCAGCTCCCTGCTTGTGGCCTGGAAAAGCACTAGAATATGGCCAAAGCCTTGGGACCCTGAACCCCCATGGGAGACCTAGAGGAAGCTCCTGGCTCCTAGCTTAGGATCAGCTCAGCTCCTGCCGTTGCGGCCGTTTGGGGTGCAAACCAAGAGATGAAAGATTTTTATGTCTCTCCTTGTATCTGTAAATATGATCTCTTTCCAATAAAAAACATAAATTAAAAAAAAGAATAAGAGAATGAAATTCTATCATTTGCGGTAAAATGTATGGGACTGGAGGACCTTAAGGAAAATAAATCAGACTCAGAATGGACAAATGCCACATGTTCTTGTTTCTATGTGGAAGCTAAGAAAACTCAGTCTGAACATGGACTGGTAATGGCTAGAGGCTGGCAGGGGTTGGGAGGGGACAGAAGGAGAATGGATAATTGGTAGCCAATCAAAGTTGGATAGCAAAAGAAGTTCTGGGGCTGGCAATGTGGCATACAAGGTAAAGCTGCCATCTGTGACGCTGGCATTCCATATGGGTGCCAGTTTGAATTCCGGCTGCTTCACTTCCAACCAGGCTCCCTGCACATAACCTGGAAAAAGTTGTGGAGGATGGTCCAGGTATTTAGTTCTCTGCCACTAATGGGGGAGAAGCTCTTGGCTCCTGGCTTTGGCCAGTTGCAGGCATCTGGCGTAGTCAATGAGTGGACAGAAGATCTCTCTCTCTCTGTCTCCCTCTTCTCTGTGTAGCTCCTGACTTTCAAACAAATCAATAAGTAAGTCTTTCAAAAGAAGGAAGAAGTTGCACTGTGGTGTTACACAGCGCAGCGGGTGACCACAGTCCACAATAGCCTATTGTGTATTTGCTGAGGAAACAGAAGAAAGGCGCTCCAAAGCCCCAATCATAAAATAACGACACCAAGGGAAACATTCACTCTCTTTATCTGATAAGCACATAGCATGTATGTGTATTGGGATATCATCATATATCCCTTGAGACTACTGCTAGCAATCAGCAAAGTTATCAAGGTGAAATACTTTCATGTAAGACGTCACACACACAAGGACTGTGCAGAGCAGAATAGAAACTGGAGAACGTGCCCACCAAGGATTTATCTGCCTGTGTTGGTCCTCACTAGCTACACTTCCCATGGAGACAAGTGGAGAAGTCTATGGGAAATCTAAGTCTGCGTGCAATGTGGGGGCCAAAGTGACTCAGGGGGTCATTGAGATAGGGCTATGGGGCCGTGGGAGGCTAACCTGGCCGTCAGGGAGATGCAGTACAAACCTGAAACAACCAGCAGGTTTGCAGTCTCATTTCTCTTGTGTGTGACATGAGGCACAAAATTGCAGAAGGACACGAGGAGGTGCAACTAAAAACAGCTGAAGGGTGGCCAGGAAGGCAGCCTCTGGAGTTGTGACCGTGAGTCTGCCTTCTTCCTGCTTCTCCCGATTCCGGCCTTGGCAGGTCACACTGGTTCTCTGAACATGGTGAACTCATCTGTAAAACGGAGAAAGTCACTCCTCCAGCCCAGGGGGCTGCGAGAAAGAACTGGCTTTTATGATGCCTGGAGCACTCAGGTGCCAAGGGCTAGAAAGAAAACCAAGCAATGACAGACTTTGTCCCTGCGTTTACACATTCTAGAGTCCTGTGTGGAAGACAGGTGAGCAACTGATTAGCCACCCCAAACCAATGGACAAAGGATATGAGCAGATATTTCTCAGGAAAAGCAGATATACAGAGAGAAAGGGATGCAGAAAGATCTTCCATCTGCTGGGTCACTCCCCAAGTGGCCACAACAGCCAGAGCTGGGCTGATCTGAAGCCAGGAGCTTCTTCTGGGTCTCCCACGTGGGTGCAGGGTCCCAAAGGTTTGGGTCGTCCTCGACTGCTTTGCCAGGCCATAAGCAGAGAGCTAGATGGGAAGTGGAGCAACCGGGACTTGAATCAGCACCCATTTGGGATGCCTGTACCACAGGTGGAGGATTGGCCTACTACACTACTGAATCTATTCATTTGTGAGTAACAGTGACAGAAGAGAGAGGCAGATCTTCTATCTGCTGATTCACTCCCCAAATACCTGCATCGCCGGGGCTGGGCCAGGAGCCTGACTCTCCATTCAGGTCTCCCATGTGGTGGCAGAGCATTATCAGCTGGCTTCCAAGCACATGAGCAGGAAGCAGAGTATCAGGAACTTGAACCCAGGCCCTCTAGTATGGGATGTGAGTGTCCAAAGAGGTAGCTTATCCTGCTGTGCCACACATAGGTCTCTACTTTTCTTTTCTTTTTTTTTTTTTAAAGATTTGTTCATTTTTTTTATTGCAGCCAGATATACAGAGAGGAGGAGAGACAGAGAGGAAGATCTTCCGTCTGATGATTCACTCCCCAAGTGAGCCGCAATGGGCTGATGCTACGCCGATCCAATGCCGGGAACCTGGAACCTCTTCTGGGTCTCCCACGCGGGTGCAGGGTCCCAATGCATTGGGCCGTCCTCGACTGCTTTCCCAGGCCACAAGCAGGGAGCTGGATGGGAAGTGGAGCTGCCGGGATTAGAACCGGCGCCCATATGGGATCCCGGGGCTTTCAAGGTGAGGACTTTAGCCGCTAGGCCACGCCGCTGGGCCCTCTACTTTTCTTGATGTCTGTAACACTCACAAGAAAAAAGTTCAGCCATAAGCCAAGCCAGAGTGCCATCCTTAATCATGTGCTGCGGAACACACGGGGAGGAGCCCTCTGGTTCTAAGCATCCCAGCCCTCCTTGTGGCTTTCAGAATTTTAGTTCCTGTAAGGCAATCACCATGAATCCTGTTTCTCCTTTGCCACGAGACAGCATTTCTGACAACAGAAGAGCAGAGCCGACTCTCCAAGGTGCTATCCCAGGGACATGACCATCTCTTGGTCTCTCTTCTCAGAACTGAGCTCACAGGCCTGGTCCAGAGCAGAAGCTCCATCGGTGTGCATCCTTACTGTCCTGCTGCGACTGCAGGAATGAACTGGAAACCTGGCACAAATGGTCCCATTATGGCTCCTTCTCCAGGACCCCACCTTCCTAAGGGGTTGCCCTTCAATAGCTCAGGGATTCCCTTCTCACTACGGCTGTAGCTTTATGTAGAGGCTCTTAGCTTTCAAGGTCGGGCAGGCTGCGTGTGGCTGGAGAGCTAGCCAGAGAGGCTGCTGTGTCAGAGCTCGCTCTGGAGCAGCCCCTGTAAGCTTTGCTGTCAACCCATTCTGCCTCCTCTTTCTACTTCCTGGGGATCCTACCTCTGCCCTTCTCAATGTGTGGCCAGTTTTCTGAACTTTGTTCCCATTCACATCACCTCCCCTTCATCTGCTTTGTCCCTTACCTGCCTCATTTCCCCACAGCCTCTCCCTGCCATGCTCACAACATGCTACAGGAAGAAGGGATTCGGCTACTAACTTTGTGTCAAATACAAACGGGAACTCCTGTCTCACCACTCACTGTTCACTCACTTACTTGAAGTTCTCATCAACAGCATAGGGACACTACAGGTGTCTGGGGGATCAAGCCCAAAGCCCTGGATTTATTCCTGGTGCTGGACTGTCTTTCGTAGCCCAAGTTTGATCTCTCGGCAGACCCCACTGTCTCTTGCAAGTGGATGTCTCTCTCCCTCTGTGTACCACCCAAGCCTATGGCCAAGCACATTGGGACCCCTGCAGTGGTTTCCCAAGCGTTCCTGTCTCTGCTCCAACCCACAGTCTTTTCTCCAGCCTCCAGCCAGCACAGCTCAAGACATGCCACTCTTCTGCTCAACATCTTCCCTTGACTCACCAGGAAGCCCCTCTCCGGAGCACACAAGGTCCTGAGTACTCTAGTTTCATCTCCCAACATTCCAGCCTTCTTGGCTTTGCTGTTGCCTAAACTTGGCCTTCACGTTTCAGCCCCAGCCTGTGCTCAGAGCGCCCTCCTTTCCACATAACCACGTGTCTTCTCCATCTTTCCTTATGAGTCATCGCCTGCTCACTCAGTTCTGTAATAGACCTCCCAGGGAGCACATTTGGCATAGTGGTTAAGACACTGCTTAAGACACCCAAAGCCCTTATCAGTGTGCCTTTGTTCAATTCCCTGCTCTTCTTCCAGTTTGATTCCTACTAACATGCACCCTGGGAGGTTGTAGCAGGTGCCTCAAACCCTGCTACCCCTGCGGAGCAGACCTGCACAGAGTTCCAGACTTCTGGCTTCATCCTGGCCTGGATGTGGCTATATAGACTTTCAGAGAGCGAATCAGCAGGTGGGAAATCAATGTCCATCTGCTACTCAGCCTTTTGAATATAAATAAATAAAAATATAACATACCCTCTCTCATCACTCTCACATTTCCTGTCCGTTCCTTTTTTCTTCACAATCATCTTGTGTCAGATACTCAATACCACATGTATTTATCTTGTAAATACATGACCTTTTTCTCTTTCCCATGGGACCACCAGTCCCGTAGTGGGTGGATTTTGGTATAATTTACTCATTGATGTTGGGGTAGTATCTAGCACCAAGACCAGGAGTTCAGCAAATGACTCTGAGAAGCATCCAATCATAAATCTTTTAGGTTTTGCAGGCTACCTGATCTCTGTGTTACTTCATCAGCTTTCCTTGTAACATGAAACCAGCCATAGAAAGAGAAAAGGATGGACACGACTGGGTACCAACAAAACTTTATTTACAAATAGAAGTAGTTGAAGGTGGTTGTCCACTCCTGCCCAGAACATTGCCTAGTGTTTTGACATTCAAGTCTTACTGACTGAATGTGTGAAGGCAATCGAATCATTCTAGAAAGACAGGCAAATCAAATAACTCTGGTCAGTGTTTAGCACAAGGAAGAAAGCAAAGAGTGGATGAGTGTTAAGTCTAGTGGCTCAGTGCCAGCATCCCATATCAGATCACCCAGGGTTGGTGCAAAGTTCCAGCTTCCTGCTAATGTGGACCCTGGGAGGCAGCGGTGTTGGCTCAAGTAAACTGGCCTCCTGTCACCCCCATGGGAGACCTGGACTGAGTTCTCAAGCCCAGTCTAGACTACAATACTTTGGGTCTTTAGCAAGTGATCAGCAGAGGGCAACACTCTTTATATATATCACATCGGGTACACGACTTGGTGAAGGCCTCCATGCTGGAGGACGTGGGGTCTGAGCCGAATGTTGCAAAGGCATGGGGTGAGGACAGAGGGTTGCTGGGCCTCTGCCAGAGAGGGTTCAGGTTAGAGGGTGGGTGCAAGTTTGGTGTGTATCCGAGAGACAGAGAACCATGAACATGACTTTAACACCGTGGCTGGGAACAAGAGGTACAAAGTGACCAGAAAAGTGGGTCTTAGAGGCCTTGGAGGGTCATTTTTTTCCCCATGACTCTATTTTGGTGTCTTTATTTCTTTTATAAGTGTACTTAACTTTTTGTTTTAACTGATTTGAAAAGCAGATTTACAGAGAGAGAGAGGAAGATAGAGAAAGAAAGGAAGGAAGGTGGATATAGCTTCTACCTTTTGATTCATTCTTCAAATGCCTTCAGCAGCCAGGACTGGGCCAGGTCAATACCAGGAGTTCAAATCTCTATCTGGGTCTCCCCCGTAGGTGGCAGGAACCCACTGACTTGAGCTGTTACTTGCTGCCTCCTAGGATGCACAGAAGGGGGAAATGCGATTTTGGAGCTGAGCCAGAACTTGAACCCAGGCACTTTGATATGGGAGGCAGATGTGCCAACAAGTGGCTTAACCACTGTGCCAGACGCCTGCCTTGGTTATTGGGTATTTTTAGTTGTGGTAAAGCATCTATGAAATGGCGTGCCATGTAAGCCATTCTAAGCATACAGATTTGTGGCATTAAGTGCAATCACACAGTTATGTAGCCACCAGCAGACTGTGTCATCATCCCCAGCTGTAACCATACATCCATCACAGCATCACTCCCTTAACCCCTTCCCCAGCCCTTGGCAACCAACACTCTACTTCATGGATATGAGTACTCTAGGAACCTCCCACAAACAGGCCCACACACGAGCTGAGCACAATGTCTGTCAGGTTCCCCGTGCTATAGTCTGTCAGAAATCCTCTTCTTTTTAAAGGTTGAATAATACTCCCTGGTACAGAAACACATATTTGGTTTGTGCTTTCATGTAGCCATGGCTGCTTCCCCTTTTTGGCTAATGCAAAAGATACTGCTGTACCTGCAGGCATGTGTGAGCCAGGGCTGGGGGTGGGCCAGGGCAGGCTAGGCTGTAGTACCTGTTGGTGCACATGAGAGTTGGGCCTGGGGGTGGGCCTGGAAGTGTCCTCAGGAGTGTCCCTGACTAGGCCAGAGCATTCACTGATCCAAGAAAGAGCCAGATCTAGGGCAGGCTGGGCCAGGTTGCAGTACCTGCTGGCACACACAGGGGCCAGGTCAGTGTGGACCTGCTTGGGGTTCTTTTGGGTTGTTCTGATTGGGCCACAGCACTTGCCAGGGCATGTAAGGCTGGGTCTGGGGCGATCCAGGCTGAGCTGGGCTACAGTGTCTGCTGGTGCACGCAAACTGTGTCTGGGGACCAACTCAATAGGGATTCTCTATAGGGATTCTGAGCTGGCCTGATGAGCTCACTCCACCCAATCCCCAATCTCAGGGAATACCACTTGAGCATATGGTCTGGCTCATTGCTAACTCCATGTAAGGAAAGGCAGCATACTGGGATGCCCACGAAAGACAGGACAGCTGTCCTCTCTGAAGATGGAAAAGAGAGCAGGTTGAACAATGCCATAGGTCAATTCTCTACCAAGCATTTAAGGCTGTGTACATACTGAAACAGACATAGATAGCCCACAAGTATGGGAAATGGTATCTGACATTGGGCACAAAGGAGCCAACACAATCGCAGAACAATCGCAACTGCTCAAGTAACACCCTTAGGTTATTCTTCCCCCTGTCAGGGTCCCAGGGACGAAACCAGGGGACCATCTCTGTCTCCAGGGCACCATGTGATAGGGCAGCAAGGAGGAGCTCAACATCTCCACCCATCTGCAACCTCCAGTCACAGGAGGGAGAGCAGGATTCTTTCCCTCTCCATCTTCACCAGCTTTTCCCATTCTACCCAGATACCTGCATGGGTCTGTAACCCCTCATCCAGGTAACAAACACTTAAAAGTAAATAAGTGTTAAAATAGATTGCTATAGGGGCCAGCACAATGGCTCATCTGGCTAATCCTCTGCCTGCAAGCGCCAGCACCCCATTGGGCACTGGTTTGTGTCCTGGCTGTTCCACTTCTGCACCAGCTACCTGACTGTGGACTGAGAAAGCAACGGAGGATGGCCCAAGTCCTTAGGCCCCTGCTCCCACATGGGAGACCTAAAAGGAGCTCTGGGCTGCTGACTTCAGTTGGCTCAGGTCTGGTTGTTGTGGTGACCTGGGGAATGAATCAGCAGATGGAAAATCTCTGTGTCTCCTTTCTGTATCTCTGCTTTTCCAATGAAAACAAATAAATCTAAAAGAAAGAAAGAAAGAAACAAAATATTGAAAGAAAAGAAAGCAAGAAAGAGAGAGAGAAAAAAAGTTAAAAGATCAAAAGGGTTTCTCTGGCTGCTGCCTTGGTCATGTTCTCAACTCCTGCTCCGCCAGGCTCCTGACGCCTGCCATGCAAAGCGTGCATTGTCATCTCAGGTCCTCATGTTCTCAGTGGGATGGGTGTGACAGGGAGCCCAGAGCCTCTTGGTCCAGGGCTGTTCGTCACTGTGCAGGAGCTCTAGGTAAGGACAAAGGATACCCAAGGGAGGGGACAGGGAGTGGTTTGAGTCTGAGCTGGAAATGTTGCATGAGAAGCTTGCTGGCAAAGTGCACGGCTCAGCTTTGTCCTGACCACATGCATGTGAGTGACCTCATGCTTTGTGACCCCTCATCTTCCGCTCTCTGAAAACCATAGACAAAGGAGTCTGGTTCATCACCTGCTTCCCTCTTCCAACCACACGGAGGTCCTGTTTTTCTCCGCTGCTCTGTCTGTAGCACACAACAGGAGGAGGTCTTCAGAAAGTTTGTGGAATCACATGGGATGCATAAAGTGGCATGTCGATTTCAAAATATTTGCACCAAAATAAACATTATGATTATTGGTTGGAGAGACAAAGTTCCCATCTGTTGGCTCACTTCTCAAACGTCTGCAATGATGGGAACTGGGCCAGGCAAAAGCTGGGGGCAGGGAATCTAGCCCAGGTCTCCCACATCAGTGGCAGGGCTACAAATATTGAATAGTCATCTGCAGTCTCCCAGGGTGTACCTGAGTGGGGAGCTAGAAATAGGAGCAATCTGAACCCAGACACTCCAATACGGAACCAATCATATCAGATAGGTAACCCGAGGGAGACCCTCAGGTGTCCCAGGTAGCATTAACTGCAAGGCCATACACGCGCCTCTAAACTGATCTTTGAATTTCACTTTTCACGAATACATGTGAATCAATCGAAGAGCAATGGTTATCACTGCTGTGTGTGTGGAAGGGCCTGGGGAAATCCGTTGGGGAAGTAGTAACACTGGGGAAAGGCAATGACATTGTGGGGGGAGGTAGTGACATGGGCTTTCACACGTGACGACACTTCAAAATCACGAAACATATATAATCTGGGAAAAATATGCATGGCTGAAGCCAGCACAATAGCTCAGTTGCCTAATCCCAGACCTCCAAATGTGGCATCCCATGTGGGCGCAAGTTTGTGTCCCAATCCAGCTCTCTGATTGTGGCCTGGGAAAGAAGTGGAAGACGGTCCAAAGCCTTGGGACTCTGCACCCATGTGGGAGATCAGAAAGAAGCTCTTGGCTCCTGGCTTTGTATCGACTCAGCTCTGGCCATTGCAGCCATTTGAGGATTGAATCAGCAGATAGTAGAACTTTGTTTCTCCTCTCTGTAAATTTGCCTTTCCAATAAAAACAAAAAAGTCTTGGGTCCAGCGTAGCCTAGTAGCTCAAGTCATTCCCTTGCATGTGCTGGGATCTCATATGGGTGCTGGCTGTAATCCCGGCAGCCTGTTTCCCATCCAGCTCCCTGCTTGTGGCCTGGAAAAGCAGTTGAGGATGGCCCAAAGCCTTGGGATCCTGCACCCATATGGGAGACCTGGAAGAAGCTCCTGGCTCCTGACTTTGGATTGGCTTAGTTCTGGCTGTTGCGGTCACTTGGGGAGTGAGTCAGCAGATGGAAGATCTTTCTTTTTCTCTCCTTTTCTCTGTAAATCTGACTTTCCAATAAAAATAAATCTTTTTTTTTTTTTAACTGCATGGGCTTCAAAATTGGGGACAACAAAACAAACATCCTTACATTCCTTTTTATTTATTTTTTTTTCATGGACTTGTAGAAGTGTCCTTGTACCAAGGTCTGGTGAGAGTTGGCAGCTTGAAGTTTTCTGTCTGGCTGGGGAGGTCACACACGATCAGGAAAAAAGGGTCTTTTCTGTCCAGCTTCTTTCACTCCTTATTCTGTGTTGTCAGATTTGAACTTACTGTTGCCACGATGAGCATTTTGTGGCAAAACATTCCTTCCTCCTGGAGTGGACAGGAATTGCTGTGTCACCATGAAATAACATGTTTTGCCTTAAAAGAAACCACACAAGTCTTATTGTTAAAACATTTTATCTGTGTGTCCTTGATGACGAATGATGTTGAAGACCTTTTTATGCTGCCTCAGAAAGTGTTTGTTGAGAGGATAAATAAAGAGGATAAGAACAGAAACAAATCTGGGACTGGCATTGTGGCATAACAGATTAAGCCATCGTTTGCAGTGCCCAGCATCCTACACGGGCACTGGTTCAAGACTCAGCTGCTCCACTTTGACCCAACTCCTTGCTAATCCACCTGGATAAGTAGCAGAAGAAGGCTCCAGGGCTCAGGTCCCTGCACCCAGGTGGGAGACCCAGGTAAATCTCCCGGCTTCAGATTGGCCCTGTCTCAGCCAATAGTTGCAGCTATTTGAAGCAGCAGTTAGAAAATCTCTAACTCTCCTCTCTGTAACTCTGCCTTTTAAATAAATACAATAAAGCTTTTTTATATATAGACATAGAAAAAGAATAGAAAAATCTGACTTTTTAAAAAGATGTTTTAAAAGATTTTTATCGGCAAGGCAGATTTATAGAGACGAGGAGAAAGATCTCCAGTCTGCTGGCTCACTCTCCAAGTAGCCGCAACAGCGAAGCTGACATAAAATGCAAGGGGAGGATTCCGCCACTAGGCTATTGCACCAGGCCCTGACTTTGTCTCTTGTTCTGCCCATCAGTGACTCCCCAGTACCCTCTTCTTGGCCTGTTCTGGCCACATCCAGCTCCTTCTGCCTACTTCCAGGTCCCTGGGTTATCTTCCGTTTCCTCCAAAGGCGTTTTTGGCAGCATGGATGTTTCGGAAAGTGCTTTCTTCTGCCTGTAAGCATTCTGCCTTGAAGACGTTGGACTTGCAGGATCCATAGCTTCAATCTCAGCTCAGAAGTCCCTTCCTCCAGGAAGCCCTCCATGAATTTCACCCCCAGCAGGTCAGGACTCCTCCAGATCCCTTAGGCTCATTTTTAATTCCTAGCTCATACAACAGCTACTTTAATTTTTTTGTCTTTTTAAAAGATTTATTTATTCTTCTTATAAAGTCAGATATACAGAGAGGAGGTGAGACAGAGGGGAAGTTCTTCCGTCTGATGATTCACTCCCCAAGCGACTGCAACGGCCAGTGCTACGCCGGTCCGAAGCCAGGAGCCCAGATCCTCTTCTGGGTCTCCCACACAGGTGCAGGGTCCCAAGGCTTTGGGCCGTCCTCGACTGCTTTCCCAGGCCACAAGCAGGGAGCTGGATGGGAAGTGGAGCTGCCGGGATTAGAGCCAGTGCCCATATGAGATCCCAGCACAAGATCCCAGTTCAAGGCGAGGACTTTAGCCACTAGGCCATGGCGCCAGGCCCATTTTTTAAGTTTTAGTTTAAATATACATATGAAAGTCAGAATAAGAGAAGGACAGAGATAACCAGAGAGACAGAGAGGTATCTGCTGTCCACTGGTTTACTTTCCAAATGGCCACAATAGCCAGGGGTTAACCAGGTTGAAGCCTGGAACTCCATCTGGGTCTCCTAGGCAGGTGACAGGGACCTGACTTGGACACCTTCTATGACTTTCTCAGTGTATTAGCAGGGAGCTGGATTGGACGTGGAGCAGCTGGACTTGAACCTGCACTCCAGTGTGGAATTCCAGACTCACCAAAGGCAGCTTAACCTACTGTGCCTTAATGGTGGCCCCTATTATTTAAAAAACTTTGTGTCTTTATCTTTTTTCTTATGCGTTTATGGTTAACAGCTGCCCTGCCATAAACACACTTTATGTAATTCCCACCTCTTGCATTTCCATAAGCAATGTTTCTGTTCCATTCCCAGCAAGACACTTGACCTATAGTAGCTGCTCAACAAGTATGTATTGAATGTATACGTGTCAAAGCTCACTCATGCTAGGGGGCCCCTGGCCAAGGAGACAAAACCACAGGGCATCCCATAGGGTGCTCTTCTTCCCTCGCTGGGTCCTTCATGTGTGGTGTGATTCACATTCAAACCCTTGGGCTGTGTGTTCTTTGTGTGTGCGCGTAACTTTTTATTATTATTATTATTTCATTTTATGACACAGTTCCATAGGCTCTGGGATTCCCTCAACCCCTCCGCAAGCCCTCCTCCCAAATTTTATTTTATTTTTTTATTGGAAAGGCAGATATATAGAGAGAAGGAGATATATAGGGAAAGGCCTCCGATCTTCTGGTTTATTCCCCAAGTGGTCACAATGGCTGGAGCTGAGCTGATCCAAAGCCAGGAGCTTCTCCTGGACCTCCCAGGTGGGTGCAGGGTCCCAAGGCTTTGGGCCGTCCTCGACTGCTTTCCTGGGTCTCAAGCAGGGAGCTGGAAGGAAAGTGAAGCAGCTGGGACACGAGCTGGCACTCATATGGGATTCCAGCACTTTCAAGATGGGGACTTAGCCATTGGACCAATGCGCTGGGCACAGCAAGCAGGTGGATTTTTAAGCTGGGCATTTTGTCTAATCCCTGAATAAAGCTACAAATATCCCAACGACCCTTGACAGAAAAGGTTCCCCAGCCATTCTGGACACTCAGGACACAGCCCCCGCCCTCTCTCAGTCTGAGGCTGCCCAGGTACCCAACAAACCCCAGGCAGTGCCCTCAAGTGTTCTCCTCAAGGCAGACTACCGAGGTCCAAACTTCAGCTCAGCTTGTCACCGTCTAGCTTACCCCTGGCTCCTAGCTTTGCCTCTTTGCACCTTCTCCTCATCGGGCAAATGAAGCAATAATATCGCTTAACCTCCCCCGGCTGCTGTCAGAACCACACACAGATGGCTGCAAAGACTTGTTCACCAGCACCAGGTGGCTCAGCTTCCTCCTTTTTCCTGCTGAAGTGAGGCTAATAAACAGCCACTTCCGGGGTGGCTCTCAAAGACGGTCTTGAAGAAGCCCAGGTGCTTTCAACTAAGGAGAAGTCAACAGGTGTTTGGGGTCTTTGCCGTGCCCTGGCTTCAAGCGGGCCTTGGATTTGAATCCCACACCCACAGCCTGCTTTGTGAATCACTACACCTCTTTGAGCCTCGGATTCTCCCCTTGGGGAGGGTCCCTGGGTGACAGTCCCACTCCCACGTTTTTCTTTGGGGGGGCAGAGGGTGTCTCTAATTATCTGTGGGTACAAGTGCCAGTCCTGGGGTGGCCAGCCAGGTGGAGCTTGCGGAAGTCACTGTGTCTGTTTGCACCTGCTCTGCCTGCCTCAGGGTGAGCAGCGAGGGTCAGACGAGGACTCACGTGGTGCCCAGCACACTCCAGATGGCTAAAAGGCTCTTTCTAACCATGTTGCTAGAGGGCAGTCACTCAGAACCTCGGTGGGGAGGGGAGCAGGGGCTGCACTCGGGAGATCCCAGCGACTTAGCAGGGTCTGCCCGATAGGGGGTGGGCTTGCGAGCCGAAGACCAGAGCAGGAGCTGGGGTCAGGTGCGCGCGTGCGCGCGCGCCAGGAGGGGTGCCAAGGCGGGGAGGGCCCCACGCGCTCTCGGGGTTCCTGCGCGCTGCCCACGCCGCGCGGCGCGAGGTAAGCCGGGTCCTCGGGCGGGGCGGGGCGGCCGCATCCCCGTGACGCGCGGACCAACCAGGCGGCGTTGCGGCTCAGGCTCCCTCCGCCGCCGCTGCCGGCCGCCTTCCCGCCGCCGCCAGCAGCCGGGCCCGTCCGCCCGCCGTACGGAGCTCCGCCGCCCGCTGCCCGCGCCGGCCGCATGGCGCTCCGGAGCTTCTGCAGCGCCGAGGGCGCCGAGCCCTTCTGGGTACGTGCTGGGCGGCCGCGTGGGACCGGCGGGCAGAGGGAGGGAGGCCGGGCCCGCGAGGGGAAGCGCCGGGCCGTCAACCTCCTCTCGGAGCCCCGAATCGGGGTTCCTGGAGAGGGCCTGGAGGTTGAGGGGGGAGAAACTTGGGGGGGGGGGACTCGGCTCCCAGCAAGCAGGGCTTGCGTGGTGGGAAGGGGGTGAGTCCTGTTTTGGGGGGGGGCATGGGGAAAGGGCCTGGGTGGGAGAAGGAAGATTGTCTGCTTCGGGGTTTCCTTCCAGGGCGCTGCGGGTTAAAAGCAAGCTTCCCGGGAAGGGGACACGGGAGATGGGGATACAGTTAAAGGGGGGGTTGTTCCCTGCCTCTGATAGCCCATCTCTTTTGTGGATCGGGGGTCTCCCTTTGTCACGGAGACACCCCCAGAGGTGAGCTGGGGACAGGCCCGGGCTGTAGACAGAGACTTCCTGCTGATGGGATTGGGATTTGGCGCTGCACCCCTAGTTTTACATCACTTTCCTCCCCTGTGGCTGCGTGTTTTTTTTTGCTCTGTTTTCTGCTTACCTGGAGAGGGGCGGGTGAGAGTTGAGGGCCAGAGGGGGAAGGGGCGAGGGTCGGGGGTTGGAGGGGGCAATGAAGGGATGCCCTGGGGGATCCCTGTGAGACCATCAGGGTAAGTTGGAGGAGCTGGCGTGGGTTTCACTAAGCTGAGTCCCTACCGGGTCCCCTCTTGTCGGTTTTCTGCTGTGGTTGGAGCTTTAGTGTCCCTCTCATGGGATTTGCCCTCTCGCCTACCCCCTCAACCCCCGCGGCCCTCCACCCCCCCACCCCGTTCCTGGAGGGCCTGGGGGCGTCAGACTGTTTTGGTTGTTGGTAAGCACAGCAGGCAACATCGGACGTGGTTTATTTGCTTAGTTCTTGTGTAGGAATCAGGGGAAGTGCGCCTGATGGTGCAGAAATCCCTTTTCCTTGTAGGCTGCTATGTGCAGGGCAGAACCCGGCTGGAAGGTTGTGTTTGGGGGCAGGGTGAGGGTCTTTTGGTGGAACCCAGCAGCCACTCACTTGGTTGTACCTGTGATCTGAAGCCAGTGGGGTTGCAGGGTTAGGACAAACCTGTTGGCTGCCTGTTGGTTCTGCGTTCCGAGTAGGTGTGTGTTTGGAGCTGTCTGCACTTGGGCTCTTGTTAGAAGACAGAGGTACACCTGTGGATTGAGACGCCCGCCCTTCGCTTGCCTGTCTTTGGTTTAGCACTTGGCTTAGCCCTTAGCTGCCTAGGTCAACTCCCACGTGGAGGTCTGATGGAGCCCTGCTGTTAATCCTGGACTTTTGCTTCTAAATCAAAGGAACAGGAAACAGGTGACCCTTCGTTATTGTATATTAGGGTCTAGTTTATTCAAGGCAACTGGCTGTTGATGGTTGATGAATCTAGTCTGCGTATCCCCTGTTTATTTAGCTTAAGGTATTCATCCAAGAGATCCTGTTGTGAGTCTGTGAATTTTTTTTTTTTAATTTAAAAGTTTCTTTGAAGGCAGTTAGAGGAAGAGAATAGACAGAGAGCTCTTCCATTATTGGCTCACTCCCCAAATGCCTGTACCAGCCAGGAGCTTCCTCCAGGTCTCCGACGTGGGTAGCAGGGGTCCAAACATCTGGGCCATCTTAGGTTGCTTTCCCAGGTGTGTGATGGGGAAGGTGGATCCGAAGTGGAAGAAGTGGAGCTGTCGGGTGTACAGGTGACAGCTTCATGCACTATGGCATCGTGCTAACTCCTGGTTGTGTGTGTGGTGCTTTTTTTTTTTTTTAAATTCTTCCAAGGACTTTAAGTGACAGGATTTGGGTTTGGGGTAGTGGCTTGGGGGTAGTGGCAGCTGACTTGTGTTGCCTTCCTCCTTTGGAAATTCTGGACTTAATGGATGGCCCAGTTTCTGCAGGCATCGGTGAGAGTGGGCAGTTGAAACACGAGGACTTTAGTTAGCAGGGGAATCAAGGGTGCTACTGAGCAGGTGACGTCTGTGTTGGGCTAGGTGGCGTGTTCAAGGCCAGGAGGTAACTACGATCTTCAGCAAGCAATGTCACCTGTTGCCCCAGTTTCCTCATCTGTGAAATGGGCCCAAGATGTCCCAGCCAACTTGGGTTATTGTGAAGAGCATGGTCGTGGCTCAGTCTTGCCCTCCTCACAGATAAACAGTGGTTACCATTGTTCTGCGTAGGAAGGTGGTGTATGTTTCTAGGTCGTTCTTCTTTCCCTGGGAATCCCTTTTTCTTCAGCTGATTGGGCTGTGTTCCCCTCCCCGCCCCCACCCGTTCGTGCTTGGCTGCTGTGAGAGATCCCACTTGCTGATCCCTGTGTGACCGTGTCAGCCATGTGTCTGGGCCAGTACCTGCCTCTGGGCCCTTAGGAAATGTCCAGAAAAACCAGCTCGGATAAATGGCTTTGCTGACTTACCACCTGCAGGCAAGTTATGCATAACTTGGTTATGGAGGGTCAAGCCCTGGCTGGCTTTTTTCCTGGGGGGGGTGGGGAGGAGAACATTCTGTGAGTGGGTGGGCGTATTGGGGCTGGCAGAAGGAGCTTTGTGTTCATTGGGAATGAGGTCCTGGCTTTTCCTTGCCAGTTAGGTGTTGAAACCTGTGCTTGTGTTTCTTGCCCAAGATGGGAGAGTTGGAGAATATGGATAAGTCATCAGCAGTGTCACCTGGTGCTAGTGCTGCAGCTTAGGGGACAGCCTTCCCCCCGACCCTGTGTGCCTCAGCTTCCCCACAGGGGCTAACGTCCCCGGAGAATAATGAGCCAGCCAAGGCTTGGCCATAGGTAGAACCCGCTGCCTGGCCCACTGTCCTCTGTAGGTGTCGTGGTCTGTGGAATTGTCTAGGTAATTGGTGCTGCTGTGCTCGCTGCTGCTGAGGTGTTGGGGTTTCTGGAGGGAGCTGTTCCTGGGGCTGCTGGTTGCCTGGGAGAGGCCCTGGGACATACCCCTGCCCCCAACCCAGGAACCTCCCGATCCGCGATCTCAGCTGCCGTGGGAAGGGGGAAGAAGAATGTTTTAGGAGCTATTAGAAGTGGCTCTTGGGCTAATGTCTGGCCTTGAGATTGGCCTGGTCCCTTCCTGAGGACCTGCTTGTAGCTGATGAAAAAGGGAAGGGACCCAGAAATCAACCGTGTGCCCTGTGTGTGAGGCCCAGGATGGAGCTGTGAGGGGGCCCAGCGTGACAAGGGGAGGACACTAGGGAATTCAGAGTCGTGGGTTGGGGAATGCCCTTTGTGTTGCAGAGGAAGCCGCAGCTCGCCTGCCCGCCCCTTGGGCAGCGGTTGGGGTCCCCGCTTTCATGAGTACTGGAGGCGTCTTGCCTGAGGAACATGTTGGGAAGCAGTCATACCCATTTGCATCTGCAGAAGGCCCTGACCTCTCCTTGTGGGTGGCTTTTGGCGTCCCTCACAGTGTGCCTGCCTCAGCCCTTCCCCTCTGTCTTCCCAGGACGGAGCAGGCTTGACTCCCACTGGCCCTCCCTTTTGGTATCTGATGGGTCAGAATGTGCTGTTCCCCTGTCCTTCACCAAGTGTCTGAATCGACCTGCTTCTCGGGGCCTCCGCCAGTGGACTCCTGGAGTTGCACGTTCCCTTCTTCCTTGCCTTCCCTGCTCTGCCCTTAACCTTGGCAGGCTAGTCTCAGTCCAGCAGTTTGGGCTGGGGGGCAGGTGCTGTGAAGAAACGGGCTGTACCCGAAGGCCTGCTGGGGCTCCCCATTCCCCTCGGTAAAACCCCAAGTGATCTGAGGACCAGACAGCCTCTGGCCTGTCTCGTTCCAGCCACATTGGCTGCCCAGGGCCTTTGTACACTTGCTGGTCCCATTACCTGGATGTCTCCCCTCCTTCAAATCTTTTTTTTTTATATATATATTTATTTTTAATTGAAAGGCAGAGCAACAAGAGTGAGATCTGCCTGTTCACTCACCCAGTGGCCACAATATAGCACATCCAGGTTGGACCAGGTCAAAACCAGGGGCCTGAAACTCCATCCAGGTCTCTCCCACATGGGTGACAGGGACCCAGGTAGCTGGACCATGTTCCACCTCTTTCCCAGGCTCATTTGTAGGGAGCTGGATTGGAAGCAGAGCAGCTGGGACTCCCAGCAGGTGCTCTTAGGGGATGCTGGCATCACAGGCAGTGATCTAACTTGCTGTGCCAGCATGTTGCCTCCCACCCTTTAAAGTCTTGTTTTTGTATCACCCCAACATCCTTTCCTTGACCTCTTCACCATTTCCCTGCTCTGTTCTCTGTGGGACATCAGAAGTTTTACCTCTGGTGTCATGTAAGCTCTCCCTGGAAGGGCAGTTCTGCATGTTTACAGTGATAAATGCAGCACCTAGCACCCGGCCTGGGTCCATTCAGTCTGTCCTTCTGCATTGAGGGAACTAACCCTGGGCGCTAGAATGGTTTGTGAGTAGGGCCGAAGGCTCTTTGCAAAGATCTAAGGAGGCAGTGTTCGTTTGTCTGGGGGATGCCATGCCCAGCCTGCCACTCCCATTTGCAGCTCCTCAATTCTCCAGTAAGTCACCTTCTGACTTTGAGCTGAGCTCTGTGCTCCAACCTTGGGATTCGGTCTGACCCACGTAGCATCATGGTGACCTACGGGAGGAGTTCACCGACCTATGGAAACACTCAGAGGATCAGAGGCCTTGGAGCTGCTCAGCCAGAACTGGTGTGGCTTGCCAAGTTGCTGCAAACCTCTGTGGTTTTTCACTTCCCTTCCTCCCGCCCCCTCACCGGGCTTCTTTCTCACACCTGGTCTGCCTTCTCTCTGATGGGACCTGCCTAGCACCTGTCGACCTTGACACTGTATCTTTGGCTTTTCAACCCACCTTTCTGGAGACACCTCTCTGCCTGGCGGTCAGACATCGCACGGGCGCTGGCTCCAAGTGGTGTGGCGGCGGCAAGAGGGGGCCGCCCATGCGCCCACCTAAGGAATTGGAAGCAGGCGTCTCCTCACATTTGTGGGTTGGCTCTGGATCTTCACAGAGGAGGTAAAGCCTTATTTTTGGGATCTGGTTTTAAGGGTCAATCAAACACGAGCTTAGGAGAACTTGCCTGGGCACCTTGCCACAGTAAATAAATGGGTTGGGGGTCATGACATGAGCCTTAACCTGGTAGGAAAACGGGGTGCATGGTTGCTACAGTTGGGGCAGGACCTGTGCTGGCATCCCCGAGGCTGCAGGGTTGGGCAAGGCGTTTAGGGAAGCCAGACTGGGGGTCATGACATGAGCCTTAACCTGGTAGGAAAACGGGGTGCATGGTTGCTATAGTTGGGGCAGGACCTGTGCTGGCATCCCCGAGGCTGCAGGGTTTGGGCAAGGCATTTAGGGAAGCCAGGTGGGGTGGGGTGGTGTGTGCGTGCCATTTCTCAGTCTGTCCACCGGGGACAGCTGGACATTACAGCCAGTAGTGCAGAATTAGAAACTGGGGAACTTTCTGGCAAGAACCTTGTCTCCTGATCCTCATGTTTCCCTGGTAGGTTGCAGGCTGTTGAACCTGTGCTGTAATTGGCTTATGGCGGTTGCCTTGGAGAAGCTTAATGAGACGTTCAGGAGGTTAAACTCCATTTAGCAGGGGAAGAAAGTGCTGCCAGCCAAGAGCTGGTTTGGTCCCAGCAGGGAAAGTTCAGTCTGTGGGTGGGAGGGGGGGTAGGGGGCTCTTTGAAGCCTTACCCCCTCATTTGTAGCTGCACCAGGCCTGCTGGGCAGTTAGAAAGCCAAGATACCTCTGAGGTGCCCAACACCCCCTTCACTGTGAGGCCCCTCCTGGGGAGATTTCCAAGGCCTGGCAAGTGGGTGTTGAGGGTAGGGACAGGGGCTGCAGGCTGGCATTCTGGAACTTTCCAGTAATGAGTGTGATTTGGCGGCCCCCACCCCTTGCCTGGCTCAGGGTTCTCCTGAAAAACTGGGCCTGGCGCCACCTTGGCCACTAGGGTAGCTGCTTGTTTGGGAAGATCCCCCCACCCACCCGCAGTCAAATGCCAGAGTTTGCCCTGCAAGAACCTTCCGTGTGCTCATTGAAGACCGTGGCTTCCTGCTGTGGCTCTTCTCACAACTGTTCCTTGCTCTGTTTACTGTGAATTGAGCACCTCTTGTATGCTGCCCTTTTCTTAGACCCTGGGTTTGGGGGGGTCAGTCCAACAAAGATCAAGGCAGGCTGGAGCTCACCCTGGGGGTGACCAGAAGGGCTGCGAATTGAGATGGATGCTGCAGATCTCTGAGCCTGAGGAACTAGGTCAGGTTTCAGAGGGGGGGTTGACATTAACCCACCGTCTCAGAGGCAAAGCTGGCCCCGGCAGCATCTGGGGAGGAGAGTCTGAAAGTGAATAACCCATGAGGTCTAGTGTGATTTAACTCAAGGGAATCACAGAGCCTGGCTCCTACAAATCTTACCTACAGCATTGTGCAAGATGCTCACCTGCCCTGACACAGGAACTTTTGAGGTAAGGAAGGTTCTGGAAAGGTGGCCGGTGAGGGCACAGGCCAGCCCCCCTCTCTCGTCTCCACCCCTAGACTTCTATCCCAGCAAGGCAGGGCAGTGAGCTCTCCGATCCGTGTGTGTTTAACTCTTCTTACGTTAGAGGAGGAAGAGACAGATCTTGTAGCCACTGGCTTACTCCCCAAATGGTGAGGACTGGGCCACAATCCTGGAACCAGGAACTCTCATCCTCCCACGTGAGTGCAGGGGCCCAAACACTTGGGCCGTCTTTCCCTGTGTTTCTTAGGTGCATTGGTAGGGAGCTGGATGAGAAGTGGACCAACCAGGAGTTGAACCGGAACCTTTAAGGGTTAACCCACTGCACCCCAACATGGGCCCTGACACTTGGTTTTTTAAGATTGAGTTGATCTGAGTCTCATCTCCGTCTGGGGGTGTAGCTGAGACCTTGCTGGGTGATTCTGTGGGATGCCCCAAGACCTGGTGGCCTTCAGTTCTCCTACTCAGCTTTTTCAAGGCCCTGAAGATGCTGAACTGCTTTCTTTCATGATTGTGATGCTTTTCTATAGATTACTCGAAACCTCTCTTAAAAATAGATGTTACTGGATTGATTGATCTGGCTGATTTGCATGAGGCGAACCTTGCATGGGAACTTTCTGGCAGTGCTGTTACTTCTCAGAGGTTAAGTAGTGAGCAGGTGTTTTGCCTAACAGCGAAGACGCCCACCACGGTAGCGGGGCCTGATCCTAACTTCCTGCTCATGCAAACTCGAGGAGGCAGCCCTAGTGGTTCTGGGGGTTGGGTGACCCGAATTGAATTTCCGGCCTCCCAGCTCTGGCCTTGTCTATGATGGGCATTTAGGAAGGGAAGCCAGGGATGGGACAGTGCGCCATGTTCTGTCAAATGAAGAAATGAGAAGTGATGAACAATCTAAACAATATGAAAGGAAAACTAAAAGTTTTCCGATTTCCTGCCTCTGCCCTCCGTAACAGTAACCTCCATTAGCAATGACCATTTCTTGGGTATCCTTCTGGAAGGGTAACATATATATGCATGTGGGTATGTGTGTATATGTGTAATTTTATTTCCTTTTCCCATGGGTTCCTGTTCCGCGTACTGCTTGTTGTCTTGTACTCTTAAGAGCCTACGTTTAGAGGCCACCATATCCAGATGCAGGAATACAATGCAATATGCATCCCTGCTTCCAAATCGAAGATGGACTCCCAATGAAACTGTTGGAGATGTGTAAACAATGGGGTGCTGGACTGTCTGACATTGTCTGTATCAGCAGTGTCGGGGCACACTTAAATAACAAGATTGATGAAATTATGACTCCTTATGAAGGACTTTACTATTGTAGCAACCTGGGGAAAATCTGTCGGGGGGGGTGGGCGTTTTGGGGGGAATCCCAGTCTCTATGTAATTGTACCATAAAATTCAAAACTTCAAAAAAATTTAACAACAACCAAAAGCCTGCGTTGATTTTTCTTCCTGTGTGAAGTCTGCAATCGAAAGAAAAGAGGGAAGTATTTCTTTTTTTTTTTTTTTTTTGCAAAGTATGCATTTCCCTGTTATAAGACGGGGCCACATTTTGTGTTGACCAGTCCCTTCTTGGTGGCTGTTGTTGAGTGATTCAGTACGTTGCAATGACCTGTTCTGGAGTTCACTCTGCACATACATGTGAGTAGATGCAACTGATTCAGCAGAATAAGCTCCAGGGATGTTGAGAAATTCACATGTTTCCAATTGGGGAGTGAACTGCCAGGTAGTGCCAGCAGTTTGCACTGGCGGGGATGGGCCCACCAGCATTGATTAAGCACCTGTTGGGTTCCTGGCCTATCAGCGTATAGAGCACCAAGGGCTTGGTTGGGGTCTTGTTGCTTCCCTCTGTGTGAGGGAAGGGGCTTTGCCCACTTCAACCTTCAATCTTTTTTTTTTTTTTTTAAAGATTTATTCATTTTATTACAGACAGATATACAGAGAGGAGGAGAGACAGAGAGGAAGATCTTCCGTCCGATGATTCACTCCCCAAGTGAGCCGCAACGGGCCGATGCGCGCCGATCCGATGCCAGGAACCTGGAACCTCTTCCGGGTCTCCCACGTGGGTGCAGTGTCCCAATGCATTGGGCCGTCCTCGACTGCTTTCCCAGGCCACAAGCAGGGAGCTGGATGGGAAGTGGAGCTGCCGGGATTAGAACCGGTGCCCATATGGGATCCCGGGGCTTACAAGGCGAGGACTTTAGCCGCTAGGCCACGCCGCCGGGCCCTTCAACCTTCAATCTTTGGGCCAGGAGACCAATGTAGTGAATGATTTTGTTAAAATTTTCGAAGATGTGTTTAAGTTTTCAACATTTTTTTTTGCATTCCTCTATTTTTTTTTAAGATTTATTTTTATTGGAAAGGTAGATTTACAGAGAGAAGAGGAGAGAGAAAAGATCTGTCCTCTGGTTCACTCCCAAGTAGCTACAACAGCCAGAGCTGAGGCAATCCAAAGCCAGGAGCCAGGAGCTGCTTCTGGGTCTCCCGTGCAGGTGCAGGGTCCCAAGGCTTTTGGCCATCCTCCACTGCCTTCCCAGGCCACGAGCAGGGAGCTGGATGGAAATGGAGCAGCCGAGACACGAACCAGCACTCATATGGGATCCTGGTGGTTGCAAGGCGAGGATTTAGCCATTAGGCTATTGTGCCAGGCCTGGATTTCTCTATTTTAAGAAGGTCTTTAAAGTCAATGATTTAACATTGTGTAAATGTTTCACTCATAATCTTGCTGTTCTGATTCAGTTTTTCCACACATATTCAGCTGAGTCATAGTTTTCTGATTATAAAAAGAACACATGGGCCTGGCGGCGTGGCCTAGCGGCTAAAGTCCTCGCCTTGAAAGCCCCGGGGTCCCATATGGGCACCGGTTCTAATCCCGGCAGCTCCACTTCCCATCCAGCTCCCTGCTTGTGGCCTGGGAAAGCAGTCGAGGATGGCCCAAGGCTTTGGGACCCTGCACCCGTGTGGGAGACCCAGAAGAGGTTCCTGGTTCCTGGCACCAGATCGGCGTAGCACCGGCCTGTTGCGGCTCACTTGGGGAGTGAACCATCGGACGGAAGATCTTCCTCTCTGTCTCTCCTCCTCTCTGTATATCCGGCTTTCCAATAACAATAAATCTTAAAAAAAAAAAAAAGAACACATATTCCTTAGAAGAAAACAAACACTATAGACGTGTCAGCTTGCGTCTGCTGCCATTGGGCTAAGCAATAACCAAAGTATTTGGTCATTCCTTTCTCTGTAATCATCTGTTTGAATCAAAGTGGATTATAATCATGACTCTGCCGTTTTCGCTTAGCATGCCATGCATGTTGCTACCCAGGATCTCACAAATTCTTAGTGCTGGTTGTCCAAGATGCTTGCTTACACATTGGCTATCCTTCGTTTAGCCATTTCTTATGAGCGACCATCATTTGCATTGAATTGTATGTTTTGTTCCAGTAGGCAGTGCTCCAGTAACTGGTCTTGCATGTGGTCAAAAATCCCATCAGCTTTTATCTTTAATACCCAGAGGCTGATTAGGTTCCAAAAAGGTGGTGGCAGATCCATTCCCACCAAGTGCATGGGACTTGCCACATCTCTGCCTCCTTCTTGGGCGCTGGCCACTGCTGAATGCTATGGATTGGCTAGGTAAAAAACATCTTCTCCTTTGCATTTCCCCTGTGGCTAGAAGCTGAGCAGCCTCTAACCCATTGCCCAGGAGCCTGTGTGTTCTTTTTGGGGCCCTTCTTGGCCAGTGTCTACGCAGGCTTGTTTTCTCTGTTTTGTAGGCTCTGGGTGTGTAGGGGTCCTTGCCCTTGGTCTGTCACATTGCACTGCCCGTATTTCTTTGTTAAAAAAAAACATCACACTTAACAAAAAATCGAAGATGGTCAGTATGAATACAGATCAACTCCAGGGAGAGTTCTTTATCTTGGAGGGCTCATTTATTGTAAGGGCTGGAGAAAAAAAAAATGCCATTCTGCTTGTGAAGTTATAAGTCAGAGGGGTTAGCACTGTGAATTAAACTGCTATCTGTAATGCTCCATCCCATGTGGGCACCAGTTCATTCGCTACCCTGCTTCCAGTCAGCTCCCTGCTGAAAGCAGTGGAGGATGACCAGAGTATTTGGGCCCCTGAACCCATGGGGGAGACCTGGCTGAAGCTGCTGACTTCAGCCTGTCCCAGCCCTGGCTAATTCATGCATTTGGGGGATGAACCAGTAGACAAATAATCTCTTTCTCTGTAGGCTTGCCTTTCAAGTAAACACACCCCGAAAAGAAAGTTTTAAGTAATTTGCATATCATTTCAGGAGTAGAAGAGTTCTTGGAACTTAATATCGAATTGTATACAGATTTCTTCTTTGCCTTGTACTTTTAGTTTCTAAAGATTTACTTATGTTTATTGGGAAGGCAGATTTACAAAGACAACGATCTTCCTCCCACTGGTTCACTCCCCATGGATTGTGGTAAGGATTAGCTAACTGAGCCATCACACTGGGCCCTTCTCATACTTTTAAAGAAGCAATTGTATAAAGTCTTTTTTTTTTTAAGACTTAATTATTTGAAAGTCAGAGAAGGAGAGAGTTCAGTCTTACATCCACTGGTTCATTCCCCAGTGCATGGGGCTGGGCCAGGCCGAAGCCAGAATCCAGGCACTCTGTCCAGGTCTGCCATGTGGGTGTCAGGAGCCAAAGGGCTTGGGCCGTCTGCTGGTGCCTTCCCAGTGCTTTAGCAGGGAGCTGGATCAGGAGTGGAGCTGGGACTCGATTTGGTGTTCCACTGTGGAATGCTGGTGTCCAGGTGATGGCTGAACTCATCGTACCCCGACACCAGACCCGAAGTCTCCTGTTTTCTTTACATGATGAGTTCTTGGTTTTAGCCAACTCAGTGGAGGGCAGCTAGCACAGCCCCATCTCCCTGGACAGAGATCCTCGGGATGCTCTGTTGCGTTGGTTTGTGTATGGCTTCGTGGGTTTCTCTATCAGTTTCTGTGATGGTCACAGCCACCTCTCCCAGTATCAACCTTAGGTGCTGGCCGCCATTGCTCACTGCTGCCTAAATTGGTTCACCCAGGCTCAGCCTGATGAGGTCCAGATGTTCCTCCTGGGCGCGGGTAGTGTCTTGCTGGGCCATGCTGTCTGCTGTGTTTTAGACCCTGTGTCCTTTTCCCACCTCTCAGAGCAGGTGAGTATCTCTGGTCCCCAGGAGACAGAGGCAGCTTCTTGCCAGCCGTTGTTTGTCTGTGGCTGTGTTAACATTCCACTCTGGTCTGTAATTCTGGGTAGACCTGCAGGGCTGCGTTTATAGATCACAAACCTCTTTGTAGCTGTATGCTTTACTGCTGTTCAGAATTTCCTATGTTCCCACACGGCCATGGGAATCAGGTCTTTAAGTGTTGATCAACCCGCCCTTGTATTGCTGAACTGTAATTATTACCTGTGGTTGGATATTTGCATGGCCGTAGGTTTTTTTTTTTTTCCCCTTGTAAACATGCAATGGTTGTCTCCTGGCGACAGCACTTGCTGGCTTATTCCCTTAGAGTGTATTCTCAGGGGTGGATCACATACATAGTTCAGAGCATTTAAGACGGTTCCATTCCAGCTGTTGCCTTGTGTGTAACCAGAAAAAGATTGGCCTAACCCTTTATTTGGTGATGGTGGGTCGTCTTCAGTCTCTCCAGTCAGGCTGCTAAGGCTGGAGCTGTCCCACATTGGGATAGGTGACCTGATGGCTAAAATTAGGTTGGCTTATCTGGAAGTCCTTTGATAAGGCTTCCTTAGTGTGTTAACCCACAATCTGGGAGAAGAGACCACATGTATTACATCAGATATCAGATCTCCCTGCAGGACTGTAATGTGTAGTATTTTTTTTAAGACTTATTTATTTTTATTTGAAAGGCAGAGTTGGAGAAAGAGCTGGAAAGATATCTTTCATCTGCTGGTTTATTCCCCCACATGGCCACAATTGCTGTAACTAGGTCGAACTAATGTTAGGAACTGGGAGCTTCTTCCCGGTCTTTCACATGTGTGCACGGGCCCAAGCACTTGGCCCATCCTCTGATGTGTTCCCAGGCACATTAGTAGGGAGCTGGATTGGAAGTGGAGCAGCCAGGACTCAAATCGGCATCTCTGTAGGTGAAGGCTAACTCTGCTACACCATGCAGCTGGTCCCTGTTTTTTTTTTTTTTAAAAAAGCAAACTTTTTATATATTTGGTGGACAGAGAGTGGACTGCGGTGTAATTCGATGACAACCCCTTTTTTGTTACCCCTGAGATCTGTGATGGTGGGCCAGCCACTTCACGATAGGTGTTGGAGGCAGAGCGCCTCTCCCCCTGCCCATGCCTGGATCAGTACCTCCTTGGTACAGGCAGGGGTTGGCAGGAGGACTCCCCTGATGAGGGGTAGGGAGATGTGCGTCAGCCACTGCTTATTTTCTGAGGATGCAAAGGAGAGGAGGGTGTTGGGAGAAGATGTAGCTGCTGAGAAAATCCTGGAGGTGTGTGACTGGGTTGGAGGGGTGGGCTTCAGGAGCCTGGATTGGAAAATCAGTCTTGCCACTCCCAGCCTGTTCTCTTGGCAGTCTCTGGGGAACAGGCAGTGTGGTGGCAATGCCAACCTGATGGACTGGTGCGGGAGGAGAAGAGGTGACAGGTAGGGGCCGCCTGGGGTGCAGGTAGCACCCTGCGGGTGTTTCCAGCAGATGCTGGCTCTGGTCACGAAGGACCCGGCTGAGCACGTTGAGCCAGGCACGTGGGGGGATTTCTGGTGTCACGGTTTTTCTTCTTGCAGCATCCAGGCCCGCACAGGCCTCCTTAGGGTTAGGCTGCAGCCCCATTGGTTGGGCTGGTTGATCCCTGAGTCAGTCCTGAATCATCCCAATGTCTCCTGGCAGAGCACCTTGACAGTTCAGGTCCATTCATGCTGTGCTGGGCGGGAGATCTCTGGGGAGAGTCCCCAGGTCTGGGTGAGGCAAGCAGAGGAGGCTTTTTTGACAAAATGAGCCTTGGGTGTCAGCTCTTGCAGGGGCACAGATAGGGACAGGGGAAACCCACGCTGCCAGGTTGCATTGACAGTTGAGAATTAAGAAAACTTGCCCCAAGCTGGGCCGTGACAGAGCTGGGAGCTGCTGACATATGTGTGCGTTGGGTATCCCGGGGTTTCTGTGACTGTAAAGGTGGGCATGATTGAGTCGCCTGGGACTTTTTCTCGTTCTTCACCTGCTATGGTAGAGGCACAGAAGATGATGATGCAGGATAGAAGTGCACACGAGTAAACGTGAGGGTTCTCTGTCATCACCTGCCTTCCCAGGGATCTTCCTGGCAGCCACGAGATGCTCATGTCCCATGTCTCCTCCCCATGGATCCTCAGCCTGGAACCATCCGTAGGGACGAGAATGGATCCTGTAAAAGCACTTTCTTCACTCTCTGTGGCCTTTGGCTGGTGTATCTTGGATATGACCTGTTTTTCTTACCAGATGTTTGAAAATGAAAGGAAAATCTGCACGTGGTACAGGACCTGGCTAATGCTTGTTCCCCTCCAGGTAGCTGGTCACAGACTCGGGTCTTCAGGGAGGAGGAGCAGCTAGGCTCCAGTTGGTGTTCTGAGGTGGGACACTGTTGTTGGAGATACTTTGCAAGTTCTGTAGATCCGTAGCTCTTTTCTCTGGCTAATTCTGTGCATAGGTGATCTTTGGCAACATCCGGGGAACCTTGATGGTGGTCATGGCTGATGAGTAGTGGGTAACAGCCAGGAATGTGGTACATGCTGTTCCCTCCCCTACCTAAAGCAAGAGACCCCAGGTCCTGAGCCTCACAGTAGTCCTGTGGTTAAAAAACGTTGGTCCGGAGAAGCCTGCCTGAGACTGGCTGCACTGCCATTGCTTGCCAGGCCCTCTGCAAGCTCTGTAATCGCAGCTCCCCCTGGGCAGGTGTGCACCAACATCTCTGAGTATCTGGACTTGACCTGCTGGGTCTCAGCATCTGTTCCCAGGATAATTACCAGCTCTGTTGCAATCCTGCGATGTAGTTACCTTGTCCTGTGGGAGCATGTGTTTGGGGTAGTAGTTAAGATACTGCCAGGGATGCCTGCATCCCATATCTGTTCAGGTGCCTGGATTCAGGTCCCGGCTCTGCTTCCAGGTCCAGCTTCCTGATAGTGTGTATGATTGGGAGACAGCAGAGCATGGCTCAAATACCTGGGTCCCTGCCACCCTTGTGGGTGCTCCTGGCTCTTGACTTTCCTCTAGTCCAGCCCTGACTGTTGTGGGTATTGGAGGAATGAATCCATGCACAGGAAATCTGTGTCTTTCTGCCTTTTCAAATGGATAGGAATACATTCTAAAGCATGGGTGTGACTTTCAAGTATGTCCCTCCTGGAGATTGCCCAGGGGCAGCTTCTAGGCTGTGAAACTGCAAGGGTTTGATAAAGGCCCCTTGGCCAGGCCAGCCCTGTGTTGGTGCTTGGTTTGGAGTGGCCACTGTACTCGTGGAGGTCAGGAAGGGACCGTGGCCTCTGAGTGACCATGGCCTTTGGAAAGGGCGATGCTTTGGCAAGGAGGAGGTTTTTAACTACCTCCCTCTCTGCCTGGGTTTGGCAAAAACAACCTGGCCCAGGCATGTGCTTGGTGGAGTTGGGAAGGCAGCTGGCAGGCCCAGGGGACCAGAGATCCGGCCCCTGGCAGCTGTGCTTGAGCTGGCCTGGCAGGGTACCTTGTGTCCCTGACAATTACCGTCTGCCTCCTATTAAAGGTAATGGCGTTGCAAGGGAGCTGTGCGTGGGTGTGGGCATCTCAGGAAGGGAGAGGATTGCCTTTCTCCAGGGGTTAGTGTGGCCTTGGCGTCATCTTTCTCAATTCTAGAGACAGGGGCAAAGCCTCTTGCCATCTTCGTGTGATGCACCTAGTCTGGGGAAAGAGGTCAGAGCAGCCACACTTCACGGCATTTTGGAGGGCCAGCAGGCATGTCCTGCATGCCCATTTTCGGGATGCTTGCATGTGAAGATGAGGCCAGCAGTGTTTGTAGCAGGAGCCATTGGTGGGACCCAGACTGACTGAAGTAGGAAGGAGACCCAGAACAGTGCTGTGCAGCCATAACTTCCTCCTTCCTCCCTTCCTCTTCTGGGTGCAGGTCCTTTATTGTGCTAAGTGCTGGGGACACGCACCATGGCCAGGGGGATGTACGCTGTCCTTATCTCAAGATGACCACAAAGGCAGAATAGAGCCAGACCTTCAGAACCTGAGCTCTGTGATCTTAGATGAATGACTTTACCCTCTCTGTGCAAACCAGGGCCCACAGCAGTGCCTCCCCACAGTGAACGCGGCTGTGCTTTGTTCAGCATGGTTGTTAACATCACTGTACAGTGGTCAGCTTCATGTCTAGTTATATGTGGTTCCCACCCAGGCCCCAGGTGAAATCTGTGCATCTACTGGAAGCTGCAATGGAGAAAGTGCCGGATGTTGCAATAGTTCCAGCCAGGTCAGCCCTGCTTGAGGAGAGGAGAGGGGAGGGGAGGGGAAGGAAGGAGAGGAGAAGAGAGGAGAGGAGAGGGCTCCTTGACTTGGCTCAGGGAGCCCTTTTAGAGCCTGCCTTAGTTTCTCTGTACCAGGGGCACAGTAGTAGTAGCTAATTCAAAGTCTTGCTCTGGGGATGTGATGAGCTGAGTGCTGCCTGCAGAGCAACTTGAAAATCTGCTGTGACTGCCTATAATGTTGTGTGTGGACAAGGAGGCAGGGCCTCCCATCTTCCTTTTAAAGATTTATTTATTTCAAAGGAAGAGCTTGAGTGAGAGAGAGCTGCTCTCCTCTGGTTTACTGTCCAAATAGCTGGAACCAGGCTAGGAAAAGCCAGGAACCAGGAACTCCACCCTCGTCTCTGGCATGGATGGCAGAGGCTGTAGTGCTTGGGCCATCACCCGTTGCCTCTTAGGGTGCACCTGAGCAGGAAACTGGATCGAAGCAAAGGAGTTGTGCATCAGGTGTTCCAAAATAGGATGTGGGGCTCCTGAGGGGCAACTTACCCACTGTGTCCCACACCTGTCTGCTTCCTGTGGGAGAATGTGAGTCCATGGTCGGTGGCCAGGTTCTGCTCCTTGAGTGCTGGCCTCTATGGGCCTGCGTGAGGAGGGCCCAGAGCTGACCTCAGGACAGCTGAGTTATTTTTGACAGAGATCCTGGACCTGGCCTGCTCAGGGCTTCTGGGCTTGGGAATTGTCCTGGTTTTGCCGTTACAAGTGGCCAAGCTTGTCCTCCTGTTGCTCTTGCTGCTGCTGCTCCTGGAGTTATTTTTGGCCTTGGCCTTTCAGCAGGGTTGCTTGGGTCGAAGGTGTGGGGGTGGATTCTCAGGCTTTGCCCCTCCTGAGATGGGTGGAGGGGTTCACCCCACCACCCCGTTAGTATTCTGTGAAGACCTCCTGTCAGCAGCAGGTAGATGAGATGGATATAGTCCTTCCATGGGTGACCCTGGGAAGTCAACAGAGACATGGTGGGCAGTTGGGACTTGGTGCCTGTGCTTGGTCACCACTCGCAGTGCCCATGACCTCACCTGCACCAGCAGGCTGTGAAGCCATGGCTGTGGTCGTACCTGCCTTGTGGATGTGGAAACAAAGCAAGATGCATGAGAGCTGAAGTAGCCACCTGCTAGGAAATGGCAAGACCACCTTCAAACTGAGACGGGGTGGCCCTGTGCTGCCGCATGAGCACGTGGGGGTTCAGTGGGGACAGCCAGGCTTTGGTCATGGCACCTAGGTGGACAGAGGGCCAGGCAGGAGCTTTTGTGGATAGGAGAGACCTCCTCTTCCACCCTGGTTGGGTGGGTGGGAAGCAGTGGATCAGGCCTTGGCCACTCCAGACCATGAGCAGCCATGGGGGGCTAAGGTTGGGAAGGAGGGCACAGCTGGTTGGTCTGAAGGATGGGGGAGGGGCGAGCATTGTGGCCACAGCTTGAGAGGCCAGGGGCAGAAGGTCCTTTCCCAGCACGGTCCTGGCATGACCTGCAGGGCTTGGTGAGGCTGCTGCTTGGAACAGTGAGTAATGCTCATGTGCTGCCTTTTAGCCCCAGGCCCTGGGTGCACCACTAGCCACTTCACTCTCGGAATGACTCTGTGGGGGCGGGAAGACACGCCATACAGGACGCTTGTATCCCTAGATCAGAGAGCCCGTGGTTTCAGGCCTGGCTCTGCTCCAACCTGCCGCTACTTCAAGCCTGGCGCCCTGCTGATGGGCACCCTGAGAGGTTTCAGCTGATGATGGCTCCAGTGGTTGCATCCCTGCCACCCACGCGGGAGACCCAGATGGAGTTGCTGGCTTTTGACTTTGACCTGGCTCAGCCCTTGCTGTTGTGGGTATTTGGGTAGGAAACAAGCAGTTGGAAGATTAGTCTCTCTCTCTCCCTCTTTGCCTTTGCAAATAAAAGAAATCATGTTAAAAACCTAGCTCTGTCATGTTGATTATGTGGCATCACCCCTGATGTTATAGCAGGGGAACGAGGCCCAGAGAACTCAGGTGACTTGCCCCAGCTCACACAGCAGTGTGGTTGGCTTAGAACGTGGCTGTCTGACCCAGATTCCAGGCCTTTGGGTACAACATCGTCCTGCCACAGTGCTTGATGTATCCCTAATGGGCAGCAATAATGACCTGTTTTCAGTCAGCTGTCTTGGGTGCATCTCAAGTCAGTGGCAGGATGACCCAGAGTGGAGGGATCTGGAGCAAGACAGACTGAAAGAATGGCTTCTGCTGAGGGGATGCCACCCCACAGGCTGTGGCTCCACTGGCTGTAGACTCGGCAGCCAAGACCGCAGCCGCAGCAGCCGAAACCATCACTCTTTCCCCTGGATGCTGGGAGCAGGGGGGTAGGGTGACTCTCCCAAGGCTAGGAAGCAGGAATGCCAGGCACTGAGCTGTGTCCTTGGCCGCCAAGTCACAGGGCTGCTTAGCTACCCTCCTTCCTTCTCCTTTCCCTCTGCCCCCAATTGCCATGTAGGGGTGGGAGCACAGGGCGAGGGTTCCAGCTGTGCCTCAGAGACCCCAGGCTGGGAGAGGGGTGAGGCGGGTCACCCCTCGGGACAGAGGCACTGGGGCACAATGTGTAATCAGAGGCTGGGACAATTCCAAGGGAGCATTCGAGGATGACAGCAGTTTCTCCAGTTTCCTGTGCTTAGCTGGCTTTGGAGGAGAGGAGCCAGAAATATGCTCTGGGGTTTCACAGCGTGCCGCCTTCCTGGGAGCTTTCGCAACAGCTCTGGCAACGTGCTGGGCAGTGGGTTTCCCTGCTGAGACCCACTCACCCCCATCCCCGGGAGGCGCTGTCCCAGGCACTTCACTCCACCTGAACTTGGGGCAGTCCTGGCTGCACTTATCACCTGGAACTCATTCTCCCGGAGAGCCAGTGAGCAAGCTTCCCTCCACTGGTTCAGCATCCCCTCCCCTCCCTTCTCCAAATGGCCACAGTGGCTGACATGGTCTGGGGCTCAAGCGCAGATCCAGAGACTCAGTCCAGGTCCCCCATGTGGACAGCAGGGACTCAACCACTTGAGCCTAGCATTTGCTGTCCCTGAGGGTGTGCTGGGAGAGGGGTAGGGATGCCAGGCTCTCTGATGGCACCTGCCTACCCCTTGATTCTGCTTCTGAGTGTAATGACATGCCTGCCCTAAGCGGGCCCACCACTGTCTTCCTTCTGGGTTCTCGGTCAGTGTCCTACCCTCCTGTATCTGCATGGCCTCTTGACACGTTGGCCTACTTGGGATGTTTTTACTTCCTCCAGGAAGCCCACCTCCCAGGTGGCAACAGTGAGCCTGGTTTGTGCTGACACAGTGACTGCTGGGTGCCCAGCCGGTGTCCTGTTGAGTGGCTGTGGGGGCGTCTGCTCAGGGAGGCTACCCTGCAATCCATGTGGCCCTCTTCCACATTCACGCTGTGTGACTCTGGCCAAGCTCCTGTGCTTGCCCAAGCAGCTTCCTCTGCAAGGTGGGGACAGTGGCCCGCAGTTGGGAGGGTTGGAGTGCAGGTGTCATCCCTGCTGTGATTGCTTTGTGAATGAACCCCTTTCTTTTCTCTGGAAACCTCTTGCTTTCCACCCCCCCACCCCCAGGCCCAAGATGTTTTACTTACTTGAAAGGCAGTGTGACTTGAGAAGGAAGGAGAATCAGACCTTCCTTTTACTGATTCACTTCCCAGAGTGGCTGAGCCTTTGCACGTGGCTGAGCTTTGCACGTGGATGGGAGGGGTCCACGTGTGTGAGCCATCCTCTGCTGGCTTTTCCA
Source organism: Ochotona princeps (assembly GCF_030435755.1). NCBI lineage: Eukaryota > Metazoa > Chordata > Mammalia > Lagomorpha > Ochotonidae > Ochotona > Ochotona princeps. Next base: position 18,891,982 of record NC_080855.1, on the reverse strand, counting down.
GGGGCACCAGCAGGCCTGTGGACTGAGAGTAGAGTAGCCAGCACTTGCACAGGCACTGTGATGTGTGACACTGCCATCTGAGGTGGCATTTTAACCCACCGGGCCACACGTTATCCCCACTGTTTAGGTCCCAGTCACTGTCCCCAAGTGTCTCACAGGTGGTTTCTAGTTTTGGTCCTGATACAGGTGGGAGGGGGCCTCAGGGTCGGGAGATGCGGGCAGCAGGAGTGAGCCACGTTGGAAAGTGGTTAAGACATTGGATCTCTACTAGGAGCAGTTTTGCACTCTTGGGGACCTGTGTAAGGTCTGGGGTCATCTTTGTCATAGCAGCTGATGGGATGAGGGGTGCTAATAGCGTGTGGTGAGTGGAGGCCAGAGATGTCCCTGAACTTGGTACAGTGAGTGTATGGGACATGGTGATCCAACCTGAAGTGTCAGCGGTGCTGGGACTGAGAAACCTTGGGTTAAGGGGCCATGTAGTCTAGTTCCAGGTGACATAACAGTGGGGAAAGGAACCACGTGGACACATTTTTAACAGATGCAAATGAGGCTGACTCTAGATAATGTCCTTGCTTGCTGTGGTGTGTCTGTGTGTGCTTGTTAATTGTTCGGGGGCAGATATTCACAGGGAAGGTGAGAATTGTCTCAGCAAAATGACCCTGGGTCTCGTTATTTTATAGATTTATTTTCTTGAAGTTCAGTGTAACAGAGTTATGGATCAGTCTTCATCTGCTAGTGTACTCTGTAAGCAGTCACAGTAGCCAGTGCCTGGCCAGCCTGAAGCCAGGAGCCAGGAACTCCGTCTGGGTCTCCCAGGAAAGTGGCAGGGACTCAGGCGCTTGGACCATCTTTTGCACTGTAGCAGGGAGCTGGATTGGAAGCAGAACAGCCAGGAATCAAACTGAGTGCCATGGATGCCAGTATTATAGGCAGAGGCATACCTTGGCATGCCACGACCCCAGCCCTTCCCTGTCTTGGAATGTAACAACTGTGCTGTGTTTCTGGTGCACCGCGTGCTGTATTAGTACACCTGTGTGTCTTTCCCAAGAGCCATGCTGAGCTGTGATTGACACGCTGTGTGTCTCCTGTGGAGGCCAGCCAGCTGCACCTGTGTCCTTGTTGTCAGTGTTCTAGTATGTTCTCATCACCCTGCATGTTGGTCTTTGTGTCCTTTACACTGGGCTATCTGTGGGCCTGGCACCCGGACCACCAGCTTTGGCTGCACTTTGCCATTTTCATTTCGCGGTTCTGCAGGTCCCTGCTGAGTGTCTGCCTGGCCCCGGGGACTGCATGGAGTGGGGAGTGAGCGACAGAGCAAACATGACTGAGCCTTGTCTGCCAGCCTGTGGTGGGAGGGAAAGCAGGGGAGCAAGATCTGTAATGTATAAAACATTGGTCCTCCTCGGCTCTTGCCGCAGCAGCCAATCCCAGCATCCTGCTAGTGCAGCCCTCGGGAGGTTGTGGGCAAACTCAGGAACTTAGCTCCCTGCTGCTTGTGTGGCCGACCTGGACTGTGTCCACGGTCCCAGCCATTTTTAAAATGTAAAGAAAAAAAATGAGATGGAAATTGCTAACACTTAATAACTGGTACTCTGTTGGACAATGAAGGCTTAGATATTTTCCATTATCATATCCAAATCTAAACTGTGTACAGGAATGATAGCATAGCTGTAATGATTCTAGAGCTGTATTTCCTGTAGAATTTCCTGGGTCTGCATCTTACCCTTGTTTTTAAGGTTCTTGCTGTGTGTGATCTGCAGGTGAAGAGACGGAACCTGAGCCCGTTTTCTGATTTCCTGGCACCTCCAGCTTAGCAGCTGTTAAGCATAGTCCCCCCCGATTAGTCTGTGAATCAGGCACTGCCTGTGTCTGTTTCCTTTAGCTTTAGCGGTTTCTAAGGGAATTCACTGTGTCATTGTTTGGAATTGCAGAAGCCTGGCAGTCACCCAAGTGGCTGGCGGGGCGATCCCCAGGGACTGGGTGAGTGCAGAGCCTGCTGTGTGCACTGTGAAAGGAGAGAATGGGCGAGAGGATGCACTGGTGTATGGGGCAGCCCCCAAGGTCCAAGTTTTTAAAGAAATTTATTATTTGAAGGAGAACGACCAGGCGCACCTGTGAGCTCCCCAAATGCCCACAGTAAGGTTGGGCTAGGCCCAATTCAGAAGGAGTCCAGAACTCACTCTGGGTCTCCTACATGGGAGGCAAGGACCCAAGTACTGGAACCGTCAGTGCTGCATCCCAGGGTGTGTCTACACAGGAAGCCGGCTCGGCTCTGAAATGGAGCTGGGACTCCACCAGACGCTCTGTTAGGGAATGTCTTCACTGCTCCTCGTGTGCACCAAGTTTTAAGTGACAGCTTCCCCATGGCTCATTCGGGGTGTGTATCATGGTTAATTAGCCACCTGCCTGCAAAATGCCAGCAGCTCAATCCCCTACCCACTTGTATTGTGAGAACTTTGGTTTCCACCCATTGTCCTGTGTCCACCAAGGAACACATGTATCCCTGAGTTGAGAACTGAGTTGAAGCATAAATCTGGCCTTGGCACATCAGGTTCATGTTCTTTGTGTCGCTTCACGTGAAAGTCAAGTTGTCTGCTATAGTTTGGCTGTGGGGAGGGTGTCCCTTCCTTCCACTCCTACCTTGGCCTCTGATTGCGCAGAAGCATCAGGTGAAGTCCCACCTGGGGACCTTTCGCACCTCTGTTCCAGTGGCCACCTGCTGCCTCCTAGCCTATATGCAAATACCCCCTTCTCCCCTAGGCCACGCCTTCTCTGAGTTTTTTTCGTTCATACATGCTTGTGCTGTCTCCATATCTACCATCTGCCTTCCTGTCTTAGGGAGTCAAAGGGCAGAGCCCCGTCCCTGGCCGCTGCCAAGACATCAGCACCAGGAATGAGCAGGTGCTTGGTGTTCGGTGTAGGTATGGATGGATGCGTGCTGTCTGTCCAGATACTATTATGCCTGGTGTGGACCTGACCTCTTCCCGACAAGTCCCTGGGATGGGTGCGGAGGGACTTGAGGCCACTCAAGAGGCTGTGGCCGGAGGGTTCTAGAAGGCCAGGTGTCATGAAGGGCCCCGTTGGTCTTTAGGAGAGTCGGGGGCAGGGCAGGGCAAGCCACCTGCTGTGATGTTTGGGCACCTGCCATGGGTGGCCAGACCTCTGTGGTCATCTCAACACCCAGAGCCCTAGTAAAACAGGAACCTTGGTGTCACGGGCCACTCCTCTCTTCTTCACTCCCCAGGGTGCTCTTTGGAGGATTTGGACTCTTCTGGGCAGGGACGGTCCTGCTCTTGGCCACACCAGCCAGCCTTTGCTTGAGGCAGCAACTCTCAAATCCTTCCCCAGGCTTTTCCAGAACTGCAGCAGGAGGACTGGAGGACAGGAGGACGCCAGCCCCAGGCTGTCTCTGTAAACAGGATTAGTGTCCGCAGCTCAGCAGGCCCCTGCCCCGGCTACTGGCCTCCTGCCCCTCCTTTTCTCAGCTACCCTTGGCTTCTGGGCTGGGCCTGGACTGCTTCTCAGTGCAGCCGGAGCCAAATGCCTGGGCAGGTGCCTTTCTCTGTTGTGTGGTGCCGGAGCTGGCCTTTCAGGACCTAAATCCAGCTCCAGCAGGCCCTGCCCAAGTGCCTCATGGTGAGTCTGTTCTAAAATGGCAGTCGCAGGGGGCAGGTGATGTGTCATGGACATCCTAAATGAGCGACTGTTCAGATCCTAGCTGTGCTGTTTCCAGTCCAGCTCCCTGATGGTTTACCCACGTGGGAGACCTGGATGGAGTTTCAGGCTCCTGGTTTCACCCTGGCCCTGCCCCTGCTTCAGTCATTGCGGCTGTTTGAGGAGTGGAAAATCTCTCTCCCAGTATCTTAGTGTATCTCTGCCTCTTGAATAACTATGAACATTTTTCATTTTTTTTTTTTAAAGCAATCATTAAGGTGCCTGCCCCAAGGGTTGCTGTGTTGATGACATGGAGGGGTGTGCCTGAGAACAATGCCTGGCTTGAGAAGAACCTCTGTTGTGTTACAGGCTGAACGTCCCCATCAGAAGTCCCTGTCTGCTTCCCCCGGATGGGGGAGTTTTTGGGTTTCTGGAATATTTGCATAGACTGTTGGTTGGACATGTGAAATCTGAAATGCTCCAGATACTTAAAACTTGGTGAGCATTCCTGCTGGCTTGGGTCAGGGATGCCAAGCCTGCACCGATTCCTTTTATTGTCTGAGTTTCTATTTCCTGGGCTTGCACCCTTTGTCAGCCCTCAAGTGATCCTGTTACTGCCAGTGCTGGGCCAGGAGCCTGCCTGCCTGCTCAGAGGGGCTGACTGGATTTGGCGCACACCCGTCAGGCCTGGGTCTCCGCCCGCCACGCTCTGCTGTTGGCCAACGTCTGTGTTTTTTTCCCTATGTTGACTTCCTTCCTCCTGGCCTGCTTTTATTCATGGTTGAACATTCGGAAGGTGTGAAGAGGAAAAAATAAATGCTTGGAGTTGTACCATCTGACCCTGGCCCCATCCCATGGGGCTGTTTTCCTGGAAGTCACTGTTGTGACCACTTTTCTAGGGTTTTCCCTGCAAGAAGGTCTCTTTCCCCATATGGGTCCTTGCTGTCCTCGGCGGGTATTTTTTCTTCTCCTCCCTGCCTTGTTTCACCTAAGGGACATGTTCTTGCACAGTGTGTGTGGTCGGTGTGTCAACCACTGAGTCTACCTGGTCTCCTGGAGTGGTGAGAGGCCCCAGGGCTACAGAGTTGGGCCCCCTCACTTTTCAGACCCTACCCCCTCTGCAGTGGGATGTGCTGCTTTCCCTGTGTTCATGAGTGTGCACGACAAACTGCACATACGTGCTGTGCTGCTGGCTGAGCCTGAAGACAGGTGTGCACCTGTCAAGCCAGGACCCCATTTGTGCCTTGAATATGTCCTTCACCTCCAAAACCTTTCTACCCTGTTTCTGACAAGGACACTTAGCAGGGGATCTTGCAGTCTTGGGGTGTGGGTAAGCTGTAGGTTCCAGGATTCCTGCAGATACCAAGCTCTGCAGGTGCTTGACTCTGTTGTGAAGACAGCGTAGGATTTGCGTGTGACTTAGCACATCCTCCTGCATACTGTGTCGTTTCCGGGTTGCTGACAGCACCCAATGCAGTGAACTGCTGTGTGCGTGGCTGTACTACTGCTTGGTTTAGGGTGCACTGGCTGTCATGTTCAGTGTTCAGTGCAGTTCTAGCAGTGTTCCTGAATAGTTGTGGTCTTGAGTTTTTTTTAATATGTTTTTATTGCAAGGCAGATTTTACAGAGAGGAATGAGAGGCAGAGAGAAAAATATTCCATCCTCTGGTTCATTCCCCAAGTGACTGTAACCACTGGAACTGAGCTGATCTGAAGCCAGGAGCATCTTCTGGGTCTCCCACGTGGTTGCAGGGTCTCAAGACTTTGGGCCGTCCTCGACTGCTTTCCCAGGCCACAAGCAGGGAGCTGGATGGGAAGTGGGGCAGCCAGGATGCGAACTGGCACCCATATGGGATGCAAGGCGAGGACTTTATCCATTAGGCTACAATGTTGGCTTTGGTCTTGAATTCTTAAATCGTTGAAGAGCCAGCTATAGAGGGCTGCCTGTCCTCCCCTCACCATGAATCCAAGATCCCCTTTGGCTCCAGACAACTGCACTCTCCCTCCTCCCCATCTTGGGTCCTGGGTTACTGCTGTAGTCATACCTCCTCTGTCTCCCTGTACCCCACCCCACCTGCTGAGCGACAGAAGATGCCTTGTGATCCTGTGCCATGCAAGAGGGTCCCGGCAACTGAGACCCATGTGGGTTCCTATGTCAGTGGTTCTGAGGCTGAGAGCTGTGCTGGAGGGTCCCTGCCAAGGAGGGCCTAATTCTTGTGTGTTCAGCTGCTAGACTACTCTTGTCCACCTATGGTGGTGGTGGGGGGGGGGAGGGCAGAGGGTTGAACATTTCCAGGTCTGAGTTAGACGACTCCTTCCAGGGTCTGCACACATGAACTTGGGCTCCACTTGGCCTGAGGGCATTTTGTTGATGCCCTGCCCTGCATGGCCTCAGGCCGGATGGTGTGGCCAGGGATCTTGCCAAGCCCTTTGAGGGCCACACACACCTGGTTTGGAGGCATATGCCCGTTCGTGAGGCCGAACAACTGTGGTCAGTCCCTGGACATTGGCGTCCTTACTTGAGAAGGGGAGGTGGTTTGAATCCTACTGACTCTTAGGGCTGTTGTAGGGGTCCAGCAGACGTGTGCATGCAGCCATGTGGCGCCAACCGGGCATAGCAGTGATAGCTGTTACTCCTGGCACCTGATAATGTTTTCTATTAACTTCCAACTCAGTGTTTAGAAGGAGATTTTTTTTTTTTTTTTGTCCTGAGGTTCCTGCTGCTGTTTACTTATTGAAAGTGTGAACTGGTTTCATTATTGTTCTTTCTGGGGGAATACACGCAGAGTAGAGAAATTCCAACAGGACAGAAGATAATAAACAAAAACTAATAGTTGGCTTCCTGGCCTTGGCTTTGAGTCTGCCTCCTGCTGAGTAGCTGCTGCTTCCTTTTTTTTTTTTTTTTCCTTCCTTAAATCCTTGCAAGGGATGGCCTTTGCCTAGATAGGGGTGTGTGTGTGCGTATGTGTGCACTCAGCCGCACAGTTGGTCCTCTATGTAGGTTCTGAACCCATGTTCCCACCAGCTGTAATTGAAAATATTTGAAACTATAATTGAAAATATCAAAACACACACACACACTACAAGGGCTAGGCATTGTTAAGTCACCACTTGGGATGCCTTGTTGGAGTTCTGGCTTCTCTGCTTCCCACCCACCTTCCTACCAGTGCACCTGGGGAGATGCCCCAACTGTCTGTCCCTTCTAGCCATGTGGGTGGAGCTTCTGGCCCCTGGATCTGGCCTGGCCCAGCCCTTACTGTTGCAGACATTTGGGCAGTGGACCGATGGGTAGAAGAGCTCTCCCTGTTTCACTCTGTCTTTCAAATATTCAAATAAATCTTTTTTTTAAAATTTATTTACAGAGAGGAGGAGAGACAGAGAGAGAGTTCTTCCATCTGCTGGTTCACTCCCCAACTGGCCACAATAGCCAGAGCTGAGCCAATCCAAAGCCGAGAGCTTCTTCCAGGTCTCCCGTGTGGGTGCAGGGTCCCACGGCTTTGAGCCATCTCTTACTGCTTTCCCAGGCCACTAGCAAACAGTTGGATGGGAAGTGGAGTAGCTGGGATATGAACTGGCATCCATATGGGATCCTGGTGCTTATAGAGCAAGGATTCAGCCATGGCCATTGTGCAACTTCTTTTTTTTTTTTTAAAGATTTATTTATTTTTATTACAAAGTCAGATATACAGGGAGGAGGAGAGATAGAGAGGAAGATCTTCCGTCCGATGGTTCACTCCCCAAGTGAGCACAATGGCTGGTGCTGTGTCGATCCAAAGCCAGGAGCCAGGAACCTCCTCCAGGTCTCCTACATGGTGCAGGATCCCAAAGCATTGGGCCATCCTTGACTGCTTTCCCAGGCCACAAGCAGGGAGCTGGATGGGAAGTGGAGCTGCCAGGATTAGAACCGGCACCCATATGGGATCCCTGGGCGTTCAAGGCGAGGACTTTAGCTGCTAGGCCACGCCGCCGGGTCCCATTGTGCAACTTTTTAGAGTGACTCCCTTGAGAGATCGAGTTGGTGCTCCTGGGAGGTTAAAAGAGAGGAGTTAGAAACAGATGAGAATAAGGCTGCCTGGTGTAGCAGGCTGAATGACGGCCCCGCTGGCGTTGCACATGCAGCTTGTGGCTGCTCCGCTGTGTTTTAATTTGCGATACAAGTGAATGAAGGTCAGGGATGGACGAGTCGCCGAGGTGGGGGGTGATGGAGAGTGTCTGGGGTGGGACAGTGTAATCCTGAGGGCCAGCAGGACTGAGGACACTGGGGGAGGAGCAAGAACCAGAGAGAAGGCAGTGTGCGGACTCAGCCCGGTGCCGCTGGCTGTGTAGGCAGACGGAGGGGCTGCAGGGTGTGTGGGACTCAGCCCGGTGCCGCTGGCTGTGTAGGCAGACGGAGGGGCTGCAGGCACGGCAGTGTGGGCAGCTGCTGGAGGCTGGCCAGGGCAGAAAGGCGAGTTCACCTTAGGGTGTCTGGAAGGAGTGCCGCCTCGCCCACACCCTGGGTTGTACCCCAAGGGACCGTCCCACATTTGCGGCCTCCCCTGCTCTGTCACATGGATTTAAGCCTCTCTGTTTGTTCACGTTTGTCATCACAGCGCCAGAAACTAATGCAGTCGTGAAGTTGAGCAGCGTTTTAAGTCTTCGGCTCTTGCTCTTAGCCAAATGTGGGCTTCCCCAGGGAAAAATTATGTGTTAGCAATCGCCACATTCTCCCTATCATTAGAAGCCCTTGATGGGGTGGGGGACCTCCCAGGAGTCAGACCTCCCTCGTGCCCCCCTGACCCAGCCTCATGAAGCTGGCTGTCAGACATCTCTGTGCCTGCCCTTGCCTCGTCTATAAAATGGGTGAGCGAACAGCCTCCTTGTGGTCATGAAGATGAGTTAATTCATGTAAACTGCATCGAGCAGTGCCTGGCATGTAGCTAGTGCCGGGGGCTGGTGATTATGGAGAAAGGAGGAGAGGTGGAAGAAGAGAAAGGGGGATCCTGTGTCCAGTGGCTCACTGTCAAATGGCACAGTGACTGGAGCTGGGCCTGTCCAAAACCAGGAGCTTCTGCTGGGTCTCCCATGTGGGTGCAGGGGCATAAGCACTTATATCATCCTCTACTACTTTCCAAGGGCATTAGCAGGGAGCTGGATGAGAGGTGGAGCAGCCAGGACTTGAACTGGTGCCTGTATGGGGAGGGGGGTACCAGCACCGCTGGCGGAGGCTTGAACTACTGTGCTTTGAAGTCCACCCCCTAGAGAGGAGAGACCTATCAGGAATAGTATCAGGGACTCCAAAACTCAGAGATGTGGGCTAGGATGGCAGTGGGGTGGGGAACACAAGAAGATGGAGGAGGGGAGGAGAGACTGGGATTCTGAGAAGCCGGGGTAGGGGACCGCTGTGGGTAATGGTGATTTGCGCTGGTTGAGCCCCTCAGGGAGGGTCAGGGATTGGGGTTGTCAGATATCCCATTCTGAATTCTTGTGTGTTGGGTTCACCTCCATGTCCTTGTTAGAAGTTGCCTCAGTGGATCAGAGCTTTTCTGGTGAGGGCAAATCCATTTGAGTCGGGAGTGAGCAGTCAGGTGGACATAAGGGAGAAGTCCCGTAGGGGGCTGGGCTGCAGGTGGAGCACAGGCAAGCATGATCCACAGGGACCCCAGTCGCCAGTTTCTTTCTTGGCCATTTTTAAAAAAGATTTATTTATTTTTATTGGTAAGTCATATGCAGAGAGGAGGAGAGACAGAGAAGAAGGTCTCTGTCCCCGATTCACTCCCCAAGCCAACAGCCAGAGCTGAACTGATCTGAAGTCGGGAGGCCAGAACCTCTTCCAGGTCTCCCATGCAATTGCAGGTTCCAAGGCTTTGGGCCGTCCTTGACTGCTTTCCTAAGCCACAAGCAGGAAGCTGGACGGGAAGTAGAGTAGCCAGGACATGAACCAGCACCCATATTGGATCCTGGCACATGCAAAGCAAGGACTTTAACCACTAGGCTACAGCGCTGGCCCCAGTCTGCTTCATTCTTTTTTTTTTTAAAGATTTATTTTTATTACAAAGTCAGATATACTGAGAGGAGGAGAGACAGAGAGGAAGTGGAGCTGCCGGGACTAGAACCAGCGGCCATATGGGATCAAGGCTAGGACCTTAACCACTAGGCCACGCCGCCGAGCCCCATGTCTCCTTCATTCTTACAGTGGAGATGCAAAGGGACGTAGAAAGGTGACTGGGGTTGTGGTGTTGGTGACTAAGCCACCACCTGCAGTGTTAGCGTCTCATGTTGGAGTTCGGTTCGTGTTGGAGTTCTGGTTTGAGTCCTAACTGCTCATGGTTGGAAAGGCAGTGGAAGATGACCTGAGTGCATGGGTCCCTCCCTGCCACGCTTGTGGGAGACCGGGCTGAAGCAGTTGGACTTGCCTGATCTCCAGGGCTTCCTCCAAGCCCAGGGAGGGAAGGTCAGAGCTGTGGTCCTTGCAGCTGGCAGCTGCGTGGGCGCATGGGAGCCCTCCGGGGAGTCGCCCTGCATGTCTCTTGGGGTTAAGGGTGTTGTCCTTTTCTGTGGAAGGCACAGCAGGGTCCTAGCCTCACAAGGGTCATGCCAGAGGGTACCACCCGCTCCCCCAGGGGCCCATCTGTGAAGCCGTGTTGGCCATGTGCACAGGGCAGCAGTTAAAGTTCATGTTCAGAGTTGCGGTTACCCTCTGCGTGCCCACCCTTCCTCCTCCTGCCCTCCCGGAGCTGCCATGTGGCCTGCAGCAGGAAGTCGGAAGCTCTGTGTGCCCTTGGGTCTGCCGACCTCTCCTTCCCTGTCCGTGTCCTCAGACGCTCCTGTTCCAGCCGCCGGCTTCCTGGCGGGAGCTTCTCTGGGCCACACCCGCCTTTAGCTTCCTGTGCTGGACTTCAGGGCTTCTGCCCCGACAGCGTCCTTGCCGCAGCTCCCTTCCAGTCCCATGCACATGTTCTCCCACCTTATCCTTGCCAGAGCCACTGCTTGCAGCGTGAGGAGGTGAAGGAGCTGCTGAGGTTCACACGGGGAGTCCTGTTAGTGGGAAACTGGGGAGGCCGAATCTGAATTGGCATCTATCCGACCCAGAGGACACCCCCATCCCCCGACTGGGGTCACAGCTAAAAGCTTTACTGGGGCAAGTTGGTTTTTGTGAAATTAAACCGAAGCCAAACCAAAGTTTTACATACTGTGAGGAAGGGAAGGTGTGGTTTTGTTTTTTCATTTGAGAGGGAGAGATTATGCCCGCCTACCAGCGTACTCCCTCAGTGTGTGCAACGGCCAGGGTGGAGCTGGCCAGGGGCCAAAGCTGGAAGCCAAGAGCACAATTAAGTTCTCCCACGCAGGTGGCAGGAGCCCAGTTCCGGCAGCCGGCACTGTCGCCTCCCAGGGCCTGCACTGGCAGGAGGTTGGAGTCAGCCAACAGTTAACACCCAGGCCATCCACCATGGGGTGTGAGTGTCTTACTCCCCACCCCCAGGCTCTGGGAAAAACCTGGTTTTGGATCATGCTGTCTGCTCAGTCATCTCTGGGTATCTGTAGGGCCCGGAGGATCTGGGTCAAAGGTGACCCCAACCCTGACGTCCTTGAAGTGTGGATGGAGGTGCTGAGAAACAAGGCAGAAAATTATGACAGAGGTGGGCAGGGAGCAGAAAGGCTCCGTGGCATGGGTAGGAGTTTGTTAAGGTGGAAAGACATCACAGAACGCGGGTCCAGCCAGAGGTGACGCAAGAGCCATTGTGTCACTCAAGTCACAGAGTGTGCATGCCCTGCGCCCAGGACCACTACCTTGCTGGTCTCCAGGGCTTTGGATGTTGTCTACCCCAGGTACACCCCTGTGAGTCAGGGCCCCAGTTGGCACATGCAGACACAGGAACAGCCTGAGGATGGGGTTTTAAATGGCCCTAGGGAGGCTGCCGCATGGTGTTCTCTGTGAAAGAGGGCCTGGTCAGAACTGTCTGGTTCAGTGATGTAAGTTGCCAAAGTCTGTGTTTGCCTCGAAGCAGGAGAGCCTGACTACTCCTAGGCACACACCCTGGGAGACCTTGTGCTCATCACAAAGAGGAAGTTAAACCACAGAATATACTTTGCACCGCCAGGGTGGCAGACATGGAAGCATGTTGAACACTGTGGTTTGGGAAAGAGCTGCCCTGGAGCTGGTTAGGTGGGGTATAAATCACTGTTAACAACGGAACAACAGTGATTTGGCAGGCTCACCTGTAGCCACCTGTGGCGTTTAATGGAGGCACCTCCCCAGGTTGTTTGATTGCAAGAACAACCCAGATATCAAGTCAACTGGGGGCTCAAGTCAACACCATCGTAGGATGCAGCAGTAACCAAGAATGAGAAAGCATTCTGTACTAATTGGAGATGTGTTCTGTGGAGGGGAAAAGTAAGGTACAGGTTAAGCCCCCTTCCATTCCATGTTTGTGTTCGTCGTTTGTACACAGACTGTTTTCTGGAAGGGTTCACAGGAAGTCAGTAATGGTTGTTCCCTAGAGAGAGGATGAATGTTCAGGGGGTAGGGTAGGGTGAGGGTTAGCAGAGGGGAGGGAAAGAAGGCGTATCGCTTCTGCCCTTGAGTTCAGAAGAAATTCAGTACCAAGAATGAAGGTCTGTGTTAGAGGCTGCTTTCCTGGCTTAGGAAAAGAAGCAAATGACAGGACCGGGTGTGGATTGCAGTGCCTTTTAGGAAAGCAAAAAAAAAAAAAAAAAAAAAAGACTGTTTGGAAAATGTATGAGACTCCACAAGGGCCCTCAGATGGTTTGTGGGAAATGGAATGAAAAGATAAGTTTATTTTCATACAAAAAGTTTGTGGATTCATACCTAGGGTTTTTTTTTGTTTGTTTGTTTGCTGATTTTTTGTTTGAATAACAGTGCTTGAGAGAGAACATTTCATTTGCTGGCTTACTGCCAAAGTGGCTGCAGCAGGGCTGGGCCATGCTGAAGCTAGCAGCCAGGAACCCTTTATTTTGGTATCCCATGTGGGTGGGTGGGGAGCTGACTACCTGAGCTGTCCTCTGCTAACTTCAGGAATCAGAGCAGCCGGGACTTGAACCAGGACTGGGATTCTGGCATCGCACGCAGTGGCTGTACTGGCTGTACCACATCTGCCTCACCCAGTTTCCTTTCTTTCTTTCTTTGAGTGCATGGGTAGGTCGGTAAACACCCAGACAGGTGTACATGTGGGTGCATGGGCGAGTAAATGGCTGCAGAGACAGGTGACTCAGTGGGTGTCTGAGTAGACAAGTGGGTGGAGGCATGGACAGGTAGATGCCTAGGTGTGTGGGTGGGTAGCTGGATATATGAACAGATGGATGGATGGTCACATGAATGGGCTGCTAAATACATTATATACATGGGATGGATAGATGAGTGGGTGAGCCAGTAGATGCACTTTCGGTAGCTGGATGGATGGGTGTGTGGGTGGACTAGATATACAAACAGGTAGATGGATAAATGGGCTCAGATCTGTCGATGGTTGTAGATTACTCTGACTGCAGTAGAGAGGGTGGGGTGGGGAAGTTTGACGAGGAGTAATGGGCCACACACACTAACAGTTGGTGAACCGTGAATAACACGTGTGAACTGCTGCTGTGTCGTGTCTGCGTAGAGCAAGCCCCAGCACTATTTTCTTTCTCGCAGGGCAAATTCCTTTGGCATGAGTTTCTTCTGGCAAGTGCTCAGAAACTCTTGGGTCTTTAATAACCACTCACAGTTTAATCCTTTTTTCACCATCACCTTCAGGATCTCCACGAAACCTCCTGGGATAATCCATGTTGGATACTGACCGTTCCTCTCCTTGGTCAAGTTCTTACTTTACAAGGCTGTCTTCCAGAAGACTCGAGCTTTGTCCTTTTGGGGGTTTTTCTTTGAGTCTGAGTATCTTCTTGACTTTGTGTATGTGCGCGTTGGCCTTGCAATGTTCATTTATTGATTCCTTCTTCTTGGTTCCAGAGAAATAGCTGTCATAGATACCCCATAGGGCTGGAGGTGCCTTTTTTTTTTTTTTTTTTTTTGCCAAGGGTTGTTTGTACAATGATAACATCATTTGTGGGTCATACAAAATCACCAACTTAGCTTACTGTGGATTTACTCAATTTTGGGTCTCATCTGCAGATACCTTGCCAGGAACAGAAGTTGCCTGCTTCTATTCTTTTTTTAAAAAAATATTTATTTTTTTTTATTGGAAAGGCAGATATTGGAAAGGAGGAGAGACAGAAACACTTCCCAAGTGATTGCAGTGGCTGGAGCTGAGCCAATCTGAAGCCAGGAGCCATGAGCTCTTCCAGTTCTCCCACACGGGTGCAGGGTCCCAAGGCTATGGGCCGTCCTTGACTGCTTTCCCAGGCCACAAGCAGGGAGCTGGATGGGAAGCAGGGCCGCCGGGATTAGAACCGGCAACCATATGGGATCCTGGCGCGTGCAAGGCGAGGACTTTAACCACTACGTCATCGCACCAGGCCCACCTGCTTCTATTCTTACGAAATGTATGGGGACTTGCTCCTTACCCACTTACATTTTACATTTTTAAAAAAATCAGGGTTGAAGCACTGACTCAGTAGGCCAATTCTCTGCCTTGCAGTGCTGGCATCCCATATGGACGCTGGTTCATGTCCTGTCTGTCCTACTTCCTATCCAGCTCCCTGCTTATGGCCTGGGAAAGCAATGGAGGATGCTCCAAGTCCTGGGCCCTGTACGCCCATGGGAGACCTGGAAGAAGCTCTTTATTCCCAGCTTCAGATCAGCCCAGCTCCAGCTATTGTGGCTACTTGGGGAGTGAACCAGCAGATGGAAATCTGTAAATCTGCCTTTCCAGTAAAAATAAGTAAATCTTAATTATTTAATCGATGTATTTGAGAGCAGTGAGTGAGTAAGTGCTCCCAAGGATTGGTTCCCTCCTAGCCTGCAGTTAGGCTGTCCATCCAGGTCTCCTGCATGGGGTTTTGGGATTCAGCTACTGGAGCCATTACTTGCTGTGTCCCAGGGCATGCGTGAGGAAGAGATTGCAGCCAAGAGCCAGCGCAGGTGTTGGACCCAGGCATCCTGATACAGGATGCTGACGTAAGTGCTACACCAAGCACTTACTTTCTTGGCCTTTGGAGTCAGACTCCTTTATTGAAAAAGTTGTAATTTTAACCATTTTCAAGCTCACTAGTGATAACTGTATTCACATCTTTGTGTGTGTCTGGAGCCCTTTTCTGTAATTCACAGAACAGGTGTTTTGCTCGGGTTTGTCACCTGTTTTCTCTGAGGGAAAGGGTCTGTTTCCCTCACTTTGTCTTCTGTGACGTGACTCGGTGTCTGTCAGAGGGCCCAGCTCCTGGGTGGTCTCCTTTGCGTGCTGGTGGGAAAGCTATTGGAGTCAGAGACATCTGGGGGATGCGTGGTCCCGGGTAGGCTGGAGGACTGGGAGAACAAAGGCCTGCTGGGGACGTGTCCACCTGGGGAACACCTGGGTCTTACCCAGAGACCCGCCACCCCTCAGCCCCTTGTGGAAGTTGGCCTTGAGGAATAGGGATCTGGTGCTACTCTCCAATTTCCTGGTTTTTAAAGATTCATTGGAAAGGCGGTGTGTCAGCTCTTCCCTCTGCTGGTTTACTACCCAAAAGGCCACAACAGCCAGGGCTGGGCCAGGAATGCCATCCTGGTCTACCATGTGGGTGAGAGAGCCCCCATCAGCCAGCTGGGCGGTCCTCTGCTTTTGCCCAGGTTTGTGTCCTGGTCTACCTTGTGGGTGAGAGAGCCCCCATCAGCCAACTGGGTCATCCCTGCTGCTACCCAGGCTCGTGATCAAGGAGCTGGATTGGAAGCAAGGCAGTCAGGGTTTGAACTGGTACTCCACTATGGGATGCTGGCGTCAGAGGTGGCAGTTTAGGCTGCTGTGTCATGATGCCAGGACCGATTTTCTAGGTTTAAAACATTCAGATGACCTGATATTAAATGTCAACAGCTAATTCAGTTTTTTTTTTTTTAAGATGATTGAGACAATAACAGCAATCACAGCAAACCATTTATGGGGCAAAGTGGTCTGGGCTGGGGGGTACCTCTGTCAGACCTCTAACCTTACCCCGTTTGTTCCTGGCAGAGGTGGGAAATGGACACGCCAAGATGGAGCTTCCAAAGTTGTATAATTTGTGTGGTCAGGGCAGGACCTGAATTAAACTTCTCCATGTCAAAACTCGCGTTCTTCTAGATTTTTACTTATTTACTTGAAAGGCATGGTGGCGCACACACAGACACCAGACAGAAATCTTCTGACAACCTGTTCACTCTCCAAATGCCCCTGGCAGTTGGGTCTGGGCCAGGTAGAAAACAGGTGCTGGAAACTCCATCCTGGTCTCCCACATCGCTGGCAACCTTTGGTGAGATCTCTCACACGGAAGCACAATGGTGGGGGGGGACAGTCCATAGTGATGGTGCTGCCTCTGCAGATAGACAAGATGAAAAAGTCCCCGACTCAGAGCTAGGATGGTCGGAGGCTCTGTGTACTTCAAGAATTGTAGCAGTGGATTTTGCTACTGGCTCGGGGGACCTTGACCCCACCCCTCCCAGCTTCCGGGACCTCTTTCTCTGTGTTTCCGACATCCGCTCCATCTGAGTTCTCTTGGGATCTTGTGTTATTGAAAACTGCATATGTGTGTGTGTGCCTGCAGGACTGGAACCTCACGTGGTACACCAGCAACCCCGACTTCACCAAGTGCTTTCAGAACACCGTCCTCGTATGGGTGCCTTGTTTCTACCTCTGGGTCTGCTTCCCCTTCTACTTCCTCCACCTCTCCCGCCATGACAGGGGCTACATCCAGATGACGCATCTCAACAAAGCCAAAACCGTGAGTCCCTGGGGACCTGCTGCCGGGTGGGGGGTAGGAGGTGGGTAACCACGGAGGGCGGGGCCTGTTTGCTCCATCGCCCCCGGTACCTTTCCTTGCAGACAGAAGGGACATGCGGCAGGTGATTGCCCAAGCTGTAGGGCGGAACATGGGCTCATGGCTCACCCCCACCTCCTGCCAGTTCTGTCGCCTGCGGGCAGCTGCGTCCACCTCCCCAGCCTCAGTGTCCCCATTTGTGCAGTGGGATGTTAGGTGCTTTCTGGAGGGCTAATCAGGAGGTTGTCAGAAGTCTTCCTCTTTGACTAAAGCAGTTTCTTTTTCGTTTGTTTTGTTTTATGTTTTTGCTTGAGACAGAGTAAGCTCTCACCAGTTAGTTTACTCCCTTGATCTCCACAGCGGCCAAAGCTGGAAGAAGCTGGGAGCCTAGCTGGGATCCCCCATACAGGTGGCAGGGATCCCGGTATTTGTGCCATAACCTGCTGCCTCCTAGGATGGGCGGTAATGGGAAGCTGGATTCAGGAGCTTCTGGAACTGGTCACTGAATCCCGGGTTCCCTGTATGGATTAAGACTGACCTAACCACCAGGCCAAAAGTCTACCACATACCTGCACATGCGTGTCCTCATTTTTCTCATTTTTTGCTTTTTTTCCTTAAAAGGTAGTTTTCGTTTTTGAAAGCATCTCAAGGTACAGAAAAGTTGCAAGAATCATACCAAGAACTACCTGACCCCGTATACCCATACTCAAAGTCAAGTGTTAACGTGTTAACGTCACTGATTCTTTTTTTTAAAGGATTTATTTATTTTTATTGGGAAGTGAGATTTATAGAAAGGAGAGACAGAGAGAAAGGTCTTTGTCCATTGGTTCACTCCCAAGTAGCCTCAACCAGAGCTGAGCTGATCTAAAGCCAGGAGCCAGGAGCTTTTTCCAGGTGTCCCATGTGGGTACAGGATCCCAACACTTTGGGCCGTCCTCTGCTGCTTTCCCAGGCCACAGACAGGTGCTGGAAGGGAAGTGGAGCAATGGGATACGAACCAGCACCCACATGGGATCCGGGTACATGCAAGGCGAGGACTTTAGCCATTAATCTACCACGCTGGGTCCAACATCGCTGGTTGTTGCTGTCTTCTTCCACACCTGTCACTTAACACTTCTCTGAGTCATTTCAGTAGGTGGCACTTAATTCCCTGTCTTCAGTATTTCTTTCTCTGAAGCAGAGACCCTCTGCTGTGCCTGCCATGTGGTTGTTCCATTCAGGATGGTTCTCGTGGACACAGAGTGAGCAATTTCTCTTCCAGTTTTGTCTACAGACCTGATTTTGCCCTCTCAAGCATCCTTCCACTCTGGCTCACGGGCCGGCCCATGCTCATCACGCTGTCCCTTTAGTTTCTTCTGTCTGGGAGGGATCCACACGCCTCTTTGTCTTTAGTGGCACCAACATAGTTAAACATTACGGGCAGCCAGCAGTTCTGTGGAGTGCTCCCAAGTTTGGCTCGTATTGGTTCTTGCTCCTGCTTGATTCCTTGGAACACACATCTAGCTGGAAACCACGCAGGGATGTACCTGTCCTCGGGGGGTCCCCAGGCTGGAGTCGCTTGGTGCTCCCCGCCGAGCATCGGCTCCTAGGGCTGTGTCATTCCTGTCTGTGCCCAGAGGACTGCCAGAGTATGCCAGCACCATGGCCCTGGGCTTCCTCTCCTGCTGCACTGGTACCCAAGTGAGCCCTGGGCTTCTGTGCTTGGGGAGTCTTTGTTTAGCTGGCTGCAGTACATGTTGTAGCCAGGGGCTGGAAAGGCTTTAAATTCAGCTAACAAATCCCATCATTTCCCTTTGAGGCTCAGTATTAGGAAGCGAGAACAGTCCTTTCCACTGGTTCTTTGAAAGAGGGGGAGAGGAAGCTCGCCCATCTGTTCATTCATTTCACTAATGACGACAGGAGCCAAGAACTCCATCTGGATCTCCTATGCGGGTGGCTGGGGCCCAACCCTCAGGCCGTCTTTCCTTGTCATATTATCAGGACCAGCGAACTGGGATAGTCTTGGATTTGAAGCAGTACTCCAGTATGGGGTGCTGTACCCTCCCACACTAGCTTTTGCCTCAATTCTTCTTTTCTTAAATATTTGTATGTTTATTTGTAATTGGCACATAATTGTACATACCTGTGGGGAGCACTATGATATATCAATGCCTGTATATAAGATGTAATGATCAGATTACCACCAAATGTTTGTCCCCTGTGTTGCTAACATTCAGAATCCTACTAGCTATCTGGAGAAAATTGTTTCCTTTTTCTTTATTTTTTAAGCTTTATTTATTTTTTATTAAAAAGGTAGATTTACAGAAAGAAGGAGAGACAGGAAGAAAGATCTTGGTTACTGGTTCACTCCCCAAGTGGCCGCAGCTGCCCGAACTGAGCCTAGCTGAGCTGATCCGAAGCCAGGAGCCAGGAATGTCTTCTGCATATCCCACATGGGTGCAGGGTTCCAAGGCTTTGGCCTGTGCTCGGCTGCTTTCCCAGGCCATAAGCAGGGAGCTGGATGGGAAGTGGATTAGAACCGGTACTCATATGGGATCATGACATGTTCAAAGCGAGGACTTTAGCCGCTAGGCCATGGCGCCAGGCCTGGCCATAGAAATTCTAACAGGCGTTTTTTTCCCCTTGGTGGAGGTTTTAGTTTTTGCTTGTTTGTTTATGCATATAGGATCTTGTCAGGGTAAGCAGGGACAGTTTGAACTTCCTCCTTTGCAAGCTGGATGCTTTTATTGCTTCGTTGCCTAATTGCTCTGGGTCACAGTGGTAAAAAGGATCCTTCGACTGCCCTGAAACCTGTTTTATTTCCGTGCATTTGTCTGATTTCCACAGTTCTCTGGCCGATTATTAACTTTTTCATTGCTGTCTGAGGAAAGAGATGATTTTGATTTTTCACTGTTGCTGTTTGTCTTGTGGCCTAATGTCACACAGGGTCTGTTCTGGGGAATGTTGCGAACCCTGGCGAGGAGAACGCGTATCCTGCCGTTGTGGGAAACAGTGTCCCAGAGATGGGCTGTCCATGTGGTCTGCAACGCAGTTTGAACTCCAGTGTTCTCTTGTTCCCCTCCCTGGGTGCCTTGTCTGTTGACACATGGAGGGTTTTTGATGTACACACTTGGGTGGTCCGGCGGTGTCTGTGTGTTAATAGTGGTTGTCTCCTCCATCTGCACTGATCCTTTTCTTATCATTAGGTGGTATGTATTGGAAGTGACCGTCTCATAGGCAGCATACGTAACACTTGAGTATTGTTTCTCTTCCAGTCAGTCTGTTTCCTTTGGAGAATTTAACTCATTAATGTTCAAGGTTATTCTTCCTGGGTGACAGTCTACTTCTGCCATTCTCTTCACTGTTTCTGGTTGTGGTGCATAGCCTGTGGCTTTCTTCCTCCCTTCTGTTCCTCTCTGTGGCTTAGTGACTGTGCACTGAATGAAGCCATTCTCCAAGACTTCTATCCTTGCACTCCTGGTTCAGTGGCCAGATTTGGATGGTTCTGCCAAAGCCTTTTGCCTCTCGCACCCCTCTGCGGATGTGGCTGGCTCCTACCACAGGTCAAGCCTGTCTGTAACACATCACTCACTAGGCTGATTAGAACAGCGTGAAATCCCACTGCACACCCATGGGAATGAATGACCCACATCTAGAATACAGTGATGGCACAGAGGGAACTGGGAAGCATCAAGAACCATGGGGTTGTTGCCAGCGAGGATGTGCAGGGACAGCCTTCCAGAGCGTGTCTGAAATCCAGGCACACTGTGGCTGCTGAGGTGGTGCTCACCACTGCAGGCTAGTTTGCCAGTGGAACTGAAACATGCCTGACCATGTAGGAGCAACCAGCATCGAGGAGCTAGGAGCTGTCATGCTCTGCAGGGATGGGTGCGTGCTTTAAACATGGGGTCACCAGGTGAAAGAGACCCATCCTAGCAGGCTCTGAACTGATCCCGGAAAAGGTCAGGCTTGGGGGACTGTGAGAGATAAGGGCTGAGGTGGGGGGACTGAGCAGGCAGGGCCCGGGCAGCTGAGGGCAGCCCATGTGCTAGCGCATTGATCTGGACACACACACACAGTGCATGGCTCAGGGAGTGCACCTGTCCCTTGGCCCCATGACCGCTTTTGGCCATGCGCGGTCACCACCTGTGATACAGGCTCATGGCCATGCTGCAGGAAGTTGGTGGCGAGAGGCCTGGGTGGAGGGGGGTACTCTGCAGATGGGAACTCTCTGTACCTTCCTCTTGGTTATTTTTGTGAGCTCAAACCTGCTGTCAGTCTTTTTTTTTTTTTTTTTAAGAAATATCCTGTCTTTTGCCAGGTGTGATGTCTTCCTTGTAGACCCTGGGAGCACTTTGTACATTTCTTAGGGAACAGTGTCGTCTTTCAGAAATTTCCAGAAATTCTTCTGGTGACATCAGGCTCCAGGCACCTTGACAGCCCTCCCCTGTCGTGCCTACCTCTCTGACTCCCCTCTCCTGCCTACCTCTCTGACTCCCCTCTCCCAGGGTATTTTACCCCAGGGCCTTTGCACACACACCCCCAAGTCATTTTTCCCTCCAGGCATTAGCTTCTGTCTCGTTTTTTTCTTTTTTTGAGGGGGAGTTACTGTTTTTATTGGAAAGGCAGATTACAGAGAGTAGAGAAATTCTTGCATCTGCTGGTTCATTCCCCAAGTGGCCTCAATGGCTGGAGCTCCTCCGGAGCCAAGAGCCAAGAGCTATCTCATGTGGGTGCAGGGTCCCAGGGCTTTGGGCCATCCTTGACTGCCCTCCCGGCTCGGAGCTGGATGGGAAATAAAGCAGCCAGAACATGAACCTGCGCCCTACAGGATTCCAGTGCATGCAAGGCGAGGTTTTAGCCACTGAGCCATTGCGCTGGGCCCTCATGTCTCCTCTTGACCCTGACATCACCTGTTCAGAGGCCTCCCTGCACCTGTCTTAACTGTTACATCTTTGGACAGAATCCTTTCTGCTTCCCTGCATGGTCCTTTTTGTAATTTCTAATTTGTTTCTTGCTTCTTTCTTTCCGCTAGAGTGTCAGCTCCCGGAAGGTGGGGCCTGGAGTCTGTTTCATTCACTGTGGTATCCCCCAGCACCTTCCCAGGCACTGTCAGGATGAACGTGGTCAGGGGTGTGGCAGGCTCCCCACACAGGGTCTGTAGGTACAGCAGCGCTGCAGGCTGAGGTCTTGCGTTTCCAGCTGCTGCGAGAATGGCAACCTCAGCCTCATTCCCTGGGGGTGGCTCACCGTCTCTGGACCAGCAGAGAAGGGCCTGCCTGGGCCTTGGCCAGACTCCAGGAGAGCCATGCCAGGCTGACCTCCTGCCAGCCCCCCTTCCGTCCCTTTAAATCCTCATTTGCTTCCCTGCAGGCCTTGGGGTTCCTGCTGTGGATTGTCTGCTGGGCAGATCTCTTCTACTCTTTCTGGGAAAGAAGTCAGGGTGAGCCCCTGGCCCCAGTGTTGCTGGTCAGCCCAACCCTCCTGGGCATCACCATGGTAAGTACCAGCTGGCCGTGACCCTTCAACTGCAGGGCACTCTGAGGTCAGAGACTGCTCCTATGAGGGAGCTCTGTGCTCTGAGTTCCCTGAGAAGTTAGGCCGGTTGTTCTTGAGTGTTACAAACATGAGGCAAGAGCCAGGGGAGGTGGCACGACTTGAGCACGGAGAGCCATTTGTCCAAGGAACGTGGGAGGGAGCGTGTGGGATGGAGGACCAGCTGGGCTGTGGCGCTTCAGGAGTTCGTGGTGGGCGCAACAGCGGCCAGGTTGGGAAAGCCTGTGAGCCTTCACCCACTACAGGCAGTGTCCACGCCAGGCAGTGTGCTCATCGCCCAAATTGGAGATGAACTTAAGGCACAGAGAGAAGAGGGAAGCGGCTCAAGGTTACACAGCCAGGAACTAGTCAAGCCAGAGTGCAGCGTGGCTCTGGCCTCTGTTAAGCACTGAGGCTGGCCTGCCAGCGTCCAGCGGGGCTTGGTTTCCAGGACCCTCCACAAGCAGCGAGCTCTTTAGGGACTTGTGTCTGATATATACAACGTTATGCTGCCTGCATGTAGCGTGAGCACACGCTGTCACGTGCTGAGTCACCTCCAGTAAACCTCCCAGTACAGCGTGCCATTAGGGAATAAGGACCCCACTGGGACTTGGATGCTGACAGTGTCTCCCAGATGTCATTCAGCTGCAGGGGGCGGGAGTTGTGGACTCAGAGGCCAACTATCCTATCCCCTGGGAGCAGGAAAGGAGTGAAGGCATCCCCCTGGACCGATCGCCCCTCGGCAGTTCTTGCACCCCCTGAGCTGACTTCAGTCCTTGCCCCAGCCTTACCTGCCTGCCAGTCCTTGGGACTGTTGGCGTCTTGGGTTCCACCTTGTCTTCACTCCTGCCTGTCGTGGGCACCCATCTCTTCCAGCTGCTCGCCACCTTCCTAATACAGCTCGAGAGGAGGAAGGGGGTGCAGTCCTCAGGGATCATGCTCACTTTCTGGCTCATAGCCCTACTGTGCGCCCTGGCCATCCTGAGATCCAAAATCATGACTGCCTTAAAAGAGGTAAGTGGTGACCGCCTCTCGTGTGGCCTTCCTGCATGCCCCCGGGGACAGATGCCCTGGGAAGGTGTCAGGCATGGTATGGGAACCATGGCTTGATCCCATCCTGTTCTACTGGGAACTGGCCCAACCTTTGTTCTAGAACCTTCTTGGCTCTGAGCTCCACTTCGCAGTGCAGCTGTATGGGCCCCAAGGACCAAACTGCACCACTCTGCAAGAGCCTCCTTCCAGCAGCGGCTGGCAGGGCCAGCTCCAGTAAAGGAGCTGTGTTTGCTGAGTGGCTGTGCCCTTAGGAGAGTTAGATGTGTCCCTGGGTTACCTTTGTGTCGTCAGCCTCCACTCTGCTGCACGTGGGTCCCAGGAATTTGGAAGTGTGTGTGCTTTAAGAATGCCGCCTGCTCTTCCCTGTGTGCTGGGGCTTATCAGGGTTGTTGGCAGGAGGCAGCGAAAGCAGCAGCAGGTGCTGAGTGAGCACCGCAGCATAGCTTGTCTTGAATCGCTGTGGCAGCTGCCGTGGGACTGGGACTGTGTTTTCCCAGTGTCCCCGGAGGCACCAAAGTGACTTTTAAAAAATTTGTTTTGAAAGACAGCTACAGAGGAGGAGAGGGAGTGAGAAAGAGAGAGGTTTTTTGTTTTGTTTCCATTTGTTGGTTAACTCCCCAAATGGTTTTAAGAACAGGCTGAAACCCAGAGCCTAGAACTCCATCCAGGTCTCCCACATGGCTGTCCATGGAGGTCCAAGGACTGGAGCTACTTTCCCAGGCCAAAAGTAGGGAGCTGATCGGAAGTAGAGCAGCCAGGCTAGGAACCGGTGCCCGTGTGGGATTGTTGGCATTGCAGTTGCTTAACCCGCTGTGCCACAGTACCTGCTCCCATCTTGGCATTTTGCGGAATGTTCAGGCAGCTTCCTGACCTCCACCCTTGCCCTCGAGTTAAGAAAGAAGTGTCCCTAGTGCCACACATTCTTGGAGAAACAAAATCAGCTTTGGTTGAGGATGGCTGGTCTATCTGTAAGTAGGGAAGCTGAGTTAGGGAGAGGAGACTCCAGATCCCACAGCCACTGCCCTCAGAGCCTGGGCTCTCATGCAGCTCTTTCACTCCCATGCCTTGACTCCCTTCCCCATCATGGGACGTCCTCCCAGGATCTGGCAGGCAGTGCTGTTCCCCGCCTTTCTTCTGTCCCACAGGAGAAGGTAGGGTACGGGCAGAGATGTGTGTGTGCATGGGCCTGAAGCCAGCTCTCCTAGCAGTTTGTAAAGAATCAAGCTTTATTCAGGGGGCTTTTGAGGGTCAAGATCAAAGGTCTGGCTGTTAATCTCACAGTCTCCCTAGGGAGACAGCCCAGGTGCAAGCTTGGGTCCCCTTCCTCATACATAGTCTTACCTGCCAGGAGGTAGGAGACCTCGACCCCTTGCCATCCTCCAATCCTAATCACCTCTGGTTGCTGTGTGTGTGTGTCTCTGAGGGCAGCTGAGCAGGAGGCTCAGAGGGGACAAGGATGGCTCTGAGGGGCAGGAGGCTCAGGGGACAGGTGGTGGTCCGACTCCCGCAGCCCGCTCGGGAATGACTGTTCCTTCTTCACTCCCCGCAGGTCGCCCAGGTGGACCTGTTTCGCGACCTCACTTTCTACATCTACTGCTTCCTCGTACTGGTCCAGCTTGTGCTGTCCTGTTTCTCAGACCGCTCGCCCCTGTTCTCCGAAACCATCAACGACCCGGTAAGTGACCAGAGACTCACACGTACACATGCGTGCACCCGAGTAAGCAATGTCGCATGGCACCAAGCTGCTGCCCCTTTAGGCTCTGTCCTGTCTCACTGTTCAGATGGGAAACCTAGGCTCTGCCGTGGCCCCAAGTGGCCTCAACCGAGAGCATCCACTGTACCGCTGCAGGCCATGCTCTGTCCTACAGGACTATGGGTCGTCTTGCCTGGCGTGGGGATTTTAGGAAAGGCAACCAAATGTGTAGATGTCACCTCATGGCTCGTACTCTCTGTGCAGGCTTGGTAGAAAAACAGGAGGTTCTGGCAGATGGCGCTGTCATCCTGTGGCTGCAGCTGAGGGGTGGCCCAGGGCTCCGCAGTAGCCCCCCTCCACATGCATCCTCATCACAGTGTTCTACGCATATCATACTGCCTTTCCAGCCTTGTGGTGTGCCCTTGGAGTGACACCCTTGGTCTGTTCTCTCAGTGTCAGGGTGTTCCAGTAGGAACAGGGGGCAGGGAGAGGCGGCCTGCTGCTCCTGCTGGTGGAATTTAAAAAACGGCTGTCTCCTGCCTGACTCCTTCGTTCCTTCGTGTCCTGCTGCGTCTGTTTCCTCTCTCCTCCTTGTGTCCCTCTCCTTCTGTCATCCCCCATGTGTCAGGCCCCATCTGGCAATGGGGCCATAGCCCTGCATGCAACGCACTTCTTGTCCCCTGCAGGCCAGTGTTGTCACGGGAGGGGAGACAGACAGCAAGCTGGGACCCAGGTGCACATCCCATGGTGGTACCTGCTGAGAAAGGAAAAAGCAGTGGAGCGAAATGGAGAGTGGCGGTCAGGGTGCCGTGTGATTTTGGGTGACAGAGAAGGAGGGAGCAGAGTGCACACCCACGAGGACTAGCATTCCAGGAGGGGAATGCTAGTGGCCAGAGGGGGCTCAGAGCGGAGGCCTGAGCGCGGGGCAGTCTCCTGGGCTTTATCAGGCGTGGCGCAGGAGGCTGCGGGGGGAGTGCTCGTCAGCTGCCAGGGTCCTTTTGGAGGAATGCCGAGGCTCTATGGGGATGACAGGAACGCTTGGGGTGCACGGGCGTTGGGTGAGGGAGGAGTTGGCACCAGCCGTAGGAGTTCAGGAACCTGAGTCTCACTGTGTTTTCCAAGGGGCTTCCTGGGATTTCTCTGCTCCTGATGAGCACAGATGGAGAAATTTGTGATCTGTTCATGAGATTGTGTGTGTGTGTCTGAACATGCATTCTCCTAGGGTCTGTAAGTGTGAGTGTACACTTGTGAATATATTTGTGTGTGTGAGTGCATACTTATGTATGAAGTTCACCAGGCAGGCCTGGGGCCTCCCCAAGGAGGGGCCCATGCATCCCAGGTAGGATGAGTGATTTATCAGGGTGTGGCTGATCCCCGCAAGGGACAGCTTCTCGCTGTCAGGCTGCTCTGTAGAGCCTGGGTGGCTCTGGGGGGGTAGACTGAGTTGGGAGGATGTAGGGATTGCCTGATGCTTGGAGCTGCCTTGGACCCTGAGGCTGAGTCCCCTGGCTACAGGCCATTTTGATAACATGGGGGTGAGACTTGCTGGTCTCCTTGGCTTGTTTGTTTGTTTCCCCAGGGTGCTTGGCTGACTCAAGGAGCTGGCCTGCTTCTTCCTCTGTGCTGGGCACAGTCCTGACAGCCTGAGCCCGGGCCTGCTCGGCCTCACCAGGGCAGCATGAAGCTCCCAGCTCGGCAGCTTGTGGCGAGGCCCTGGGGCCAGGCCAGGACGCTCTGTGTCTTCTCTGTAGTTCTTATGTGTCTGGTCCTGTCGTTCCTACTCTTCCAAAGGATGGAAAGCCTGGTTGCTTGCCTCCCATGCAGGGTGGTGAAAGCCAGGCATGGGCTGGTCCGTGCCTGCCATCTGAGCACAGCCTGGGGAGGACACTGCCATTGGCTGGTGCCATCCGTGGAATCAGCCTGGCCTTCCTCGGGCCTCTTAGAAGTAGTAACCCAGCAGGACTGCCATTGACTTCTGGGATTTGCAGTCTAGACCATGGATTGGCAGACAGCATGCATGACCTTGGCAAAAATGTTGTATTGGAACATGGCCATGCCCCAGTCACCCTGTAATGCCCTTAGCTGGAGTCATTCTAAAGGTTAAATGCTTGCCAGTGAGAGTAGGCAGGCCTGCCGAAGCGGAACACCAGCACACTACTTTCAGACAGAGGACTCGCTTCTCACTCGCCCTGAGCCCGAGTCGATCCCAAGTGCCACAGTGGTGCATTTTGGAGTATCCTGTGACCAGTCCCTCCCCCCCACACCGATGGGCTCTGTGTCCACAGATTGAACTCAGCATGGACTGAACATAGGGAAAAAAACTCGCACCTGCACTGAGCACTTTCAGACTTGGCCCTCTTGTCGCTGTTTCCGTAGCGTGCCATCTGGCAGCTGCTGCCACAGCATGTGTGCTGGCCATGTTAGAGGGTATCCACCTGCCATCCCTCATGTCGGGAGGACTGGATGCACATGAGCCCTGGACAGGGTCCATGCAGGCACTGCTCTGTTTCATAGGAGGGACTTGAGCCTGGGTGGGTGTGGGGATCCCCAGAACCCTGAGAATCCGGGGGACAAGCGTGCTGTTCCAAGCTCTGTCCAAGACCACTGCATTCAGTAGCATCAAGTGACTGCAGTTAAGCGGTCCTGGGTGCGGACAGGGCCCTGCTGAGTGTTCTCTGTAAATACATGTCAGTTGAGAGGCATCCTCGTTATCTGGGAGAGTCTGGAGGGTCTGTGCTGGGACTTGACAAGCCTCACGCCTAAGCAGCTGGTCTTCAGGAGTGAGAGCATCCCCAGAGCGCTCCCGGCCTAACTGCGCACCTCCTGATGTCTGCGAGACAGAAGGACACAGAGGGACAGGTGGACGAGAGCAAGCTGCCATCCGGTGTTTAATTCCGCAAATGCTTGGAGTGACTGATGCTGGGCTGGGTTAAGGCCAGGAGCTCGGCCCAGATTTCCCATGTGGGCGGTAGGGACCCAAGTATACTTGACCCATCACCTCCTGCCTCCTAGGTTGTACCTTAGCATAAAGCTAGACTTGGCAGTTGAGTCAGGACTTAAACCCAGGCACTGCAGTGTGGGGCATGGGTGTGTTAGCTGCAGCTCAGTTATGGCACCAGACACCCACTCTATCATTGGATTTTATGACCAAATCCTAGTTGGCACACAGTGTCTCCTGCCATGCCCCATGGTCAGGGCAGTCATGTGCATCAGCCTGGGACAAGGGAAGTGGACATAAGGATCCTTCCCCTAGATGGGGGACAGTGCACAGCGGGCTGAGGAGGGCGATGACATCCTGGCCCTCCTTGAGAAATGCCCCTGAGGCTTGGGTTCCGCTGGGGTCAGCAGGGCAGTAGCCAGCTAACTGCCCCTGAGATGAAGGCGGAGCAGGTAGGCTCAGGCAGGACAAGATCAGCTAGATTTACAACCCTGGGCAAAGTTGCCCTTCCTTTGGCCAGCTTTGGCATTTCCTTCCTTAATGTGCACTGTGGCTGCCTTTGCTGTTGCCTGGCCTGAGTCAGAGATCTGTGACACAGAGAGGGTGCTGTGTGGGGTCTTCTCTGCTAGTATCCTTGTCACACGCTGGGCTCAGGCCACAGGCAGCCTGGAAGATTGGGACTGTCTAGCCACTCTGCCATTGGGCAGTCACGTGATGCACCCAACCTCAGACAGTGGTCCCGGCCCTGCCTTGGAGTGTCAGGGTCAGGCGGGGCCGCTGCCCAAGTGCTGAGTCACACAGTGGGTTGGCCTCCCCCACTGGCCCCGCACCCACTGCGTGACTCAGATGGCTATTCTGGGCCTGGCCTGGCGTCTGGGTGGGGCTCCTCCCATCCGTCCTGGGAGCCAGGCCATGGCTGACCATGCCTCCCAGGGCTCGGCAGTGGGAGGGAGTCTCCTGTTGGTTCCAGGCCCTATCCTATATGGCTAATGCTGCTGCCACTCCTCAGGGTAGGGAATCTGTAGATAGGGGCAAGGAAGCCTTGTAAGGCCACTTGGTAGATCCCCCTTTCCTAGTGGGGTCCTTGGACCAGCGGTGTGGGCTGTGCATCCCAAGGAAACTTGTTTGGAATGCAGTCTTGTCCCCAGCCCCGGACCTGTGTACAGCCCCCTCCTCTGCCCCTGGAGGTTCATGGCTCAAATCATTGAGTGATTTAGCAGAAGCTGCTTGAGCTTCTGGTAACAGGAGGAATTTTCTCATGAACGGTGACTGCGAGCAGTTCACACCAACACAAGGGTGTGCGTGGCGACCCACATGGCCAGCACTGGGCAGATGCAGTTCCCAGTTTGCTTCAGGGCTTTGGTTACATGTATGTCCAGGCAACTGGCTTTGGTGTTCAGTTTCTGAAACTCAAGGCTTCATTGTCTTCCTTGAGTTCCCGTCTGTCCTCTCTTACATCTGGCGACATTCCTGATGTCAAGTGACTATTGTTTGATGTGACTACCTGAAGCCCCTGTCAGGATGCGCAGTGGAAGTGGGAGGGGAGGAAGTTTCCTGGTACCCATTCATGATCATCTGTGCTCCTTCCATCTTGCCCTCCCCCCCACACACACCAAGGAGCCTAATCTTGAACTTCCTCTTCCCTTCTCCTTCCTCCTTTCCATTGTTTGAGAATTCAGGGTCCAGCCAAGCTGAACTGGACCCCTGCTGTGGAGACAAGGGCGGGATTAGGCGGGATTGGGCGGGATTGGGATCAGGCAGCAACTGCCAGAGAGGCCCCTCCACCCACTCCATCTTCCCACCCCCCACCCCCACCCCCGACCCTCATCATCCCCTCCATTGGAAGCTGAGTGAGGGCTCTGGCTGCCCAGGTGTGGTCCTCAGCTTAGCCTGGGGCTCCAGTTTGGGGGTGTGTGACAGGATGGAAGCTGTGCCCCACAGTCGAAGGAAGGACTCCTGGCTAGTGCTGGAGGCTGGAAGGAGGCCGGGGAGGTGGCGGGGAGTCTTCTGATTGAGGTTCTGGCATGGGCTTGGCCCAGCAGTGGGCAGAGCTTGGTGGGGAGCATGTCTGGGGAGCCCAAGCAGAAGTGGAAGGGACCAGAAGAGCCAGGGTGCCCTGGATGAGAGGTCAAGGGTGGGAACTTTGGGCTGGAGGCTGGGAAGACCCACCTGACTGATGGGAACCTGTGAGACACTCTTGGCTTGGGGGTATGCTTGGAGATTGCTTGGGCTAAGAGGAGGCTGCCACACACACACAGGGATCATGTTTTTGACATAAACGCTGAGGTGCTAGTAGACTCTGGTGCTCCGCTGGCTGAGGGAGTCCTGCCTGGGGCCGTTGTACTAAGTCGCTGTAAACCATAGGGATTCTGGTCCAGTCCCCTGGTGCCAAACATCTAGTGTCTGCAGCTCACTCTCTTCATGTCAATCAAGCTGGCTCTTCCACCCCAGCCAGGACCTGCTCTCGAGACTTTCATTTCCAAATGAATATGACCAGTCGCGTTCCCGGTCTGGGAGTCCCCCAGCAGGCAATGTACCTCCCCTGCACACATGACCTCAGGATGTTGTCCAGGGTTTCAGTGGTGTGGGACCGGCTTGGGTCATTACCTCCTGAACTCTGTTTTCCCTCTCCCTGGCTCCTTCAAAAGCTTGGTTATCTTTGTCATCCAACCATTCTTTTCTGTGTCAGATAGAGACTTCTGGAACCCAGCCGAAAGAGTGCTGCCTTGGCCACCAACAAAGAGGAACTCCATGTTGGCCTCTGTGTCTGTAACTTCAGATAACCCGACCGTCCATGTCCGCCTGTGGAGGAGGGGGCAGGTCTGGGGAGACACTCGGCCAGGTTCTCCCAGGGCGCAGAGGGGCACCATGAGCGTCTGGTCCAGGATGCAGATTGGCTTCCTCCTGGTGCCTATGCACTCCGCTGTGCCCGGGGTGGCCTCAGGGCCTTGCTGAGCTGCACACAGCCTTGTGGGTTGGCCTTCACAGGCTGTTTGCATCTTCCACATTGATGCCAAGGCTGAGAGAAGACTGGGTTTGGAAGCTGGAGGTCAACTTGGGATGCCTGGTTTCATCTTTTGGGAGTCTCCATGTCCCCAGGGGCTTGTTGGGAGGGTCCATGTAAGTTGGAGTGGTTGAGTTTCTCTCTGAAGGGCCAGTCTGTCGATTTTTAAAAAAGATTTATTTATTTTTATTGGAAAGGCAGATTTACAGAGAGGAGAGGCAGACAAAAAGGTTCTCCATCCACTGGTTCACTCCCCAAGTAGCCTCAATGGCTGGAGCTGAGCTGATTCGAAGCCAGGAACCAGGAGCTTCTTTGGCGTCTCCCATGGGTGTAGGGTCCCAAGGCTTTGGTCTGTCCTCGACTGCTTTCCTAGGCCACAAGCAGGGAGCTGGATGGGAAGTGAAACAGTTGAGACATGAACCCTATGCGATCCTGGCATGTGCAGGGCAAGGACTTCAGCCAATGAGCCATCTTGCCGGGTCATTATTTTTATTTTAAAAAATCATCTACTTATTTGTAAGACAAGTTACAGAAGAGAAAGAGACCTTTCCACTGGTTCCTCCTCAGATGACTGCAGTGGCTGAGGCTAGGTGAGGCCAAAGCCATGAACCAGGATCTCTGTTTTGTTTCCTCAGGAGTGGCAGAGCCCTCTTGCACTGCTTTCCCAGGCATGTAAATATGGAGCTGGATCCAAAACAGTGACACTCGAACTGGTGTCCATATGGGAACAGCATCACAGGTGGCTATCTCACCCACTGTGTCACATGTTGGACCTCTCGCTCATTTCATGTGTATCGCCACTAAGGAATTTGCCCATGGTCACGTGGCTAGTTACCAGCAGGACTAGGATTCACGCACTTTTGCTCCCCGTGCCCTCGGCTCTGTTGCAGTCAGTGTTCACTGTCCAGGTTCTGTATCTGTGGATTCAGCCAAGTGAGCACTGGAAATATTTGCAAAAGAAATCATGTCTATGGGGCTGGCATTAAGACATGGCCGGTTAATCCACTGCCTAGGATAGGAGCACCAGTTTGAGTCCAGCTCCCTGCTAGTGTGTCTGGGAAAGCAACAGAAAATGGTGTGACATCCTGTGCCCCCGTCACCCACAGGGGAGACCTGGATGGAGCTTCTGGCTGCAGTCTGTCCCAGCCATGGTCATTCAAAGAGTGAACCAGAGGCTTAAAGCTTGCTAGCTAGCTTGCTTGCTGTGTCTTTTCCCCCTGTCCCCCAGCTCTGCTTTTCCAGTAAATCTTTAGAAGATTGCATTTGTTCTGAGCAGGTATAGGACTTTTGGCTCATCCCTGTACCCTACATGTTCATTAGTGGCTAGTTATTCACTGCCCATGCTGTTAGGGATTCCAGGACATCTGGAGATGATTTGAACCCAGGGGACGTGTCCAGGTCCTATGTCAGCACCACACCATGTTACATGCCCATGGGGGTCCCGCTCGGCCCACGTGGAGTTCCCAGGACACGTTTTTGCCTCATCTTGGAACTGCCCTCCCCCCACCTTCCCTTCCCTGTGTGACACCCTGCTTTTGTCCCTTGTTGACAGGCTCACAGATTCTAGTTCTGTGTTTGCATCTTGGTTTGCTTATTTTAACTCTGCCTCCCCTAAAGGCAGAGAGCTGCATAGCTCAGGAGACCTCGCTGTCTCATCACCCTGCTGTCCCCAGCACTTTGCCACCAAGTCTTCATTAATATTTGCCCAAGTTGTCAGTGAACCGCAGCCGTCTGTGTACCCTATGCCACCCTCAGTCCACCAGCTCCTTCACATTGCAGCATGGGCAGGACATGGGGGCTGCAGGTGAAGTGGAGCTGGCAATCAACCCCCTGGGCTGACCGGGGCAGTAGGCAGGGTCGGGGGCAGGACAGCATCAACCCTGGTGAGACACTGTCCAACTTGCTAAGCCAAGCTGCTGCCATCGCCTCCCTGAGCAATGTCATTGCCTTGGGGTGCAAAAGCTCCAGTCTTCAGCACAGTTCTGGAGAACTTGGGGTCACCCATCCCAGCTGGCCATCCTGCCAGAGCTCCTGAGCAGGGGGTACCACCACACTCATTTCCTGCATATGAAATCAGGGCTATGAGGTTCTGGGGGGTTGTTCCAGGGCCTGGAGCTAGAAGAAAGACAGCAGAGACAGGGTTGGAACCCAAGCCCAGCTGGCCTTTGGTCTATCTGGACTACCTGCATCTACCCTTTTTTTTTTTCAAGTGTTTAGTAACTTTTAAAAATAGTTTGACTCAGAGAAATACAGAAGTGGTAGAGCTACTGTATGTCCTTTACCCCACTTTCTCCAGTGATGTTATCTGCAAGATAAGGATGTGTTTGTTGTATTGTTTTAGAAGTTGACTCAATGGACAAAGCCACAGATCTTCCTTCTGATTCGCTCCCCAAATGACCTGGTAGGGGCCCAGGCACTTGGGCCATTTTCTGCTGCCTGGCCAGGCGCATTATCAGGGAACTGATGCACTTGGCTTGGAAGGAGCTCAGGATTTGAACTGGTACTGCAAAATGGTATGCTGACATCCTCAAAGGTGGCTTTCCCTGCTGCACTCCAGTGCTCACCCAAGGATTTAAAAAACAATTTTTGCAGGAGGGGATAGTGTGACACAGTGGGTCATAGTGCTACTTTTGATGCCAGTATGCCATGTATGCGCTGGTTCAAGTCTCAGCTGTTCTGCTTCTGATCCAGCTCCATGTGGAAGCAGCAAAAGATGGCCCCAGTACTTGGGTCCCTGACAGCCACGAGGGAAAGCCAGGTAGGTTTCCAGAGCCTTGCCTTTGGCCTGGTCCAGCCTCCTAGCCAGTGCGGCCCGTTTAGGGAGTGAGTCAGTGGATGGGAGATCTCGCTCTCCCTCCCTCTCTGTAACTCAACCTTTCAAATAAACATGAAATAAATCTCTCTTTTTTTTTTTTAAGATTTATTTATTTTTATTACAAAGTCAGATATACAGAGAGGAGGAGAGACAGAGAGGAAGATCTTCCGTCCGATGATTCACTCCCCAAGTGAGCCGCAACGGGCCGGTGCGCGCCGATCCGAAGCCGGGAACCTGGAACCTCTTCCGGGTCTTCCACATGGGTGCAGAGTCCCAAGGCATTGGGCCGTCCTCGACTGCTTTCCCAGGCCACAAGCAGGGAGCTGGATGAAAGTGGAGCGGCCGGGATTAGAACCAGTGCCCATATGGGATCCCATGGCGTTCAAGGCGAGGACTTTAGCTGCCCAAGAAATAAATCTTTAAAAATGTGTAATATAGTGATCTGACCTAAAAACACAGGTAGATCTTTAGAATTGCCCA
The DNA here is from genome assembly GCF_030435755.1 of Ochotona princeps. Classification (NCBI taxonomy): domain Eukaryota; kingdom Metazoa; phylum Chordata; class Mammalia; order Lagomorpha; family Ochotonidae; genus Ochotona; species Ochotona princeps. The sequence continues at coordinate 18,857,980 of NC_080855.1, read as the reverse complement.
ATATTTCTATGCGCTGTGGTTGAAGGGTGGTTTATGAAAGCACTGTAGAGCACTGTAATATACGTTTCTTCCTTAGCTAGATATTTCCCCCTCAACTCCCCGACCACTGTAGGGTCAGCTCCCTTGCAGCAAAGATAGGAGTTGGGTGGAGAAATGCTTTGTTCCGTTTTCAAACCACTGACTCGGTTCACTCTCATCTCTCTGTTTTTATTAAAAAAAAAAAAAAATTTTGTCAGAATGTGTTTCTAACTTATATTCCTCAAAAGTTTAATGGCCATGCTGAAATGTTGCTTGTTTCCCTATCAATGACAGTGAGAGTGTTTAAGTGCACGCAATGTAATTTTTGCATTTGACCTGCACAGGGTGACCTGTGTATGGCCGATGGGGAACCTCCATGGGTGACTCCTGCTGCTTTCTGGTTTCTTTCCTCTTTTTTTAAGATTTATTTATTTTTTTGGAAAGTCAGATTTACACAGAGGAGAGACAGCAATCTTCCATCTGCTGGTTCACTCCACAAGTGGTCACAACCGCCAGAGCTGAGCCGATCCAAAGCCAGGAGCTTCTTCCGGGTCTCCCACACGGATACAGGGTTCCAAGGCTTTGGGCCATCCTCCACTGCTTTCCCAGGTCACAAGCAGGGAGCTGGATGAGAAGTGGAGCTGCCGGGATATGAACCAGTGCCCATATGGGATCCCAGAGCATTTGCAAGGAGGTTTTAGCCAATGTTAGCCAATTGAGCCATCGCCCTGGGCCCTCTACTGTTTTTTTTTTTTCGCTGTAGGGTGGGAAAGGTATTGGAGAATTTACATGTGTCATCTCTTGCCTCGCAACTTTGACAAGGATATGCTGTAAGTCTAAACCAAAACCAGAATCTCCACAGCCTGGTTTCGGGCTGAGCTGGCTCCCTGGGCATCTGGGGGCTAGGGCCTGGATCTGGTGTCCATTTGGCTCTTTCCTGGCCAGAATAGAGGACCACTTCATTGGAGTCCACCATCTGGTCCGGCTCTCTGAGCATATTCCGTCTGCCAGAGGCGGGGCATCCTTGGCTGCAGATCCCATCCTCATATGATGATGCTCACCTTGCTCTTTGGAAATAAAGCCTTCGCTGTGGCTGCTTTGTGGCCCTGGTGGCTCTCTTGTGTGTAGGCTTGTTTCATGACCTCCCGTTGCCATTTGGATGCAGACTGACATGCTTGGTCCCCCTCCTTGTTCCTGGAGTCTACAGGGTTTCCTTTGAGGCCCCGGGGTCTTTGCACACACAGCTCACTTCTACTCTTCCTTGTCCTCTCTGTGTGATGGCTGTGGGACACCAGGAGACTAGGTCAGCCCCGGTTGCAAGGCCCAGGTCACCATTGCAGTTTTACAGCTGTTTTGTGTGGTGCTTGGAATCCCCTGTCTTTCTGGAACCTGTTGGAAGCTTCCGTCCTGTCCCTGCCCCTCTCAGCAGTGGGGCCTTGTGCGAGGTCCTTTGCCTCCACGTCTCTCTGTGGCCTGCCTCACGAACTGGTAAACGAAGCTCAAGTGAGATCCCCAATGTCTCGTGCAGACACCAGAATCGGCTAGTAGAGAGTAGGGACAGGTGTCATTACTGTGGTGGACCTTGACATGTCACGTTGGCTCTGGCGTGTGTGGAACAGCTGCTTGGGAACACTGGGTTGATGAACGAGCAAGTACATGTAGTCAAGGTGGCAGCGATGCCGCGTCTGTGGAGTTCTGTGGGAGACAGAAGGCCGCGTGGATATGTACTTCATGGAGTAATGCCTGGCCCTTCGTGGGCTGTCAGTGACTGGCCGCTTGTTCAATGAACGGAGGATGAATAAAGGAGAGATGATAGTAACACTAGCTCAGAGGTTTGGCCTGTTGCCCTGAGTTTGCCATATTTGCTGGCTGAGCTACTTTCTCCTCTCCGTGTGTGGCACAGGTCAGTGCACAGCCGATGTTCCTAAGGAAGACCGTCACCCGCTGCCCGATCCTGGCCTCACCCACAGGGTGATTCTCTAACGCCCTATGTGTTATGTCCCACAGAATCCCTGCCCGGAGTCCGGCGCCTCCTTCCTTTCCAGGATCACCTTCTGGTGGATTACAGGGTGAGTAAGGCTGGGCACTGGGTGGGCACCTCCCTCGTCTGCAGACACCCCTGTGTCCTGGGCCCTGGGCTCTGGGTGGGTGCCTCCCTAGTCTGCAGACACCCCTGTGTCCTGGGCCCTGGGCTCTGGGTGGGTGCCTCCTTCGTCTGCAGACACTCCTGTGTCCTGGCTGTGCCTGCGCTAGATGTATGCTCTCAGACACCAGCCCCATCCCCCAAGTTCATGACCTCAGGTAGGAAAACTCAGGAACCCTGAGTGCCTTGATGCTCGGAAAGGCCTTGTCTGGGTTGGCTATGCACTGTGCTGTAGAGGCTTTGGGTTTTTTTCTGTCAAGCTCACAAAAAAATTAGTTATCCCTTAGTAGCCTTAGGGAATTGGTTCCAGGAATCCCCATGGATATGAAAAGTCCAGACGCTCTAGTCCATTGTATGAAATGGCGTAGCATTTGCGTGTGAATTACAACATCCTCTGGTATACTCTGAGTTATCCCAGGAGTACTTGGAATAGCTAGTACATTGTAAAAGCTAGGTAAATGGACTGGGCCCCAGATGTAGTTTTAAAAATCATTCTGAAAGGTTAGAGGGAGAGACGAAGAGAGAATCTCCTTCTGCTCATTGACTCTTGGAATGTCAGTGCAACCAGAGCTGGGCTGGGCCAAAGCCAGGAACTCCATTCAGGTCTCTCACATGGGTGGCAGGGGCCCAGGCACATTAGGAGGAAGCTGGATTAAAAGTGGAGTAGCTGGGGCCTAGCACAACGGCTCAATGGCTAAAATCCTTGCCTTGCATGTACCAGGATATGGGAGCCGGTTTGTGTCCTGGCTGCTCCACTTCCCTTCCAGCTCCCTGCTTGTGGCCTGGGAAAGCAGCTGGTCAGGAAACCCCCAAGAGGAGACCCTGAAAAAGCTCCTGGCTCCTCCCTTTGGATTGGTTCAACTCTGACCGTTGCAGCCACTTGGAGAGCAAACCAGTGAATGGAGGATCTTTCTGTCTCTCCTCCTCTCTGTATATCTGGCTTTCCAATAAAAACAAATCTTAAAAAAGAAAGAAAAAACATATAAAATAATCTAAAACCTGCAGCACCTAGGGGCCTAAGCATTATAGAACAGAGGAGGAAGCGTGGAACAAGAGAGAGTATGTATGCTCTGTTTCCCACACGGGTGCGGGGGCCTGTCTCTCTGCCGCTCTCCCAGGTGCATTAGCAGGGACCCGGCTCAAAAAGAGTAGCCAGCCCCCAAAACTGGGGATCCACTATGTGTAGCTGGTGTCGCAGATGGCAAGTTAACCCGCAGTGCCATGGTGCCGGCTGCTCCTCAATGTTACGTACACAGCTCTTAAGAACCCGAGACCTCTTCTTTCCTGAAGACTGAGCAATGGTTACATCCCGTGCCCTGATGTCCATTGATCTGTGTTGGGATTTTCTTCAGCTGTCTGGTGGCTGCCCTCGGTCATAAGGTGGTGACCATGCAGTGGAGAGCAGACTAGCAGCTTTGGGGACTGGGGGCAGGTGGTGTGTGTGTTGTTGGGTATGGGGGTGGTGGCCATGTTGTGGAGGACAGACCAGTGGCTCTGTGTGTGTGTGTGTGTGTGTGTGCGTGCGTGCAGTGAGCCCCACCACCCTCCATTTTTCATCCCTGCCACTCATCACCTGCCCAATTGTGTCCCGGCCTCAGGCTGATGGTGCGGGGTTATCGCCATCCCCTGAAGGACAGCGACCTGTGGTCTCTAAACAAGGAGGACACGTCAGAGCAGGTGGTACCTGTTTTGGTGAAGAACTGGAAGAAGGAATGTGCCAAATCCAGGAGGTATGTATGAGCTTCCTGCCTACCCAGGGAGGCTGAAATTCACCATCGTGCCCGCTTCCTGCCTTGTGAGAAGGCCCCCTTTGTGGCCATGCCTCACTGGCTGCTTGGACTCCAAGTAGCTGCTTGGCTCAGCCGCTGCCTCCAAGTGGTGGGAGGGATACCCATCTCCCTAACAGGTGCTTGTTTTCTGCTGTTTGCATGACGTGTGAGAGCCGGGACGTGGGCAGTCTGATGTGTTGAAAGCACGTGGGAAGGAGTCGCTGCTGTGAGTGACTGAGTGGTCAGGGCTGGCCTCCCAGAGACAGTGGAGGGAGCAGGCTGTGTGTGTATCTGGGAATGGGGGTTTCCAGCTGGAAGGAACAGCCAGTACGACTATCCTGAGGTGCAGGCGGAAAGTGGAGTAGGAGGAGTGTTTGCAGCGGTCTTCTGTGCCGTGGTAGACAGACTTTTTTATGTTATATTTTAATTTTCATTTTTCTTGAAAGGCAGAGAAATGCTGATAGAGATCCTTCATTTTCTGGTTTACTCCCAGAGCCGAGCTGAAGCCAGAAGCATTGAACTTGCTCAGAGTCTCCCATGTCGGTGGCAGGAAACTCAGTCCTTGAGCCGTCGCCCGATTCCTCTAGGTGCAAGCAGCCCTGGGTGCAGGCACTGCAGGCTGGAACATGGGCTGTCCCACACTGTAACATCACTGGTGGCACCAGTGTATCCATGAAATTCCCTGGGTTGGAGAAGAGCAGGTGGTGACATGCTGTAGTTTCTGTGTTGTAGTGGCCCCCTGGGCTGCCCTGGGGTTAAGCGGGTCCTCAGGGCAGGTGCATGGGCAGTGAACCCTGCAGAGGAGGCCAGCCTAGGTTTCTTGGCCGCTATAGCACCCTCTCAGAATCCAGTTTGTCTTGGTTCAAGGTTCCTCCCAAGCCAGGATAGGAAATGGTTCTGCATCCCTGCACTTTGTTTTTGTCTTTCTGAAGAAAAACAGAGGCAGCATATCAGCAACCTCCTCACTGCTAGGAGAAGAAGTTGGCATAGACTTTGTCTGCCATGCAAGAGCCAGGATGGGTGACTACCCAGCATGATGACGCCAAGTGCAAGACCCCAGGCTGGAAAGTGTCCACACTGCTGCATTCTTACGTGTGTGACTCTGGAGAGCTCAGACATAAATGACATCCCCAAGGGACGGGGTGCAGGCAGGAGGTGGGTGGGAGAGCTGACGGTGGCCTTTTTAAAACACAGCCAAGTTCATCGCCTTGTGTGGATGGTTTTGTGGACATCTGCAGTGGCTGTGTGCTGTGGCCCACTGCAGTGTGAGTGCGGAGGTATTTCAAGGTGTTTGTGGAATAATGGGGTGAAAAGGCAACTTGGTTTTGGTGCAGAAAATTGTGACATCAGAATGCACAAGGAGGTTCCTCAACGTGTTTGTAGAAAATGAGGTTTGCAGCAAAATAAATTCCCCTTTGAGTTCCCTTTTCTGTGGACTTCCTGAAGTGAGCTTGTCATGTATAAGTGAGCTTGTCACAGAGAAAGGGCCAGCACCTTCCCCCTTGTCTGTTTTCCACAGAGGAATGTAAATAGCACAAACCAGAAATGACACAAAAAGACGCAGGGAGGAGCCGTCCTTGGGCCTGACCTTGGGTCCTGGAGTGCGCTGCCCCATGCTACCTCTCCTGCATTCCTTGAGGAGCTTGTCAGCACCTGTGGGGTCCCCAGGCACCAGGGCCTAAAAAGCCCAGTGCCACATGTCACAGTGTCCATGCTGGAACCTGCACCAGTCGCACCCTACCCCTCTATGGTTCCTGAGAGCCAAAGTACTCTCACAGCAGCGACAGCATCCTCAGCAATGATGAGGTGTGTTTTTGTTTTTTGTTTTTTGTTTTTGTTTTTTTAAGATTTATTTTCCTTGGAAAAACAGATATACAGAGAAGGAGATGGAAAAAGATCTGTCTGCTGGTTCACTCCCCAAGTAGCCTCAATGGCTGAAGCTGAGCTGATCTGGAGCCAGGAGCCAGGAGCTTCTTCCAGGTCTACCACATGGATGCAGGGTCCCAAGGCCTTGGGCTGTCCTTAGCTGCTTTCGCAGGCCACAAGCAGGGAGCTGGATGGGATGTGGAGCAACCTGGACTTGAACCCGTGCCCATATGGGGTCCTGGCACATGCAAGGCAAGGATTTTAGCCACTGAGCCATCACACTGGGAACAATGATTTTTTTTTTTTTTAAACATTCATTTTATGTATTTGAAAAGCAGAGGAGGAGAGAATCTGCTGGTTGACTCCCGGATGGCTCCAACAAACAGCCTGCGTCACCGGTCAGGTCTCCTCTCCATCCAGGGGCCCAGACACCCAGGCCATCCTCCTGCCAGCATGAGCTGGCTGGGAAGTGAAGCAGCCGGGACTTGAATGTGGTGTTGCGATACAGGATGCAGGTGTCGTCAGTGATGGCTTCACCCCAGTGGACCACAGCGGTGAGGTTTGACAGTGGGGTGACCGTAGTCTGTAAAATCCCCAGTAAAATACAACCTTCCCTCAGTTTGCACAGTGGTTGCCGTAAAGTGAAATGTTCAAGTCAGAGTATACTTAAACGTACAAAGGCGTATGGGTTTTCATCTGAAGATGGAAGTCACTCAGGTGGTCTTTCCACCTGCTTGGGTACCTGCTGGGATATTGCTGCCCAGAGCTGTCACATGCAGTTGGCAACAGTAGGAGTAGAGGCTGTGGTACCCGGGACTCTACAGATCACTGGGCAAAGCAGACTTCCTTGGGAACCTCTAGTTTTGAGAGAGAAAAAGGATGTGCAAGAATTCCACCTTGTGCCATTTGCATTGGTTTCTAAATTGTTGCCCAATGTCCAGCTGGGTTGATATTCTCCCTGCAAGGACTTATAAGGTCAAGGTGAGGTTGACACTCCCAGCAGTGGTTTCTAGAAGTATGCTCATGTCAGCCTGAACAAGTACCTTCCGCCTGTGGAAATCCTGGGTGGCGACTATAACCAGACCCACCCATCCACTCATGATAGTCCAAAAACCACAGTTATGGATTTAAAGGTCAGGCTCACGAGATATTAAAAAAAATACAGAATTTTATTTCATGAGGATCACCTTTCAGATTCTTTGCTTTTGCCTCAGCAGAAGGGTAAGGATCTTATGTCTCAGGTGACCAAGGCATCCGTAGCAGGAAGGGACTTGAGAAATGTCATGGAAGATGGAATTAAAGGTTAGGCTTGGAGCTGACAGCTTTTGGAGTTCCTGCATAGGTTATTCACTATGTGTAGCCATTGGACATGAGCTTTTCTGAGACTTCTCATGGTGCTCCATTCCTCTTCGCTTGGGACAAAATCACAGTCCAGTTTAACTGCCTTCAATGGGCAGCACCCCATCTCATAAAATAGAGCCAGCATCCCAACGAGCAGGAATGTTTGTCTTGTGGACAGCCAAGGGCCGGAGGACAGAAACCGCATGTACTGCACGGTGGGCATTTCCGATGGCTGTACTTCAGGTTCCCCTTTTTTTTTGTATAAGGATGACGTCCCGGGGATTGGCATCTTCACTCTCAGGCTGTGTCCCTAACTGGGTTGGTCTGTCTTCGCTCATCCCGATTGCTCAGGCCTGGTAACATGAGCAAAACGTGCTGCAGAGTATGAGCGAAAGCCGTCGCAGTTTGACTCCCAGCCTGGGTTTTATGGGGTCTAATGCAGGCAGCTTGTCCCAGCCAGTGACCTCCTGTGACATAAACTTCAAAGCCCCTGTCCTGCTCACCCTGCCCTGCCACCTGCCCTGGCCCCCGTGAAGCCCTTGGATGCAAGGTTTGTTCTGTTCAATCTGCCTGGGCCATACTTTTCCTCCCCAGTCTTGAAGCCTCAGCTTAAACATCAGTTCCTCCAGACAACCCCACGTGGCAGTTCATCTCCCATGGCTCACTTAGGGAGTGAACCAGTATGTGGAAGATAGAAGATAACCCTCTTTGTCCTGCTACTTTTCAAGTAAACAAGTAAATCTTCCAAGAGTTTTAAGGTGGGAATAAGATTTCTGGGTTATCTGGACAGGACTGATAGAGTCGAAACCTATGGGACTGATAGTCGCAACCTAGTCCCATCAAAGGGTTTGCGCCCCAAATGCCTGCAATGGCCAGAACTGGACTGGGGCTGAAGTTGGCCACCAGGAACTCATCGCAGGCCTCTGTTGTAGGTGAGAGGTTATCACAGACTATCCCTGCCTTCCATTCTGGGGTGTGCGTTAGCAGGAAGCTGGACTTGGGAGCAGAGTGGAGTGTTGGACCCAAGCACTCCAGTGTGTGTGTGTGTGTGTGTGTGTGTGCTTAACAGTGTATTCATTTTTGTTTGAAAGGCAGTGACAAGTACAGGGGATGAGGTGGAGAAAAAGCCTTGAATTCTTGAAGTGCCCACCACAGCTGGTACCAGGCCAGGCCAAAGCCAGGAGCCAGGAACTCCATCCAGGTTTGCAGGCAAGGGGCACCCAAGTACATGGGCCCTTTGCTGCTGCTTCTCAGGCAAATTAGCAGGATGCTGGACAGGACTCAGAGGAGCTGGGACTCTGTCTCCGGCACACCGATACGGGACATCGGCCTCTCCAGCAGTGGCTTAACCCACTGAGAGTGTCTGGCTCCATGTTGGGAGGGGAAAGCTGCACTGTGTCAGTATTTACTGCTATATGACAGGCTAGCCTAGGTGGTCAGTCCTGGCTTAGGGTCTCTGGTGAAGTTGCCATCACGTTAGCGGCCAGGGCTGTTGTTGTCCTTACCTGGGCCTGCATCATCTGCTTTGGGGCTGCATACAGCTGGTGAGTTCGTACCGCCTGTTAGCGAGGGCTTGTCGTGGGTTCACCGGTGATAGAGCGCGACTGCTCAGGATGGGCTGTTGGTTGTGTGTAGAACACATGACTGGGGGAGGCAGAGAGTTCTGGGACCTAGCCTTGGGAGGGATGCTGTTGTCACTACTGTGCTCCATAGGAGAGGACTCTCTGGGGACCTTGGAAGCTACCAGGAGGCTTGGTTCGGGGGCCCATTTTAGCCGAGCTCAGTTATCCTGTTGATAACCATTATCCTGTTGAATGAACCTGATAACCTTTTTCAAAAAGCAGTTGGATTTATTTGTGGGCTTTTATTTATATATTTATATAAGATGCATTCACTTGAAAGGCAGAGAGAGAAAGACAAAGATCTTCCATCCAGGTGATTCACTCCCTGTATGGCAGCCAAGGCTGGGCCATACCAAATCTCAGGAGCCAAGGGCTTCTTCTAAGTCTCCCTCATGGGTGCAGGGGGCTCAGGCACTCTGCTGTTTTCTCAGCTGCATTAGCAGAGAGCTGGATCAGAAGAGGGTCAGCTGGGATTAGAAACAGAAGCCTGCTGTTTTACTTGCTGTGCCACAATGTCGGCCCCTCTTGTGCTTGTCTTGGTTGTGCTTGTTACATAGTAAGTTTTGAACTCGGCAAGTATGATTCTTCCACCTTTAAAAAAAATAAATTTTATTTACTCATTCATTGCTTTAAAAGGCAGAGAGCACTCCCGTTTGTTAGTCTGTTCTCCATATGCTCCCCACCCCGTGACTGGGGCTGGAGCTCAGTCCAGATTCCCTGTGACAGTGCCTAGGAACCATCACCTGCGGCCTCCTGGGGTCCGCGTTGGCAGGAAGCTGCCAGAGGAAGCTGGGTGATGAGCCCAGGTTCTTCTGCATGAAATGTGGGCTTCCTAGCCAGTGCCTGGCTCTCACCCAAGGTTTTCCAACTCTGTCCCTTTCTCAGGATGGTCCTGGCTGTCCATCATCGCTCCCTTAAAGTTCCATCAGGAAGCCAGCAGGGCAGGGCTGGCATTCCTGAACTCACTTTTTGCAGCAGCCTCATAAGGTACAGGGCTGCTTTGGTCCCAGTTTACAGATGAACCAGCTGAGGCCCACAGAGGTTCATTGAAACCTGCCAAGGAAAACAGCCAGGCCAGATTTCAAACCCACAACTCCCAAGGCCAGATCTACAGCCTGTATGCCAAGTGGGGCCCATGTGGTGACTTGTGTGTCCTGCTCAACCGGCCCCGGGGACTCCTTCACGCTCCTTTTGTTCCAGGCAGCCGGCGAAGGTCATGTATTCCTCCACCAAGGAGCCCGCCAAGTCCAAAGGGAGCTCCAAGACGGACGTGAACGAGGAGGTGGAGGCTTTGATTGTCAAGTCACCCCAGAAGGAGCGGGATCCCTCCTTGTTCAAGGTCCTGTACAAGACCTTTGGGCCCTACTTCCTCATGAGCGCCTTGTTCAAGGCCATCCATGACCTGATGATGTTTGCTGGCCCCGAGATCTTAAAGTAAGCCCCTTCCCCCTCCACCACCCCTCTGGCCCCTCGCTGGGCTCTCACGTGCCTCCTTGGTGGGACCTCCCACCTGTGGTGCTTGAGAGGGTCACCCATTCCAGTCTGCGCTCCCCTGTCCTTGCCCCAGTACAGAGGGTCTGCGCCAGTCAGCCCGGGCCCTCTGCTTGCCACCCCACAGGCTGCTCATCAAGTTTGTGAATGACTCCGAGGCCCCTGACTGGCAGGGCTACTTCTACACGGCACTGCTCTTCATCAGCACCTGCCTGCAGACCCTGGTGCTGCACCAGTACTTCCATATCTGCTTCGTGAGTGGCATGCGCATCAAGACGGCTGTCGTTGGCGCCGTCTACCGCAAGGTAGGGGCTGCTTGGGAAATAACCCCTCTCCCCTCCAGGCGGCTGACCCAGGATGCAGTAGGGGAGCGGGGAGAGAGAGAGAAAGAGAGAAGAGTTCAGGGTTCATCCCCTGACACACTTAACCTTCTCCCCCTCCCGCTTTGCCCTGCAGGCCCTGGTGATTACGAACTCGGCCAGAAAGTCCTCCACGGTGGGCGAGATTGTCAACCTCATGTCTGTGGACGCCCAGAGGTTCATGGACCTGGCCACGTACATTAACATGGTCTGGTCAGCCCCTCTGCAAGTCATACTTGCTCTCTACCTCCTGTGGCTGGTGTGTGTTTGACATCATCTCTTCCCCGCCCCCACACCCTACTTTGCCCATCGGGAGGGACTTGCATGAGGGGTGGAGTTGGGGAACGTGGGTATCGCTGATGGACGCATGCTCAGCTATGGGTGTGTCTTGCTGTCATTCATGTTTTCTTTGCTGTCTCCTGAACCCACTCCTGGACGTCTTGTTCCTTCCCTGAGTGGCCAGGCTTCGTCCTCTTCTCGTGGCATGGCTCCTGTTTGCATTTGCCTTCCCTTGACATTGTGTGTGATTAACAACCCCACAACATGCAGCGCACTGTCTCTTCTCCCCCTGTGTGTCTTCCCCAGTGCTAACCAAGACATTCATTCCTTGGTTCCTAATTATGTTAGTGAAGAGGCTGTTAGTTGCACAGCAAAGAAATCCTTCTGAAAATAGCCGAAGCAAGCAGGGCGTGCACTGGGGATGCATATGCTTTGAAAGTGTAGGGTCCCAGCTTCAGGCACAGGTGGATCCAGGAACTTATTCTCCTCTTGGCATGTCTCAGGCCTGTTTGCCTCTGGGTTGGCTTCGTTCTCACTGGGAATTTCCCTGCGTGGCTCCCATAGCTTTGAGGTTAGGTCATCTTTGCAGAGAATACCAGGAGCAGCGGGGACAAGGCTACCTTTGCCTTGGCCAGTCTGGCGGAGTGTCTGAGTGGTGCAGGAGGCGGTGGTCCTGAAATGGCCAGCCTGGGTCCCGCTTCCTCTCCCACAGCAGAAGGGCTGTGGCTCACGTGGACTTGGACATGAACCAGGGCAGCAAGGAGATGCTGAGCAGAGTGACCTGTCGCATGACTTGTGCCTGGCTCTGTCTCCCCAGGGGCCTTCACTCGTGTACTTGCTTCTCTCCCAAAGAGTGTCATAGTGTCTGTCCTTCAAGCCTGTGACAGAGGCCCCCCTCCACCCCCAGTTCCTCAGTGTTCCTCTCTTTTGGATGTGATGGCTTTGGTGTAACAAGTGGTGTGGCGTTACCTTCCAAAGTGGTTCACTCTGTGCTCGGGCTCTATGCCCTTCTCTCCTCATGGCTATCTGTGGGTGGACAGCGTCTGACTTCTCTTTTGTCTTCTTTGTGGTCACAACCACAGCAGGGTCCAGTATACAGTGAATACTCAGATTCCCTTTTATGTGACGGGAGAGAGAAAACCCATGCACTAGTTCCCTCCCTAAATGGCTGCCATGGCCCGGGGCTAGGCTAAACTGAAGCCAGGAGCCGGGCGCTCCATCCTTGTCTCGGGTGTGCACACAGGGGCCCAGGTACCTGGACCATCCTCTTCTGCTTTTCTAGGTGCATTAGCAAAGAGTCACATCGGAAGTGGAGCAGCTGAGACTTCAACTGGTGCTCATGTAGTTAGTATGCACGTGTTGCAGGCAGCAACTTCACGTGCCTTATCACGATGTCATTTCCTGAGGTTGGCTTGTTTGGACTGTAGGTGATACTTTTTTGTGTGTGTGTTTCTGGAACATCAGTTCAAGAAAGCATTGCTCGTCATAAAACTCAAAGAGAAAAGAACCACATTGGAATTGAAATGCCCAAATAGAAGTTCTTTCTGGACTGGCAGTTTGTGGTCTCTGTATCCCCAGCGAGGACTGCCATGGGTAGAAGTACTTAGCGGACGCTCTTGGCAGCAGTACCTGCAGGCTTGCTCCTGGAGCTGTTGGGGAAAGTCAGTCAGCATCACACCATCACTGTGTCGCACACTGCTGCACTGCTGACGTCCGAGGCCACAGCCTTTGCCGTGGGGAGGGGAGGGGCTGCGTGTGTGAGTCGAGCGTAGCCTAGGGGTGGGACTGACGCAGAATCTGTGGCTCCTCTCATCCTTCCTCCTCCTCTGCTGGGGTTCTGAGCCTCAACTGCATCATCTTCAGTTGGCACTCCTGATGATAACAGCAGTCGCAGGAAAGAGGACACGTCAGCCAGGGCTGCAGGTCCCATTCATAGAACCAGCACCTGGGGTGCAAGTGTGCGCAGCGTACCTGGGTGCTTGGCTGCTCTTGCAACCGATTCAGGATGTTCTGGTCTGCAGAGGAACCATGTGTGTTGGCTGGGCAGGGATCGTTGAAATACCTGCTGGAGTGGCAGCAGCATCTTTGTGGTTCTTGGAGTGGCACCCCCAGAAGGTGATGGTTTTGAAGGGACAAACACACCTATTTGTTCGTAGCACACCTTTAGTAGAAGGAAACAAATCGTGTTATCTTATTGCATGTGTGTCACGGTGCTTCAGACTGTTCTCAAAATGAGCACGCATGAGATATGCTTGTTGTGATGCACAAATTTTTGAAATCTGCGCACATGAGGCTTGGCAGAAAGTTTGTCAGAAATGCATACTGTGGGCAGGGGAGTGGGTGGACATTTTACTGTACCGGAATTCTGTTTGCTCGTGACCTCTTGGGGGTACCCTCGTATGTTTCAACTAGGTGTGGGGTGACGGCTTACCCTCTCCAGGTATCCGTTTGTGTGTGTGTGTGTTTGTGTGGCTTAGAAACTGGGGCAAAGCCACAGGTCAGTCTCTTCTCGGCCCGCTTAACAGAATCTTCTGGTCGGCAGATGGGGTGGGAGAACAGGTTAGCCTCTTATCCACACATCTCAAAGCCGCAAGGCTTGGAGCACTGGTTTTCCTTTGCTCCTTGGGCAACAAGGTCTAGCCTGAGCCAACAAGGTGCCTGTGCTGAAAAATCAGTGTGCTGAATTGGGGAGCCCCATGCCAGCCTGCCCTGGAAGTGTCCACGAGGGCTACAGCTTCTGGCCCCCGTGGCTCCCTCCTCCAGACTCACAACAGGTGCTATGACCTGCCAGGACTCGCATGCCTCACCTTAGGGTCATATGCATGGCTGCAAGTCAATAAAAATAATTTAACAAAGAATAAAGATGCAAGGGGTCCCAGTCCCTGGGAGAAACCCAGAAAAAGCTTCCTGTGGTCTTTGCCCAGCTTGGGTGACCGAGAGACAGCCGCAAGTGAGCATTCACGCATAAAGTGTCATCACCCAGCAAAGCCCCCTTGAGACTGCGTCACCAGGGCTGTGTTGGGGGGTGGCTGGCCCCTTGGGCTCCCTCTGCCCAGCGTGTCCCAGCCTCTCAGAAGGGAGCAGGTGGTTCCACATGAGCTGGGAGTTCTGTGCCCAGGGAGCTACTCTAGGACCAGTCTATTCATGATGGAAACAACCCCCTCCCCTGTGATGGCCTCGTTCTCAGATGCCGGCCAAACATGTACACAGCCTGGAAGCTGGGAGAAGCATGAGGTGATGGCTGTCTTACCTGTTCTCTACTCATCTTACTGCCTGGGAGGCCAAAGCCATCGTTCACACGAGTGTCTGTCTCCCTGGGTGTCAGATAAGGGGCTGTAGCCATACCTGATCCTGGAAGGGGTTGGGAGGATTGAGACTGCAGCTACTTCCATGTCCTCGCAGCTGTGGGCGGCATGGACATGGGCTGGACCAGGAGGCCATTCAGACCCTCGTCCGCTCCAGTCCGACGGGGGAACAGGCATCTCCTCTCTTCCGTAGAACCTGGGTCCTTCCGTGCTGGCCGGGGTGGCCGTGATGATCCTCATGGTGCCTTTCAACGCTGTGATAGCGATGAAGACCAAGACCTACCAGGTGTGTGTCTGCTCTGTGGGGCTCCCAGCTACACACCCCTTCCCCACCACAAGGTCCTCAGCCCTCAGAATTGCCTGGAGAGGCTTTAGCAAGTGCTGATGTGCAGGCTTGCTGCTGGGCTGCTGAGTCGGCTGGGCTTTCGTGTCATTATGCACAAGCCTGGGCAGGGGCTTTGTCCAGGCTTTCCCCATGGTCTGTGGTGGTTGGTCCCTGGCAGGTGCACCTGAGACACAGCAGGGGTGTGACCGAGCCCCCAAGGGATTCCTTATTCCTGCGTGTGGCGGTTTTTCCGTGTTTTTTTCTGTTGCTATCACCAAATACCTGAGGTGTGTGGAGGTGGTAACTGTAAAGAAAAGAGGTTTCTGCATAGCTCCTGGCTGGCAGGTTCCTGAGGTGGCCTTTAGTGTCACGTCTCTCTGCCCACCAGGTTTCATTCCCAGAGTGTCCACCTTAGGACCTCATCCCTGTCACTCCCCACAGTTCTGACCTTTGGACATGATGTTTGAATAAAATTTCTGCCTTGTAAGAGCCCTCACTGCAACCTCCCAGGGTGTACAGCAACAGGGAGCTGGCACCAGAGGTGGGCACTGAACCCCAGTACTCTGATGTGTGACGTGGGCATCTGAAGCAGTTTTCTTTCTTTTTTTTTAAGATTTATTTGTTTATTTGAAAGGCTAAGTTGGAGAGAGAGAGAGAGAGAGAAACAAAAAGGGAGATCTTACATGTGCTAGTTCACTCCCTAAAGGCTCACAGAAGCCGGAGCTGGGTTAGGCTGAGGGCATGACGTTTTATCTGGGTCTCCTATGTGAAGTGGCAGGTGTCCAGTCGTGGGCTGTCGTCACCACTGCCCCAGGTGTGTTAGTGGGGATCTGGGCTGGCAGTGCAACAGTTAGAACTCAACCCAGCACTCGTGTCAGATGCCAGTGTCCCAGGCAGCACGGGTGGTGGCTTAACCCTTTGTACCACCATGCCAGCCCCTCCTTGCCTTGCTAGAGTGGTCCTTGTGTGGGGTCTCAAAGTCACGAGAAGGGTTTGTAGGATTTGCGGAGTCCATGCCCCACCCACAGGAAAGCTTATCTTATACAGGTGGTGTTGCTGGAGCCGGTGCTGGGATATAGTCCGTTAAGCCGCTGCCTGCAATGCCGGCATCCCCTGTCAGCACCAGCTTTCAGTTAATGCTCCTGACAAAGCAGGCAGGGCATGGCCCAAGTGCTTGTTGCCCTTGCCACCCACATGGGGTTTCAGGCTCCCAGCTTTGGCCTGGCCTGGCCTAGTACTGGCCATTGTGACCATCTGGGGAGTGAGCTGGTGGGTGGAAACTCTGTCTCCTCGCCCTCTGTTACATTGCCTTTCAGATAAATATGTCCTAATAATAATTTTTTTGAAAAAGTTCTTGGACAATGAAATAAAAGGTATAGGCAGTGATGTCACATGATGGCTGATGTGGGCAGCCAGACATAGGTATGGTATTGTGATGGCTGACGTGGGCAACCAGGCGCAGGCGTGGTATTGTGATGGCTGATGTGGACAGCCAGGCGCAGGCATGGTATTGTGACGGCTGCTGTGGGTGGCCAGGTACAGGCGTGGTATTGTGACGGCTGCTGTGGGTGGCCAGGTATAGGCGTGGTATTGATGGGCCTTGTCTGTGAAGGTGGCGCACATGAAGAGCAAAGACAACCGGATTAAACTCATGAATGAGATTCTCAACGGGATCAAGGTGCTGAAGCTGTATGCCTGGGAGCTGGCGTTCAAGGACAAGGTGATGGACATCCGACAGGAGGAGCTGAAGGTGCTGAAGAAGTCCGCCTACCTGTCAGCCGTGGGCACCTTCACCTGGGTCTGCACCCCTTTCCTGGTAAGTGAAGCCGACTCTTTCCCTGACCCACAGGGTCTGCCATTGTCTTTATTTGCATCTCTGAGTGGGCGTTAAAGGTTGACCATGTGTCCAGCCCACTCTTGCTGAAATATGTTGCCACCTTAGTCCCCTAGTCCTGCCCAGCCCACAGCAGCTCTCGGCCAGCCAGGTTAGTAACTGTTTGTCCCAGGTTCTCTGTGAGTCACACACTTGACCATCCCAGAATGTAACCTGGAGCTTCTCTACCCCCTTTCTTGGGAAAGCCTGGAAAGATGACACTCGGTGCTGACCTTTCAGCCCATGTCCAGATGGCCACAGCCTGAGCTATCCGTGCATTCTGAAGGTGACTTAGCTTACCGCCATTCTCTCTCGCCTGGAGCGGTGGGCAAGTACTGTTACATCGTTGTATTGGCTGCTGAACCCTCAGTGCCTGAGATGGTGTATATAGTAGGGAGCTTTGCACATGTTTGTTGTTGACTGGAAGGGAAATCATACAGAAAGGTGACCATGAGAAGTGTGTGGTCTTTACTGGCTGCCGGTCCCTTGTTGCCAAGGCAGTGGTTTGGTGTGTCTATCCAGCAGAAGGCACTGATGCATGTAGGTGCACGGCTGTGGGTAAACTCAAGGCAGATACTCGCCATGGAGAACTTGAGTATCCATGGGTTCTAGTGTCTTCCTGAGGAGCCTGGCACCAGCACTGCCCACCCCCAAGCCCTGACACTGAGAGACATTGCTGTGTTTTCTTCTGGGTAGCGTCGTAACGCCTCCCAGAGCCTGGACCTGCCAACTACTGTGATACAACGCGAGTGACATCAGATCCGCTGGAGGCTTTGTTCAAATCCAATTTGCCCCACTCAGTCAGAGCCTTGGTTTCTGCAGGTCTAGGTGGGTCTGGGAATTCTGGTACAGCCCCATGGAAGGGAGCCCAACAACCCTGAGTGTGTTCTGTGTTATGGCAGCAGTCACACCACTAGGCTGCTGGTGAAAACAGACTCTTGGGCCTCAGTCCTGGCTGCCTGGACCAGAACCTGCATTTAGCACAAACTCTGCGGGTGGCTCCTTTAGATGAGGGAGCAAGTGTCAAGTGCTGGGAGTTGGCAATTTTTTTTAAAAAAGATTTATTTATTTTGATTGCAAAGTCAGATATACAGAGGAGGAGAGACAGAGAGGGAGACCTTCCATCCGCTGATTCACTCCCCAAGTGGTCGCAATAGCCGGAGCTGAGCCGATCCGAAGCCAGGAGCCTGGAGCTTCTTCTGGGTCTGCTACACAGGTGCAGGGTCCCAAGGCTTTGTGCCATCCTCGACAGCTTTCCCAGGCCGCAAGCAGGGAGCTGGATAGGAAGCAGGGCTGCCAGGATTAGAACCGACACCTATATGGCATCCCGGCGCGTTCAAGGCGAAGACTTTAGCTGCTAGGCCACCACGCCGGGCCCTGACAGGATGTCCCTCCTCTGTGTTGATACCCGTAGGTCCCTAGTGAAAGGTGTGGCTCCTCCTGCTCATGCCCCACCCTTGGGTACTTATATTTCCAGAACCAAAAGTAGATACAAGTAGAAACCATTTAGAGGCACTTCAGAAGTTCACAGAAAACAGAATTTAAAGATGAGCTAGCTTTAGCACAGAAACTTTTGAAATCTGTGCCTCCAAGGCTGTCTTCTGCCAGTCATGGAAAAATGCATCTCTAGCAGAAACCACACATGTGGATTGTCAAATACTTCAAGTGCCTGAGTCAGCCAATCTTTCCATGAATGTCTTGGGCTTTCCCCTTACCTATACTTGGGCACTTCCTACATTCACTGATGCACAAGCGATCCTAAACTTCATGGGCATCCATGACACCCAGACTCCTACAGCAGCCCTGGAGGGAAAGTAGGAAACATGGTGTCTGAGTTGTCTTCCTCCCAGGCCGGGTGGGGTGTGCCCTGCGCCTTAGGTCTGCGCAGGGGCCTGTGGACGGGGCCTGCGAATCGCACGGGTGGTTGCTGAACACGTGTGGCCTTCCCCTCATCCTCTACTGTTCCTGTCTCTGCTGGGGGCAGAGACTCTGAACTTGCCACTCCAGTCTCTGGTAGGCAGGTGGGAGATGTGGGGGCTCCCCGTAACCCTGCCTTCCAGCTGGAGGAGACCTTGGCCATGACTGAGACAACAGAAACCTCTGACTACATTAGGATAAAATATGTGGCCTTGGAAGGTGTCTGCAAGTTCTTTCCACTGGCGAATTCCTGTGCTTCAAGGATGGCAGCCGGCACTCAGCGTGATGGAAGACAGAGGCCCTGGGGGTGGGGGTTGGCCTCGGGGGTGCCATCCTGTGCAGGATTGATGGGGCTGTTTCACAGGAGCACAGAGCCTGGTATTCATCCTGTCCCCTAATGTACTGCCCTGAAATAGCCTCCCCAGGCCGCTTCCATCAGCGCTCGGCATTCCCACTCTGGTTGATGTGTCAGCTGCCTGCCTTCAGCTGCACCTTGCCTCTCCCTCTGTGACAACAGCGTTCCCTGCTGGTCGTGAGCGGGATGTGTGGACCTGGCTCTATCTTGCTTGTATCCTCAGTTTATACAGTATAGGACCGTGGGCATCCCACACTGGCTCAGTCCACGTATGTGGATGAGAGATTGACAAACCCCAGCAGTCAGGAGCTATCCTGCAGAAAAGCTAGCACATGGCAACTGGAGTCGCAGATCCCAACAGCCTAGGAAATCACTTTCTAGATTTAACTGTTGTGGGCTGGAGAGGGAGAGAGAGAGAGAGAGAGAGAGAGAGAGAGAGAGAGAGAGAGAGAGAGTGTGTGTGTGTGTGTGTGTGTGTGTGTGTGTGTGTGTGTGTGTGTGTAGGCTCCCATCCCCTGGTTCACTCCCTAGGTGCAGTAAGAGCTGGAGCTGGGCCAGGCCCAAGCTTGGAGCCCATCCACCTCCCCCACTCCAGGTCTCCCACATGGGTGACAGGGGCCTAACAACTTGAACCCATTTTCTGCAGCCTTCTAGGGCATGTATCAGCAGAAAACTGAATTAGGGAATGGAGTCAGGATTCAAACCTGGGAACTCAGAAATGCCATGCAGGCATCTTACCCACTAGATTAAAAGCTCCTCCCGAGGAATATAGTGGTTGGAGTTCCAGGCACAGCTGGATCTAGGTCTCCCAGCATACCACTGGGAGTCAAGCTCTGCTTTCTCCACGGTGGTATCCCGTGGCCTGGCAGTTCTGCATGGTTCTCTTCTCCCAGCAGTCCCAGGAGCAGCGGATCCTACAGGGGAGCCCCTGCCGTCTATGTGGTTGGGTCTTGCTGGTCTCACTTGGTCACATATGTCATGGTGAGCCTAGCCTGGGTCTCGGGCCTGGGGTCAGTGGCTTGGCAGCGTTGAGGGCTGGGGTAGGCACTCGACGGGGCTCCGCTTGCAGCTGAAGCTCACAGACTAAGAGAAGGAGGAGTTGGGTTCCCCCCAGAAGAAGATTGGAATGCAACCAGAAGTGGGCCTGGGTGCTGGGCCTCCAGCAGGCAGAGTCATGTCTGGACCAGGAGGCTGCTGGGTGTTCCGAGATGCGTGCAGGAGCTGAGGGGTCAAGGCTGTTAGTTTGCTGTGGTGCTTGGAGGAGGGACTGGGTTGGGAGTTTGCATTCTCAGCCCCTGTCTCCTACAAGGCCAGGGCAGACCATGCCTATCCACCGGCAGCCAAGCCCTCCTGTCTGCTCGCACTGCCCCATTCCCCATGTGCGGTGCCTGACACGCCTGACACACATGTGGTGCTTGGTCACACATGTGGAGGGCAGAGCTCCACTTCCTGGAGCAGCCAGGCCCCAGGGAGAAGAGGCACCTGCTGGGAGCTGGGTGATGCGGGCCCTGAACACCTGATTGCCCCCAGCGGCTGCTATGTCCTGGCCAGATCTCCGGGGCCTGGTGTTTTGCTGCTATGGGGACACTTCCGAGTGCAGTTCCTCCCTCCTGCCATGGATCCCTGCACCCACTCCACCCAGCCCCCACCATACATCCACATACAGTCCAGGCACTGTCCTCAGCAGAGGCTACTGTGGGTGAAACCCTCTCTGCCCTGGGAGACAGTCCCACTGTGCGTGCAGTTGTTGACACAACGCTGGGCACTTGATCCTAATGAGATGACCCACCCCGGAGGCTCAGGTCTCAGTGACAGGAAAGGCGTTCCTAGATGACTTGGAGAAAGTACCTCGGGGAGGATGGCTTCTGAGGCTCCTGGTGTCCATAGATCGAGGACCAGAGCTGTCTTCCTGAGGCCACAGCCAGGCAGCGGGCTGTAGTGCCCCTGTGGGTGAGAGGCCAGTGTGTCATATCTCGGCCACTCGGGAATCCCATATCCCTGACCCTGCAAGTGCCTCCCATCCCTCCTGGCAGTGCAGTCTGGAAAATTCCTGTGCCTGCCTCAGGGTCAGCTAGGTTGTCAGTCCCAGATTTGGAACCAATGTGGGGTTCAGAGGTGCTTTGGAAGAACCAGGGGGCGGTGCCGAACCCTGCAACAAGAGCTGAGAGCAGCTGCCACCTGCCAGCACTTCCCACAACTGGGCCCTGGGGTGAGCCCTATGCTCAGGTCCTGGAGGTGTCTCATAAGTCCCATTTTATGGACAGGGAAGCAGAGTCCTGCTTAGGGAGACAGCCAGGACTGCCCACTGAGACACAACAAAATGCATGCAGAAAGAGGGAGAGGCCTATCTTCTGTTCCTCTGTGCTGATTGACACCCTAGATGGCCACAATGGCTGGGGCTGGCCCAGGCCAAAGCCAGGAGCTAGGAACTTCCAGTTGAGATCCTGAAGATGCTCGGGACTCCTGCTGCCCCATAACTGAGGAGCTCGGATCTCCTGAGACCCCAAAGGCAGGGACTGGAGGCGATTCCTTGCCCTCCGGCAAGAGCCCCCAATGCTCCAGGTATGAGGGGGTACCATGGGGAGGGGGCTTTGATACAGCTCCCAGGGACCAAGGTTTTCCAAGTTTGCTTATGACTTTGTGTCACGGCTGATCCAGTTCTAGGATTCTGTTGTCTGGCCTGCAGGGGGACATCTGCCAGGCTCCCATCCCCTGCTGCGATGGGGCAGGGATGCCAGCCAGCGCTGGTGGCCTGGAGCTCGACCAATCATCTTCACCTTCTTCCCCAGCCATGCTGTGCACCCTGCATCAGGCAGGGGATCTGCCCTTGTCTCGACAGTGGAGACAGCTAGCATGGCACTAAGATGCTGGCGCCTTTACAGGCAAGGCCAAGTTCAGGGGAAGTAAAACCCTTGAGAGAGCTCCACTGCCCCCAAAAGAGGGCCTCCCCAGGACCACAGACTGTATTTTCCTTTATTTTTGGAGGGTCTCTTTCCTTGGGGCATCTGATCACACACTGAGGAACTGGAAACAGTAGAGTCCTGAAGGCCTGGTCGGGGAGGTGAACTTGCCTAGGGTGGTCTTGACGAGCCCGCTCAATGCCAAGGGTCCTTTCAGACGCCAAGGACAAAGGTGCAGAGCCAAGCCCCTGTCTTTGTGTGGCTGAAAGGGGTGAAAGGTAAATGCATAAACTGATGCAGTAGAAGGTGGCGACGGGCGCTGGGGAGAAAAGCCACGGCGGAGTATGTCAGTTAGGCAACAGGCACGAAGTGCCCAGGCTGCAGCCACTGCAGGGGCAGAGGCTGGGCGGCTGGACCATGCTGGAAGTTGTTGAGGACCTGTGAGAATGCTCGTGTGACAGGTTGCTGTGAAGGCTAATGAGAGCGAGCTGGCGACTTTGGCTGCTGGTCGGTCACTGGTTTATCTCAGGAATGAATTGTTCGCATGTTGATGAATCTCCGGTGTATGCTACACCCTACCCATGGCTTTGGCAGCCATCCCTGCCAGGCCACGTTGGGAGGACCCCCAGGAGAGTGTTTCTGTGACACCCTCTCCCCCATCAGACACGGTAGTCAGTGTCTGCTTTGCACCTGCAGGTGGCCCTGTCCACATTTGCCGTCTACGTGACTATCGACGAGAACAACATCCTGGATGCCCAGAAAACCTTCGTGTCCTTGGCCTTGTTCAACATTCTCCGCTTCCCACTCAACGTCCTCCCCATGGTCGTCACCAGCATTGTGCAGGTATGGCAGGCAGTGCTGGGGCCAGTGTGAGGGTGAGGGCACACGGTAAAAGGAGATGACCCTGGGCCCTGCCTCCCTCTTTCTGCCCTCACTTCCCACCTCCCCACGGTGCCTGTGGCCCAGGCCAGGCCACAAAGAAAGAAGTTAAAATTTCCTTCTTCATGAGGAACTCAGCAAGTCTGTGGAATGAGTATGCCATGAGACTTTCTCATGCGTTCTGTTCTGTTGCGTCTGGCCAGCCATTCCCTGGCCCTGCCTTCCACCTTGCCTCCCAGAACATGGCTCTCCATGTAGCTGACTGATCTCACACTCACCCTTGGGAATCCTGAAGCCCTGGCAAGGGGTGCTGGTCCTTCTCTGTGCCCCTCCCTCTCTGCCACCATGCCCTCCTTGTCCTCTTTCCCGTCCCTGCACTGGGATAGAGCTCCGTTTGTACACAGGCTGTGTCAGGATCGAGAAGACGCTTACATTATTGAGACTTGCCGGTAATGGACCTACCATGCGGCTTGGGCCTCGGCATTTTGCTGACCCACTCCCCCCAGGCCTTTCTGTTGGCCTCCCTCCCGCCTTCCCCCTGCTTGCTTCTCTTGCTCTCCTGGAGAATTGTAAAGCAGTCTTGGGCATCACACCCATAAATACTTGAGCGTGCCTTTCTTGCAGAGCTCAACTCGCTGTATCGTATTGTACCTAAGGAACCAAGTAGTGTCTTTCTCACAGCATCACTAGGTGGGTCTTAGAGCCTCTGGTTCAAGGGTAGTAAATGCTTCTGAAGTCCCTCTCTGTGACAGGCAAGTCCCACTAGCCCTCCCTTTTCCAGGCCTTTCTGGAAGCTTCTAAAGGCAAGCAACCAACCACCACCACCTGTTTTACTTTTTTTTTTTTTCCTTGACACCAATGCTGACCTTTCAGGCAGAAGGAAGCCACCTCGGTTTGTTGTTCAGAAATGTGTCTCAGAAATAACTTTTGGCTGTGTCTGCTCTCCGTATAGGCCAGCGTCTCCCTCAAGCGCCTCAGGATCTTCCTGTCCCATGAGGAGCTGGAGCCCGACAGCATCGAACGGAGACCCATCAAGGATGGTGCGTGCCGATGTTCTGGCCACTGCCCTCCAGCCTGGCTGGTCTGCGAGAACTGCAGAGGGAAGTGTGGGGAGTGAGGGGAGCCTGGCCTCCTGGGGTGTCCCCTGGCCCCTCTCAGATGGTGGCACACTCGTGGGAGGATGCACTTGCACTTCTGCCTTCTTGCATATGGTGAGGCAGCTGTTGGCAGAGGCCTATCCATGGGTCAGGACCCAGGCACTTGGGCAGGCAGCATAAGGACCCAGAGACTGGCTGGCACCTACCACCCACCAGCTGTGTCTGTTTAGATCTGGACCTCAGTTTCCTCACCTGGGTAATGGAAGTGAAAACACCTTCCCCGGGATCATGACCAATCCCGTGGCTGGTTCTGTAGCTTGTTCTTTTTTTCCCTGTTGATGCCTCTGAGCTGGGGCCTTTTGACTGTGCCTCTCTTTCTGGGCACTTGACGGTATCAGCAGGGACACTTCCACTTCTGTGTCACATCTACCATATATGGTCCTCTCTGAGGGTATCAGCACACTGACTCATCCCGTGCAGATACCACAGAGAGGGCTACAAAACCCTTTCTCTTTTGAAGACTTATTTTTGTTTGAAAAAGTTATGGAGAGGGAAAGAGAGACAGAGATCATCTAGCTGCTGGTTTATTCTCCAAGTGGCTGCAATGGCTAGGGTTGGGCTGAAGCCAGGAGCTTCTTCTGGGTCTCCTCTGTGGGTGCAGGGGTCCATGGACATGGATCATCCTTCATGGCTTTCTCAGACCATAAACAAAGAGCTGGGTCACAGAGCAGCCGGGACTTGAACTGGCACCCATTTGGGATGCCAGCACCACTAACAGAGGCCTGACTTGCATACAGTGCTAGGCCCCCTGCCCCCAGGACACCTGTTTTCAGATAAGAAAACTGGCCTGAGATGGCCCAAATGAGCTGAGGCAGGATTTGAACCTGCCACCGGCCAGTGGAGCTCTTCCTGTCCTGCATCCCCCGACTGGGGCTCACCGAGTTCCCAGCACCCTGTGTCTGTCACCTTACTCAGCTGCCACCGCAGCCCACAGCGATCACCAGCACTGTCACCAACCCCTACCTTACAGCCAGGGGGCAGAGGCACAGGAAGCCAGACTCACGGGCTGAGTCCGCAGCCTGACAGGCGTGATCAGCAGACACGGTGTGGGTGCGTGCCCGCCAGGCAGCCTGCCAGTGTCCCCGACAGCCTGGAAAGCCCTGGGGGTGCCTGGCACGGACAAGAGCCTGCACCCTCAAGGACAGAGCCCCACTGACATTCAGGGCGGGAATGCTCCTTGCAGGCAACCACTGTCCTGTGTGTTGTAGGGTGGTGAGTGGCTTCTCCCTCACTGGGGACAGTGGCACCGACTCTAGTTGTGGCCATCAAAGGGGTGTGCAGGTATTATCAGATGTCCCTGTGTGTGTGGTAGAGATCATGTTGCCCCCATGTGAGGACCACTGCAAAGGCAGAGGCTGGTGCCCCAACCCCAGCACCCTCAGCCTGTGGTCATTTAGGTTCTGCTGTGCCCATCGTGGGTGTGGGAACGAAGCTTATGCTCAGGGCCCAACTTCTCCTCCTAGCCCGGGCTGACATGTAAGGCTGCCCAGGAGGTGACTGAAGCTCTTAGCAGGTGGCAGCCAGCACTGGGGTCAGCGTCATAAACCCAGGTGCCCTGCCTTGCCAGTCTCTGCTGAGCCTAGCGGCTCTCCCTGGGTCCCTTGAGGTGGCAGCTGAGGGAGAGGGGCTGAGTTCCACTAGGAAGCTCCCTCCCCTCCCCAGATTTTTGTTTCTGTGAAGCCTGGGGGCAAGTAACTTCTCCATCTTAAGTGGGGTCAGAAGCAGGAAGGGGGGTTTTCTGTTTCTGCTTTGCAAGTGAGGGGATCGGAGGCAGCCCCAGGTGCTGGCGACCTCACAGACCGCGGACCACAGAGTGCAGGCTTTGTCTCAGGGCTCACCCCTCCTCCCACCTTAATACCCCACGTTTGGCTCGTCTTTCTCTTGCCCTCCTTTTCTGTCTTTCTGTCTTTCTTTCTGTCTGTCTGTCTTTCATTGCTTGTGACTAGTGTTTTGAAAAGGTTAAAGTTGGGCCTCGCTTGGTAGCCTAGCAGCTAAAGTCCTCCTATGAGCACCGGTTCTAATCCTGGCAGCTCCACTTTCCATCCAGCTCCCTGCTTGTGGCCTGGGAAGGCAGTCAAGGACGGCCCAAGGCCTTGGGACTCTGCACCCACCTGCAGGAGACCCGGAAAAGACTCCTGGCTTCGGACCAGCACAGCTAGGGCTGTTGCGGCCACTTGGGGAGTTAATAAATGGACAGAAAATCTTTCTCTTCTCCTCTCTGTATATCTGACTTTGCAATAAAAAGAAAATAAATCTTAAAAAAAAGTTAAGGTTGATCAGTGGTGGGGTGTGGTATGTAGGGTGGGGACAGGAGACCACTCCAGGAACCAGGAGTTAAAAGGGACCTGACCATGAACTAGAAGGAAAGCAGGCCCCTGGGACTGTGATGCAGGGAGGTCCGCAGGAGGCTCCGCCCGGCTCCCCACTGGCCTCAGCCTCGGCTTAGCCCCCTTTGCCCTCTGGGTTAGCCCGAGTACCCCAAACCTGCCTGAAGCACGTAGTCCTTTCCATAACGCCTAGTCCCATTACTGTCCAGCATGGGGTGTTAAACTGCCTGACTTGGGGAAACGCGGAATGAGCTGCCCGACCTGGGCTCCACCTGTGCCCCACCTGTGCCCCTGTGAGCACCTGTGCTCTCATACCTTTCAGGTGGCAGCACCAACAGCATCACCGTGAAGAATGCCACTTTCACCTGGGCCCGGGACGAGCCTCCCACGCTGAACGGGTAAGCCAGACCGAGGCTGCTGTGGTCAGACGTGGGTATCGGGTCCAGTCGTGCTGCAGCTCTTTGACCTTGAACAGGCACCTTTCTTGTTCTGAGTCTCAGCTAACCCATCTGGAAAATGGGTCCATTCACACCTGCTTGGGCTACCTCAAGGGGCTGGATATGAGGCTGACCTAAATGGGAGGGACAAAAGCCTTGCATGGTCAGTCTTGAGCTGTTTGGGTGCACAGCACATGCTCAGGTGTGGTGGGATCCAGGCCCGTGGGCAGTATCTTCTGTGTCCTCTTGGTGCCATTTTGTCCTCACCCACGGAGGCAGGTGGCTCCCAGGAGCTGCAGGTATACGTCCTGTCACCTTAGGAGCTCCATGGCGCTTCCTGGCCCGCATTGAGTCCCCTGCACCTCCCTGAGCCGGTCACTGCACCGGAGGGAGCAAGCACACTCGGTAGCCAGGCTCTGGGAGAACCCAGGAGGCGGCTGCTGCCTGTGGCCTGCTTACACCAGCTTCAAGGTTCTGTCTCCGTGTTTCCTGTCCGAAGGGAGTTGTTCTCTGTCCTCCCCTCCGTCTTGCTCCCTTGCTGCCTGCCTGGCCCTCTGCCTACCGCAGTCCTTATCTTTGCAAGACACTCGTTGTCCCAGGAAGTGACCCTGTTCCACAGGCAGCGTGTCAGGTGCCTCTGGATTCTTTGCGCTCAGAGGCCTGGCCTAACTGCTCTTGTAGGCTTTATTCAGAGGATGCCCAAAATGCAGGGACAGAGGGACCTTTGAAGAGGCCAAGCTGGTTCCCCTGCACGCCTGACTGGGTGGCCCAATTCATGTTTTTTATTTTGATCAGGCAGGTGGCAAACTGCAGAGAAAAGGTTCTATACCTTAAAAAAAAAAATTTATTTGAAAGGCTGCGTGACAGATCTTCCATCACTAGTTCATTCTTCCAGATGGCAGCAGTGGCTTGGGCGGGGCCAAGCTGATGCCAGAAGCTAAGAACTTCTTTTGGGTCTCTGATGTGGGTGGCAGGGACCCAGGTATGCGGCCATCGCCTGCTGCCTTCCCCGGTGCATTGGCAGGGCGCTGCATGCAAAGCAGAGCAGCCGGGACCCCACCTGACACTCCGCATGATGTCAGCGGCGCAGGTGGCAGCTTAATATGCTGTGCTAATAATGACCAGCTCCCAGCTTTGTCCTGACCCCAGCAGGTGGGAGCTGGCCCTGGACAGTGACAGGTGCCACTCACAGGGTTTCCCGTCCACACCTGCCCAATAATTCGTTCCTCCTTACAGCACGGGCATAGCGGTGTCGTCTTGGGCCTGGGCCGCAACCTTCTGAGCATTAGACAATCAGTGTGGGCGAGTTGCATGTGTTTCCACTCATCCCGATGTTGCAGCAACACCAGTGGAAATGCATGGGTGGGCTTTGCCATGAGCCCCTCAGAGCACCTGGCCGTCCAGGCCAGCCCAGCGGTGGCACCACCTCGATCCTTGACCCCCACCCCACCCCCCGCTACCATCCCACCGCCTTTGCAAGCCGGTCCTGCACTTGATCACAGCCTTCTGTCTCTCCCTGAGGTTCCTGTTGCTGCATGCCTTCGCCAAGGTTGTATAAGTTTGCATGCTGGCACCTGCATCTGCCTCATGCCTGCAGTCCGCTTTACCCCCGCGTGGTTGCTGAGCTGAGCTCAGCAGCAGCAGGAGGGAGGACCGGGCGGGCATCTCTCAGCACTTGGAGCATCTCTAGGCTCGTGTGGGTGGGTGGCTGCGAGGCATCACGGGGCAGGCCCACGCCCTCAGAGCACGGCTCACGTTGGCCGTGTCCTGTCCTTGCAGGATCACCTTCTCCATCCCAGAAGGTGCCCTGGTGGCCGTGGTGGGCCAGGTGGGCTGCGGCAAGTCATCCCTGCTCTCGGCTCTCCTGGCCGAGATGGACAAGGTCGAGGGACACGTGGCTCTCAAGGTAGGTTGGGGACCAGGGCCAGGGATGTTGACTGCCAGCAGGGAGGAAAGGCCAGGAGTTGGGACTCCAGCAGGGCTTCTCTCCGTCTCCCTCCTCCTCCTCCCAGCTTTTTCTCCTTCGTCTGCTCTTCCCGCTCTAAGCCCGCTAGGGGTCAGTCAGTCCCTGCTGTATCCCAGCACTTTAAGGACTGCCCGGCGTGCAGTAGGCACTCGGTAAACACCCCCTGGAGTGCTCTCTCTCCTTCCCTCCTGTCCCTCGTAGCACGTTGTATTAGTCTCTTCACATAGGCCTTTCCTCTTTTTTTTTTTTTGGATAAGTCACAGAGATCTTCATTCACTGGTTCCCTCCCCAAGTGACTGCAGCAGCGGGGCCCAGGAGCCTGAAATCCCACCCGAATGTCCCCTGTGGGTGGCAGGGGCCCATATTCTCAGGCCATGCTCTGCTGCTGTAGCGGGCACAACATCAGGGGAGCGGAGCAGCCGGCAATAGCATTGTTCCCTTGCCATAGTGCAGGCACTGCATTGAGTTCTTCATTTGGGGCTGCACAGAGCCTGCCATTTTAGTGCTTTTAACTTGATGGAGAACCCCAACCTGAGAGGAAACCCCTAGAGGAAGCCTAAGGGGCCGCTTGACAAATCCTGCTGGACATCCAGGACCCATGGCCCATTCCTCAAGGAAGCCTTTTCCTGTTCCTGGTGTGGTCTGCAGTGGGCTCACCCCATGCAGCTGGCTTCCTTTGGCAAATCAAGGGTCCCAGGTCCCACTGTGCATCCTCTGCTGTCAACAACTGGCAAAACAAAGGCTCTGAGATGTCCTGTGAGGAGGCAGGGAAAGGCGATTTAGCTGGGATTCACCCATCTTGTTCAGGGTGTCCACACCTCCACAGTGTCGGGGACTCCGCCTGAGGGACACTGCTGCATGCCACGACTGTCCTCACGCAGCACATGCCTGTCGGGTGGGTTTCACCACAGTGGCTGAGCCCGAGCTAACACCCATGGGGCTGCTGTTTGCCAACAAGTCCTGTTAACATAGTCACATGCATGGCACTGTGAGGTCAGTTTGTGGAAGAATGTTCTAGACCACACTGGGATGCACAGCGTGCTGGGTCGGCTTCACTCTGGTTTTCCCGACCCCTCAGTCTCACCCCCACAAGGATTCCCTGGCCTCAGATGTTCGGGATATGGGAACATGCCCCTCAGCTTGTGTGCTGGCCAGCGGCCGGATCCCGCCCTCCCCTCTCTGCACCCACTGGCCCCTGGCTGCCATGGCCGTGCCCGGCCCTCCATGGGCTGTTCCCTCTAGGTGGAACTCGTGTATTGTTTACCCTTAGGTCCTGTTCTTTATTTCATTTTTTTTTAAGATTTATTTTTATTGGAAGTCAGATATACAGAGAGGAAGATCTTCTGTTCGTTGATTCACTCCCCAAGCCAACAGTCAGAGCTGTGCAGATCTGAAGTCAGGAGCCCGGAGCCTCTTCTGGGTCTCCCAAGTGGGTGCAGGGTCCCAAGGCTTTGGGTCATCCTCCACTGCTTTCCCAGGCCACAAACAGGGAGCTGGATGGGAAGCAGGGCTGCTAAGATCAGAACCGGCATCTGTGTGGGACCCCAGTGCATGCAAGGCGAGAACTTTAACCAATAGCCTACCATTGCCAGGCCCTCTTCTTTATTTTTTAAAGATTTTTAACATCTCAGCATTTTTTCCTTAAATTGTCTCAGGTGGTTTTTGTCTTAAGAGTTTCTATCTATTGGTTCACTCAAAACAAAACAAAACAAAAGCCCAAAATCAGGAGCCCAAAATCCACACGGGAGGCAAAGGGTCCATGTCCTGGAGCCATCCAGTGCCACAGCACCAGGCCCTCCCATACCGTTCTTGACACTGTACCTTGTGTAGAAATAAAACCTCAGTCATGGAAACAGATACTGCATTTTCCTCAAGGAGTCCTTTCCCTGGCATCCGAGTTGGGCAGACCTGTTGGAGGGCTCCCCTATTTGGGCTTTCACATCCGTCATCAGGTCCTGCAGGGACACCTGCGGTGGGGACAGGGAGGGTTTAACTGGCTG
Source organism: Ochotona princeps (assembly GCF_030435755.1). Lineage (NCBI taxonomy): Eukaryota > Metazoa > Chordata > Mammalia > Lagomorpha > Ochotonidae > Ochotona > Ochotona princeps. The sequence continues at coordinate 18,827,651 of NC_080855.1, read as the reverse complement.
GAGATGTTCAAGAAAGCTCTGATTACAGAAGCAGCTGCACTTCCTCTGCGGGGCGCTTAACTCTATAGGACCTGGCGACATCTGTGACTGGTGCCCCTCCCGACAGGTGGGCGGGTGGACAGGTGGCCATCCTATGCGTCTGACCCACGTGTCTGTGTTCCTCTCCGGGGACCACGCAGGGCTCCGTGGCCTACGTGCCCCAGCAGGCCTGGATTCAGAACGACTCTCTGCGCGAGAACATTCTGTTCGGCCGCCCACTGCAGGAGCGCTATTACAACGCTGTGGTCGAAGCTTGTGCCCTCCTCCCGGACCTGGAGATCCTGCCCAACGGAGACCGAACAGAGATCGGGGAGAAGGTCAGTGTGTGGCCTCCCTGGGTCCCTGGTACCCTGGAAGAGAGAGAGAAAGCACATGGCATTCCCTAAGGCATGATGCCCCTTCCACCCACAAAGCAAGCAGGTAGTACCTCCTGCCTCGCTGGTCATGTGACTGCCAAGTCACATGACAAGGCCACTGGGCGTGACAGTTAGTGCCATGTGTCTTCAATGCCTGTCTTCACACAACAGCTCCTGTCACTGCACTCACTGGTGTGAGCCTCATGCTGTAAGCTGGAATTTTGCTGTTCTCATTGAATGGCTGAATGGCTTCCTGCACAGCTCCCAGTCCCTTCCCAGCCCAGGCCTGGGACCCACCTCTCACAGCTACTTCTGCACTTGCCTTGCGCCAGCGCCCCCTGGTGGCTGTCCTCTGCATGCTCTCTGTGTCTGATGTTGGCCGCCAGGCAGTTGCTTCATCTGCACCTTTATCTGGGAAATGATTTATTGTCATGGAGATAAGGCTGCACCTCCTTTGAAGGAAGCAGGAGGTGATTGACCGAGGTCCTTAGGCTTGAAGCAGAGGCGCTTGCACTCAAGTGAGGTGGAAATGAGAACAGAGTTTAACAAGGCGACAGGTGCACAGGAAGGCTCTCCAGGCGGGAATGTTGGAGCTCAGGGAGGGGCTAGGTCATGCTCTGCCCTGGCTCTCCCGGTCTTCCCACCAGTTCTGTCCTCTTCTCACAAGTGGCTGGCGCTGGGAGAATGGTCACAGTCCCAAAATCTGGAGCAAGAGACTGATTGGCATAGCCTGGGTCCCATTAGCTGTGGCCAGAGGGGTTCCCCAACACAGAGGACCTGGCACACAACACCCTGGAGGCCAGGGATCTCCCAGGAGGGGGCTGGGCGGTGAGTCTTGTGTTTGGCCACTGCCTTCACCCAGCCACTCATGGATGTAGCATCAGGCTACCTGCTCCTCGGCCGTGCCGTCTGTCCTCCTGGCCAGCTCAGTGCCCCCGGGTGGAGCCTACTGTTCACTTTATGCCATGTGTGTGAGAGAGCCAGCGGAAGCTGGCGGAGATTGTTCTGTCTTCACAGTAACGACTACAGAGGCAGCAGTGGTGGTTGTACCACCAGGAGACCTGGAACTGCCCTCTGGCCTTTCCCACATGCTAGACACGCTGCCTGGTGACCCGTAGGAGGCCTGGGTGTCGGCCTTGTGCTGGTTCTGCAGGCCAAGGTGCACCCGAGGTCCCTGGCTATGGCGGAGCCGGAACCGGAACCCTCACATTCCAAGCTATCACCCCTCCTTGGGTCCCAAGGCCTCCCGGGAACCCACCCTTTGCATGTGTCTCCCTCCAGGGCGTGAACCTGTCCGGGGGCCAGAAGCAGCGCGTGAGCCTGGCACGGGCCGTGTACTGCAACTCCGACATCTACCTCCTCGACGACCCCCTCTCGGCTGTGGACGCCCACGTGGGCAAGCACATCTTTGAAAACGTGGTCGGCCCCAGGGGCCTGCTGAAGCACAAGGTGTGTGCAAGGGCTCTCTCGCTGCGTTTACACTGGGCTCCCATCCCGCAGCCGTCCCCACGCTTTCCTGGAAACCTCGGCCGGCCGGCTGAGCTGCACTTGTCTTTATAGGGCCACATCCTGGGCTCTGGCTTGAATTCTTTGCCTGCCGCTGCAGGGACTTACCTTCCCCAGGTACATTACATCACAGGGCTTCCCACTGTGTGTGAAAGTGATCCTTAAACACCCAAGAATATTGTCTAGAGTGCAGAGGAGCCCACGTCTCTAGTTACAAGACCCAGCGTCATGATGCCCGTGGCATTGTGGGTACAAACAGTTCCCCTCGTCCTGTGCCTCTAGTCAGTTGGCAAGCTAAGGGTGGCTTTTAAATTTTTTAATGATGGCAATAGGGGAGGGGAGAGATCTAAAGAATAATTTGGGTCGCGCACAATGTTCCTAAATAAAGTGTTCCTGGACTGCAGCCAGCTGTGAGCCGTAGCTGCTTCCTGCTGCGGCAGGCGGGGTTGAGCTGCTGCCGTAGCAACCACAAGGACCGCCCACAGATCCTCTGGCCCTTTAAGAGCAAGTCCGCCACGCCTCTTAACGGTTTGCTGAGTATCTCCCCAAGTTGTCTGGTCCATCTCCACCGGCCACGTTTCCTAGCAGCGTTAGGGCGTCAGGGCTGGCATTTCACGGAGCAGGCCAGGCTCTGGCACACCAGCTGTTTTTCTGCCTCTGTCTCTTCCTTCACATGCTCATGCCTTTTTCCTGCTGCTTTTTAGGGGGGGAGTTGGTTTAAAACTAGCCATTCCTGCTACTCCCCCTCTATTTTTAAAAAGATGTATTTGAAAGGCAGAACTAGAGAGAGGGAGAAGACAGATTTTTTTTTCATCCACTGGTTCACTCCCCACATACCTGCATCACCAAGGACTGGAGCTTGGCCATGCTAAGCCAGGAGCCAAGAACCCCCTCTGGGTCTCTCACAGGGTTGGCAGGGGTCCAAGCACCTGCTTTCCAAGGTGCCTTAGCAGGAAGTTGTATGGGAAGTGGAGCAGCTGGGACTTGAACCAGTGCTCTGAGGTATTGGGATGCTGGCGTCATCCCACTGGGCCACTGCACCGGCCTCTCCCATCTGCCTTGGTCACAACACAGTGCCCTCTCTCTTCCCCGCTCGTCTGTCCCTTGTTCACCGCCCCTGTGACTCTGGAGTCTGGGGCAGAGCCCTGATTGGTTTTGTTCCCTGCTATTCCCCAGCTCTGAGCAGAGCACCTGGCACCGGGCAAGCCCTCAGCACGCACGGCTTCAGATGCCTGTGTGAGACCCTGGGCTCTGCCCTTCCGGCATCCTGTGACTCCTGCCTCGGAACCATGGCCAGGTTGGGCCGCAGCCACGCACGTGCGTTGACCTGACACGCTTCTCCCTTTGCCTGCAGACGCGGGTCCTGGTCACACACGGCATCAGCTTCCTACCACAAGTGGACGTCATTATGGTGATGAGTGGTGGCAAGATCTCCGAGATGGGCTCCTACCAGGAGCTGCTGGCCCAGGAAGGGGCCTTCGCCGAGTTCCTGCGCACCTACGCCAGCGCCGAGCAGGAGCAGACGGCAAAGGATGAGGGTGAGGGCGGCCGTGGAGGTTCCCACCAACCCACACACTGCGAAGGGGGGAGGTGTGAGAGGGAGGTGGGCCAGCTTTGCTCCCACAGGGCTGCCTGGAGGGGGCATAGGTGTCACGTGGGACAGGGCCCACCATTTCCAAGACAGCAGTAACACGTGGGTGTGGCTGGAAGCAGCCATGGATAGGGCCTCCAACTGATCCCAGCTTCTGTGCGACCTCTGCCCCTTGAGGGCCTCTGTTTCCTTGCTAATGAGGTGGTCAGTGGGCAGAAGCAGCTTCCCGACACTGGGCCTGGGTTCCCTGTGACACGCTACCAGGAGGCTCTCTGCTGGATCAGTAGTTGGTAGCCATTGTCGTGGGCACTGGGGAGGAATGGCATCAGGCAGCAGCCGTCCTGCCCACTTGCCAGCCGCTTCGTCTGGTCTATCCATCTACCCACCTCCTCCCACCACCGGGACCCTGGAGTGTCAGGCTGCTCAGCCTGGGTCCATCAACCATGCCGGCTTCTCAGGGGCCTTTGAGGGGTTACCTTGAGAGTGGAGGCCGCTGTCTAGGTTCCAGGAGCTGCACTGAGGTGGGGCTAAAGGGAGGGCATGTGTCCTCCATGGACCCCAGGGCCTCAGGGCACACACTGCCCTCCAGGTGAGGCCGCAGGACTGTCCGGTTGCACAGTTCCGTCCACACACCTGTGTCCCCTGCGGTTCTGTGCGGCTGTGCCAGGTGCTTGGAGGGCTGCTAAGGTGAAGCTGGTTCCAGTCCCTCTGTTGAGATACTCAGGCCACTGGTGCTATGTTAGGTTCGCGTGTGGCCAATATTGTCCCAGCATGTGCCTTTAACAGCACACGCTTGCTGGTCCCCGGTCCTGGAGGCAGGAGCCAGAGAACAGTGTGGGCAGCACCTGTGTTCCCTGGACCCATCCCCAGCTGCTCTCCCAGCCTCGCGTGGTTCCTGGAATGTCTAGTCTTCATTGGCTTGCAGGGAGCATCACATGATCTGACCTTGATCCTGCATGAGGGTGTCCCAGAGCGCGCGCGTGTTTGTGTGTGTGTGTGTGTGTGTGCCTGCATTTTCCTCTTCGGGGGAGCCACCATTTCTACTGGGTTAGCAGGTCCCCCACCCCACCCCTGCAGTGTGCCCACATCCTAAGTAATTACATCTGCAGTGATTCTGAGTGATCATGACATCACTTTATGGGGACATGTGGTGTCACCTTCCCACATATGAATTTGGGGGGAACATAATCCAACTCCAAGCAGCACTCTTCTGAGTCTTGGGGCAACAGCAGTGACCACAAACAGCCAAAGCTGGGTCAGGCTGAAGCCAGGCATCAAGAGCTCCCTCCGGCTCTCGCACATGGGTGCAGGATCCCAATCACTTGGGCCGTTCTCTGCTGCTTTCTCAGGTATATCAGCAGGGATTTGGATCAGAAGTGGGGGCTCATGTGCATGTCCATGAGCCTTTGTCACACTGCCGGACCACCCACCCCCACACGTGATCGCCCTCTGTGTAAAATGAGCCTCCCATGCCATTGTGGTCTGTGCTAAGCGCTGAGCAGTCACATCCATGTGCGCTCCTGAGCACTGGCCCCAGCCCTGAGTTTCTTCCTCCTGAGGACCAAGGACTTGGCGCTCCCTGGCGGGAGGGTGAGGTTGGGTGCTGCCACCCGTCTCTTCCATTTTTGGTCACGTACAAGGCATTGCCTATAAAGCAGCAGAGCCAAGTGCTTCTCTCAAAAGAGGCCTTTGCCCAGGCAGAGTTCCAGAACCTTCTTGAAGAAAAACAGTACTAGAAGGAACGGGAAGCCTCCCAAGGTGCCCGTTCTCGGGGCTGGCAGTGGACATGTGGCCCAGGTGTCCATGCTCGGGGCTGGCAGCGGACACAGCCCAGGTGCCCGTGCTCGGGGCTGGCAGTGGACACGCAGCCCAGGTTGTTTTTGCAGCTGAGCAGTGTTGGAGACCTCGGGCTGGTACTTTCAGGAGACCTGGGAGCTTGTCTGCATCGTGTGTCATGTGTGTTTTCTCTTAACCGTGACGAATAATTTCATAGCTTTTCCCAGCCTTTAGCCTCTTCTCTCTGTAGCACTTACTGCTGTCTGACAGTAAATGAGGGTCTACCAGTTGGTTTATCTCTTTCTCTTCCTCTCTCGCTTCTCTTGGATCCTTTGCCCTGTGAGGGCTCTGGGAGTTGAGGGCACCTTGCAATCCCTCTGCGTGCTCAGTATGTGATCAAATGAACGGCCCGTTGATGGCTTAGGGCGTGTCTGGTGTAAGCCGTTGGCAGCACCGAGGGCCTTTGATGCTACTAAAGCTAAATCAACAGCCCAGGTTGGGGGAAGACAGGAGCTTGTCCTGCCCCTTTTCTCCCCAGGCCAACTCGGAACCCTAGCTTTGTAGGTTGGGGCTGCGGGGCGCCACCTTCCCTTCCCCTGTGCTGTGTCCTGGTCCCGGGGACTCAGTGTAAATTTCCATGGGATCTGAGCCCCAGTTGAGAGCAGTGTCCTTGAACGAGAGCTGCGGACTGGAATTAAGCCAAATCACACACCTGCTGCCACCTGCCAGCTGTGACGCCTGCCCTGCCGTCAGTTGTATTTCCTTCTGCTGCCGCAGCAGGAGCCAGTTCAGCTCTGTTCCTGTATAAAGACAGCTGTGAATTTTAAGTAAAGACGTTCACAGCCCCAGGCCGTGTAATGGGGTCTAGGGAATGACTTTCCATCCTGGTTCTTCATGCTTTTTTGGCTCTCGTGGGTCCCCAGTGGCAAAGTGGTGGGTGAGGAGCAAGATCAGGATCGCCCATTGGGCTGCAGTTGGCTGTGCTCCCATGAGTCTGTGCTTCCATGAGACTGCGCCTGGCCTGGAGTGGTGCTGTTTGTCAGCAGAGGACCCCATTGTGTTCCTTTTCACCACCTTCCGTTTTCCATCTGTTTACTCCACAGATGTTGCTTGGGCACTGACTGCATGGCAGGTTTTGTGGTTGGAGCTGGAGGATACAGGTGGAGTCTCCAACATCACCTGGTACCTGTGGCAAAGCCTTACTGCCCCCAGAGGCCCTGGTACCGTGTCCAGCATGCCTGCAGAGAGCATGCTCGAGTCCTGGCACACTGTAGGCAGACAAGAAATGCCAGTAGTTCAGCTGCTTACATCCCGCCAGAGCATCTTGGGCCCCGAGCTGGACATGGGCACGTGGGAACAGCAAAGACTGACCGCACCTATTAAGTAACTAAGATGGGGTGGGGAACCCAGCAGAATCCCCCTTCCCTCCCATCACCAACCATGATCCACTAAGGGCTCAGACCAAGGGCTGGCGTACAAGCCACGGAAGCCCACTGCAGCCACCTGGGGAAAGGTGTGTGCGGGAAAGGGACAGGCCATGGCGGTGTCGGAGGAGAGCAGCACAGGGAGCCTCGGAGAAGACACTCGGGGATTGAGCGTCTCTGCACAGACGTGCTTAAACTGCTTCTGGGCTTATGGGGGGTCACATGCCGCCAGGGGGCCCTGATGGGGGCGACCTGGGGGGACAGAGTCCCCTTCGGCTGGGTGAGCTGTTGGCACCCTCCCGGAGACACAGAATTAGTGCCTTCAATGATGGCCCTGTGTTCCTTCTTCTTAAGCTTCAGTCCCATCCCAGATGTATGGAAGAGAGTCCAGCTGCCCAGCTCCCAGCTGGACCTGGGGAAGACAGCCTAGGTAGCCGCGGCGCTTGCTGAAGTTCTTGTAGGCTGGGGGTCCCTGAGCATGCTCACAAGGATGCAGCTCACACCTGCGCAGAGAAAGGGGATCGGGGCCAGCTACAGGGGCTGCTTGTTGGTGCTCTGGCTCCACTGTGTCATGCATGGCTGCCAGGATTGGGGAGAAACCCGAGTCCCAGAACAGTGTATGCATGGCTGAGCCTCCCGCTCCGGCATCTCACAGATGTAGGTGTCAGGGCTCAGAGGGCTCATGGCTGCCAGGATTGGGGAGAAACCTGTGTCCCAGAACAGTGTATGCATGGCTGAGCCTCCCGCTCCGGCATCTCACAGATGTGGGTGTCAGGGCTCAGAGGGCTCATGGCTGCCAGGATTGGGGAGAAACCCGAGTCCCAAAACAGTGTATGCATGGCTGAGCCTCCCGCTCCGGCATCTCACAGATGTGGGTGTCAGGGCTCAGAGGGCTCATGGCTGCCAGGAGTGCCAGAGCCCTTCCTCACATCCTAAAGGCTCTAGCGTGCCATGGTACTTGCCTCGACTCTGCTCGTGCGTGGAGCCCTGCCCTGCTGGCTACAAATTAGCCCAGTTCAAGGGCCCTTGCTGGCTCCTTGGTGCTCGTCAGAGAGGGTCTGCCCTTCTTGGATCTGGCTCCCTGAGGTCACCCCACTGACATGCCTGCCACCTGCCAGCTGTGTATCTTTTGTGCCTACTCTGTGGCAACCCCTCACACTGTGCTGTTCCTGGCACCCGGAAACCAGGATGCCAGTGCTAAGTGGGGAGGTGGTGCCCCATGAAGATGTGATGAGTGGATGGCTTTTTGCACAGTTTGTGCCCACTGCCCACTTTGTCAGCTCAGTGTCCCTGCTCTGCTGGTTCCTGTGGGTGCTGGCTGGACCCTTTCTGGGATTGGGACAGGTGTATGGCTGGTGTACTCCGGGGTAGCCTGATTGGCTGGTCAGATATTTAAGTGTTTCCTTATCATCCCAGCACCGTCGGGGTTAACTCCTGGGTGTGCTCTGAATCTCTGTGGGCTGGTGCCCTGGTGCCTTGATGCCCTGATGCCCAGGTGCCCCAGTCGGTGTGTTGGGACCCGTGTCCCCTTGTGTTCTGCTGCAGGACTTGTTCGTGAAACCAGAGACCTGCAGAGCCCCTCTCACCAAGGCTCCCCAGCCCCCGGGGCCCTCAGCCAGTGGGGCGTTCCAGGTGGTGACAAAGCTCCATCCTCGTGGACAGTGCCCTGGCTCTAGGTGGCACCTGTGCCCCAGCCACTCGGAATGATTCATTCACTCTCTCTATCCCTCCCTCCCCTGATCTTGAGAGAGAGATGAGAGAGTTTCTCTTCCTATATGGTTCTCTTCCCAGATGACTTTACAATGGCTGGGGCTGGGCTGAAACCAAGAGCCTGGAATTCTCTCCTGGTCTCCCATGGGTGCAGGGTGCCTAGGGCCTGGAGCCATCCTCCACTGCCTTCCCAGACGCATCAGCAGAGAGCTGGAGCGAAAGCAGAACAACCTGGACTTGAACCAGCACTCAGATAGGATGTCGGCCTTACAGGTGGCAGGACTGCGCCACAACACTGGCCCCAGAGCTGACTTCTGAGCTTCCTGGTGGCCGAGTAGCTGCTCTTCGCTCCGCAGAAGGGACTGGTTTTTCTCTGACTTTGTTGTCAGCTCTTGAAGCTCAAGGTGCCCCCGCCCCTTGTGTGTCTTCTGCCAGGACTGCCGGGTGGCGGCGGCCCGGGGAAGGAGATGAAGCAGATGGAGAACGGCGTGCTGGTGACCGACGGCGTGGGGAGGCCCCTGCAGAGGTGAGGGCCCGTGGGGCCCTGTGGCCGGGAGGCAGTGAGAGCGGCAAGACCAGCCCTTATTGTATTTAATTGAAAGAGTGACAGGGAGAGATATAGAGAGGTCTTCCATCCACTGGTTCACTCCCCCAAATGGTTATAACAACTGGAGAAAGATTAAGCTAAAACCAGGAACTGGGGGCTTCTTGCAGACCCCTTGCGTGGATGCAGAGGCCCGAGACTTGGGCTGTCTGCTACTGGCTTTCCCAGATTCTTCAGCAGGGAGCTGGATCAGAAATGAAGCTGTCTGGGACTCAAATCAGCATCTATTTAGGGTGCTGTCACTGCAGGTGGCATCCTAACATGCTCTGCCCCCGCACCAGCCCCAGTAAATAAATCTTTAATGAAAACGTGGATGGGAGAAGACTTCACCTTGAGAAATGCAGTTAAGTATGGATTAAGAGGAGAGGGGGAAAGGTGAAAAGTTTAGTATCTTGACTTTTGTCTACGGCACTAGTACTTGCTAATGAACTAGGTTTTTGTTTTAAGAACTAGGACAATATATTGCCACTTGCTAACTCATCATTAGTGGATATGTGATATCTTGGTATATTGAGGCTTTTATGTTTGAAATCTTTTTAACGTCAAAAATTGAAGTGTTAGAAAAATGATGCATTTGTATGTGGGGAGAATGATGTGTGTCATGCAAAGAGAAAAATGATAAGTGGGGTAAAATGTGAAGAATTGGTAAATCTGGGGACAGGGTAGACTCTTGTATTATATAGTTTCTCTTTAAATAAGTTGAAAGGATTGGTCTAATGTCATTTCTCAAACATGAAAAATATCCAAAAGCTAAAGTAAGAAAAACGAAAGAGGACCAAGAGCCATGCTGGTTCCATCATCTCATGCTACAGAGGCGGTCTGGAGAGGACGCCCCAGGAGACCTGTGCTCCGTATGCTGGCGCCCCTCAGAAAACACTGTTCCCTGACCCCCCCCAAGTAGTCATCAGGTTTATGCAGACACACCCAGGTGACCGCAGATCATGTTGCCTGTTACTCCTAACCTTAGTGTTTGGAACCCTGGTTCATGCATCCGACAAAGTAACTGAGACAAGCCAGTTAGGAGGGAAAGGATACTTAGCTCCGAGCTTCAGAGACTCAGAGTCTAGAAGGCATAGCAAAGGCCCTGTGGCAGACGGCAGGTAGCAGGCGGCAGGTCACATGGAGAAAGGCTCATGTGGTGACCCAGGGAGGAGAGACTAGGGTGCTACAGTGCCCTGGGACAGCTTGTTCAGTGATGTAAGGACCTTCCCTATGCCGCGCTCCACCTCTTAAAGGCCCACAACACCTCCCCATGCCGCCCCCCTGGGAACTGAGCTTCTACATGGAGAGTTTTGGGGGCCTCTGCACCCACATCTCCGTGCCTAAGGATTGGAGGGTATGCTATCAGGTGTCCTTGCTCGTGCCCAAGTGCAGATGTGCCCCCTCCTGCTGCCAGAACTCTGGCCCAGGCACACCACCCCAGCCAGGGGAGCTAGCGCCGCATGCTCCCAGCTGCCCTTGGTTGATGCTGTCACACTCTGCATTTTCCAGACAGCTCAGCAGTTCTTCCAGACAGCTCAGCAGCAGCGGGGACCTCAGCAAGCACCACAACAGCACCTCCGAGGTGCAGAAGCCGGGGGCCCCAAAGGAGGAGACCTGGAAGCTGGTGGAGGCGGACAAGGCCCAGACAGGGCAGGTGAGGGCCAGGACCGGCGTTCTCAGGCACCTGCTGGGTGCTGGGTGCCAGGCAGAGCTCTGGGCTTTCAGGCCCTGCATCCCTCGAGCAAGCCTGGAGAAAGACTGTCTACAACACAGGATACCCAGGCCACCAGAGAAGGCAGCCGACGTACCCCTACGTCGCATCTCCTAAGCCACAGGCAGGGATTGAACCGTGACCGCCAGACCCCAGCATGGGTGCTTGTGGTCTCTGCTGTATGGACTGTCACCCTTCCTGAGCAGCCTGGGGCCCTCAGTAGCTGTGGGTGACCTCAGGGTTTCCTGTGGCCCCCTCACGTAGAGGTGGGCTTAGGCTGTGAGCAGACCCAGCACCGGGCGCAGCACCGGGCGCTACGATCGGCAAGCAGCTTGGTTCCATCGGTTTCTTTTCTCTCTAAGACCACGTGGTTGTATCTGCGAAGGTCCTGGTTACATTCCTCTAACTGGGAGAACGTTTTCAGGCTCTTGTTTTATTCCTTCATAGATCCTCTGTTGAGGCAGATGTCAGTTTTCCACCTCTGAGAGTGATCCAGAGTTACTTTAAAAAAAAAAGTTTTCTTCTCCTGTACTTGAAAGGCAAGGCCACAGATGGAGTTCCCACCCACCTGTTTCTTCCCCAAATATGACGCCAGGAGCCTGGAGATGGATGCCAGAGGCCCAAGCACTCAAGCCACCACCTGCTACCTCCCAGGATGCATTGTCAGGGAGCTGGATCGGAAGCAGAGGAGTTGGGTCTCGAACTAGGCTTTCTAACATGGGATACAGACATCCCAAGTGGTGGCTTAACGTGCTGTACCACAGTGCCCACTCCCAATGTTTATTTTGAAAAATAAGTTCAGTTAACATTTAAATAGTTACAACGGGGGCGGGCATTTTTTTAAACGCTTTATGTATTTTGTAACAGTTCAATATCTTGGATCTATAGATTGATTTCTCAGATGGCCACAGCCTCTGGTGCTGGGTCAGCCCATAGCCCGGAACCAGGAGCTTCTTACGGGTTTCCCACGTGGGTGCAGGAACCCAGGCCATGAGCTATTCTCTGCTGCTTTCCCAGTCTGTAAGCAGGGAGCTGAATTGAGAGTGGAGCAGCTGGGACTCGAACTGGCACCCATATTGATGCTAGAACCACAGGTGGAAGCTTAACCAGCTATCCCACAACACTGGGCCCTAGGCTGGAGTTTTCAAAATACATCCAAAGTATCAAATGCTGTAAGCCATAAGCCAGGCAGGAGCCAGGAACCTAGGGAGCCACATAGCTTAGCTGTGCTGTGACAGTGTGGTGGCAGGCCACGGTTGGGTCGAGGTGTGATGTCTTCTCTGGGACCTCCAGGTCAAGCTGTCCGTGTACTGGGACTACATGAAGGCCATCGGGCTCTTCATCTCCTTCCTGAGCATCTTCCTCTTCCTGTGTCACCACGTCTCCGCCCTGGTCTCCACCTACTGGCTCAGCCTGTGGACGGACGACCCCATCGTCAACGGGACCCAGGAGCACACCGACGTCCGCCTGGGTGTCTATGGGGCCCTGGGCATTTCACAAGGTGGGTGTCCCCATCCCTGCCTGACATTGACACGTGTCGGCATTTCAGTCCCGTTGTAGTCCTTGGCCCAGCCCTGTTTTCCTGTGGGTGGAGGAACTTGAGGACAAAGGAATTCACCAAAACTGGGCTTTTTTCCTCATCTGTGAAATGGGTGGCAATAGACTTTTCTCAGAAACCTCAGAAAAAAGAGACAGGCTTGCAGAACCCTAGCATGGCTCAGCACACGTCAGTGCTCCGTAGACCATGGCCACCACATCATCATAGCTATGGTTAGAAGGTGGGGAGGGTGCAGGCCAGCTCCCCCCGCTCCCTGCCATGACGCTGACCCCAGCCTGTCCACAGGCATCACCGTGCTCGGTTACTCCATGGCCGTGTCCGTTGGGGGCATCTTTGCCTCCCGCCGCCTGCACCTGGACATACTGCACAACGTGCTGCGGTCACCCATGAGCTTCTTTGAGCGCACGCCCAGCGGGAACCTGGTGAACCGCTTCTCCAAGGAGCTGGACACGATCGACTCCATGATCCCACAGGTCATCAAGATGTTAATGAACTCGCTCTTCAATGTCCTGGGCGCCTGCATTATGATCCTGGTGGCCACGCCCAAGGCCGCTGTTGTCATCCCCCCCCTGGGCCTCATCTACTTCTTCGTCCAGGTGAGTGAGCAGCCCTGGCTCCCCGTGTCCCCCACTATGGGGCAGAGGGCAGCCTGCTGTGGTGGGTCTTTTGTCAGAGTGAATCTTTCAGTCAGCTGCTTTTAGCTTTTTTTTTTTTTTTTTAATTTTTCCAGCTGTAAATCTGAAAAGAGAACACAAACCTATAGCAAATAAAAACAACTTGAATTTTTTCAAAGACTTATTTTTATTGTAATTTCCAATTATTGGAAAGGCAATGGTACAAAGAGAAATAGAGACAGAGAGAACGGTCTTCCATCCACTGGTTCACTCCCTAAATGGCCACATTGGCCATCGCTGAGCCAGGAGCCTTGTCCTGGCCTCTGACACAGGTGCAGGGTCCACAGTCAAGGAGCTGGATTGAAAGTGGAGTAGCCAGAACATGACTTGGTGCCCATGTGGGATGCTGGTACTAGTGGAGGATAGCGTGTTCTGCCCCCAACAGCTTTGCTATTTAACATCATCGTCCAGTATACAGTCCTTTAGCTTCTCTTCAGCAGAGCTTGAAGTAGGCTGTTAGCGGCTGGGGTAGCAGCCCTGTGAATTTAATATCCCAGATTCCAGCCCTTTTTAAATGTTTGTCTTACTGTCTGTGCGCAACCTTCCTTTCTTAGGTTGACCTCATGTGTCAGAGTAAGTTGCTGGTGGCCCAGCCATCACATCTGTATCTCAGACAAGATTGAGGACAGGGAGCAGAGCAAGGAAGCCCACGAACATGGATCAGTGCCTCTCCTATAAGTTGTTCTGCATTGTCTGTGGGAATGGTTCCACACAGAGCTGTTTAAAAACACAGTAGCTGGCTCCATGGAGGGTTGACTCAGTGAATGCAGAGACCAAGGATGCAGAACCCGTGGGCATCAGATGGTCCAGCACTTAGTCAAGGCCACCTCTGCCTATACGCAACCTGGGGAACCGTAACCATCCCACTGAGCCTGTTTGATTTCCTGCAATAGGAGTCCCCGAGGAAAGAAGTCGGGGCTGCTAGGGGACCCCCTGTGGGCCCTACCATATCCCCTCTGCAGAAGCTCTCGCCTGCCCTGCCTAACCAGGCGCAGCATCCAGGGTCATTGGCATTGGGCAGTACCGTGGCACACAAAGCTGCTGTTCCCAACTCCAGCATCCCTTACAAAACACCCATGTGAGGACTGGCCGGCCCGCTTCTTGCTGATGCCCCTGGGAGCAGTGGGCGATGTGCCACCTGCTTGCAGAAAATCTCCATGGAGCTCCCAGTTCCAGAATGTCTCAGCCTGGCTGTTGTGACCATTTGTTTCCCCCCCTCTCTGTCACCATGCCTTTGAATAGTTAATGAAATAGTTAATGATAATTAATTAAATCTCTTTAAAGCATTAAAAAGCAGCCAGTCCAACATTTTGCCTCTGGGCTGTGAGAGGGTGGCTCTTGGTCACTTCCAGATGCCTAGTCCCAGGAGGAGGGCGTGAGGGGCCCTCCACCTCCCCCATCTCTGCTCCCTGTGCCCTCCCCCACAGAGGTTCTACATTGCCTCGTCGCGGCAACTGAAGCGCCTGGAGTCGGTGAGCCGCTCCCCCGTGTACTCACACTTCAGCGAGACGCTGCTGGGCGTGAGCGTCATCCGGGCCTTCGAGGAGCAAGAGCGCTTCATCCGCCAGAACGATCTGAAGGTGGACGAGAACCAGAAGGCCTACTACCCCAGCATCGTGGCCAACAGGTATGCCGGCCGGCTGCAGGGCTGGGGGCAGCCCCCTGAGCACCCGTCCTTGGGCCTCCCCATCTCCCTCCTGCCTTCTTCCAGGGGTGGGTAGGCTGTGGAACCACAGAGGACAGGGGCGCTCTGTGCACGCTGCCTGCAGCTCTGTGCTCAACCAGCATTCTGCTGATGCCAGATCTTGACTGGCAGGTATACTGTCCACCTGCATGTTCTCGCGCAAGGCTGCACCTTGGAGTGCAAGGTGCATTTCAAGCGACTTGTGCATCATGAGCTGCATGACATGAAATTGTCATTTTGTCAGGAGCCTAAGGCGGTACCGGGGGTCAGGACACAACTCTGCTGTTTGCTAGAGAAGCAGCTGATTTATGTTGCAAAGCATCCCACTCGCCTCTCTGCACCCGTACACGTGTGGGGGTGAGGTGGAAAATGCTCTAGGGAGGGCTCGTGTGGCGTCTTCTCACCCACCTCCACGTGCGGCTGGGAGGCAAGACCACAAGCTGCCGGCGGCCTTGGCTTCCTTGCACAATGCCAAGGAGCTGGTCAGGGTCAGGCCGTGCCACGGGTGGGTCATATACACCCGAGGATCTGGCATGTGCGAAATCAGGGCCGTGGTGGGAAAGGCTGACCACTCCCTGTGCACTGACCAATCCCTGTGCACTGTTGAGCAGTTTGTCACATAACGTAAGTGCTTGAGTTCCCCAGGCCTTCCAGAAGGAGGCCTTGGAACATTAGGGAGGCATGTCAAATGTAAGTTTCTGGCACAGGCATTTGGCCTAGAGGGTAAGCAGCATCTGAGGTGTCTCAAGCCCTGGGTTCGAGTCTTAGCTCCACCTCGATTCCAACTGCTGCCAGTGCACACCCTGAGAGGCAGTGGCGACAGCTCCCAGTACTTGGGATCTGCCACTGACCTGGAGGGTCTGGAGTGAACTCCTGCCTCCTGGCTGATACAGGAGGGGAACCAGAAGATTCAAGAATCTCTGTACTTCTCTCTCTGAAAAAGAAAAAAAAAATTTAAGAAGAACTGGGAGTTTGCATTTACCCTCTCCATCTGTCTGTTGTTGCTAGAGCTATTTTATGTCCCTGAAGCTTCTTCCACCTGATGATTGTTTAGTATTTAGGAGTGTCCATGACATCTGTTCTTAAAAAAAATGTGTATCACAGTTGCAGTGTTTAGTGAGAAAAGCTTGTTCCTTAAAAAAGGAAGCCACAGGGCCCGGCGGTGTGGCCTAGCGGCTAAAGTCCTCGCCTTGAAAGCCCCGGGATCTAATCCCGGCAGCTCCACTTCCCATCCAGCTCCCTGCTTGTGGCCTGGGAAAGCAGTTGAGGACGGCCCAATGCATTGGGACCCTGCACCCGCGTGGGAGACCTGGAAGAGGTTCCTGGTTCCCGGCTTCGGATTGGTGCGCCGGTCCATTGTGGCTCACTTGGGGAGTGAAACATTGGATGAAAGATCTTCCTCTCTGTCTCTCCTCCTCTCTGTATATCTGGCTGTAATAAAATGAATAAATCTTAACAAAAAAAAAAAAAAAAGGAAGCCACAGATTCCTGGCGGGCTGTTCCTGGAGAATTCACTCTCATTCCCTGGGATGCCCGGAGACCCGAAGAATGGCCTGCAGTGTGTCCCCTGGGTCCCACCCCCACGCCTGGGCTGCGTGTGCGAGACAGGCAGAGCCAACAAGGCCTCTGTCCCAACTACGTCAGTCAGCATGGCTGCCCCTGCCCCGTGTCCTCCTGTGAGCTGGAGGGCGACCCTCTGGGAAGCTGACCTCCAGCCTCCGTGTGGCCCCCCTGTGCCTCTGCAGGTGGCTGGCCGTGCGGCTGGAGTTCGTGGGCAACTGCATCGTCCTGTTCGCCGCGCTGTTCACGGTCATCTCCCGGCACGGCCTCAGAGCCGGCCTGGTGGGCCTCTCCGTGTCTTACTCGCTGCAGGTAAGAGGGGTGTGCTTGCCTGGGTTATCGCTGTCTCCTTGTAGGGTTCCTTGGGCCCTTGCTTAGGATATGTGTAGATGTAGGGGAGGGTTGGGCAGAGCCCGAGAGGATTTCAAGGAGTGGACCAAAGTGGTGACCAGTCCCAGCCCCAGTGGAGTTTGATACAATCATGATTACTGTCTAAGAGACTGCTTGCTGGCCCCAGGGGATGCTTTCAGCTGTAAGGGAAACAGCTTTAAAACTGTGAATTTCCCTCTCAGCACTGCATCAGCTGCATCTCCTGAGTTTCTGCATGCTGTGTCTTCAAATCACACATAGCTCAGAACATTTTCTGATTTGCTTTGAGTTGAATCATGTGGCACGTGGGTAATTGAGAAGATGTGTGGCAAGTCTAGGTGGGATGCGGGGGGATGGCTAGTTTCTGTAGCTTTTGTACCTGGAAAGTTTCATGATTCATAGATAACCAGAGGGGGGGGGAAAGGTCACATTGCCCACTCAGGAAGCTCCATGTGACTGTCTCACAGGTCACCGCGTACTTGAACTGGCTGGTACGGATGTCGTCTGAGATGGAGACCAACATCGTAGCTGTGGAGAGACTGCAGGAGTATTCCGAGACTGAGAAGGAGGTAAAGCTGTGGCCGGTGACCTGAACCGTGGCTGCTGACTTGAGAGTGATCTGTGGCCAGTGGCCTGAGCCGTGGCTGCTGACGTGAGCCGTGGCTGCTGACCTGAGCTTCTAGTTTAGATGGGCAGGAGTTGAGTCTAGCCCAGCTTTTGCCAAGGTGTACAGTGCCCGTGTCCAGGATTATAGGATACTGTCCTATAATAATAAGCAGGGCGTTGAGTCAGCCAGCATGGATCACCAAGTTGGAAACTTTTTCTCTTCCAATTATGTTTTGTGTTCTTTTTTCTTTAATATTTCTCTTTATTGCTTTTGAAAGAGTTATGGGGTGGGTGGGGGAATGAGACAGAGGTCTTTCATTTACTAGTTGAGTCCCCAAATGTCCACAGTGGCTGGTGCTGGACCACCCTGAATCCAGGAGCCAAGAGCTTCATGTGGGTCTCCCACTTGGTTTGCAGAGGCCCAGGGACTTAGGCCGTTCTACACTGCTTTCCCAGGCACATTAGCAGGGAGCTGGATTGGAGGTGGAGCAGCCAGAACTCAAAGCAGTGTTCATGTAGAATGCCAGCGTTTGCAGGCAGGGGCTTTGCCCATTATGCCACAGTGCCAGCTCCCTGTGTCATACCTCTTGATGATGTCACAGCAACCCTTAGTTCAGAAAATCTTCCTCCAACAGATGAGTAGCCAGCAGTCCTCAGGCTCAGTCCCCACCAGGCAAGCTGCCATTGCGTGTTACATATTTTTATCAGGGGTTTTTGGTGGAAAATGGTACAAGTTTTCCGCTTGTGTTTGGTGTGTGAAAGCAGCTGAGAAATGAAGAACAAATGAGTAAAGTACTAAGAGAAAGTACACAGATGGCAGAAATCTTAATATGGGAAGGAGCTGACCTGAGTTTGGAAAGTCCAGCAGTTAAGGTAGCCCAAGTTTCTGGATTCTAGATGAAGAGAAAAGGACCCCCAAAAGCAGGATCCGTGGTCCCGTGTGGCTCAGCAGAACACCCGAGACCAGAGGCACAGCTGCAGACCTGGCTGCTTCCCTGCAGTGAGGGCAGTGATGGCGATACAGGAATGCCTGGCGCCACCACCACCACTGCCCGGAGGGTTCCCTAGCAGAGGCCTGCGCACTGGGCTGCTGGAGGCTGACACCAGATCTCACCAGCTCCAAAGGCCGCGTTCAGAATGGTGCATTACCCTGGAAGCTCTTCCACCAAAGTTGAATTTACTTAGCTTGAAGATTTTCTCTCAAGATCTCGAGCTCTTTAAAAATGATTTTTTTTTTCATTGGTTATTGTTTCACTTGAAAGGCAGGGAGAAAGAGATCTTTTGTCTGCTGCTTTATTTGCTCATTTGAGGGGCAGGGGAGACAGATCTCCCATCTGCCTGTTCACTCCCCACCTGTGTGCAGCCTCCAGGGCTGGGACAGAATGAAGGCAGGAGCCTGGAACTCACAGGATCTCCCACGTGGGTGGTCTCCTACCCCCAGGACTTGGGCTGTCACCTGCAGCCTCCCAGAATCTGCAGTCGCCGGGAGTGGGAATGAAACACGGGCACTCCAATGTGGAATGCTGACCACTAGGCTAAGCCGATGCCTCTGGGTTTGCTGAATAACCAGTGGGCTCTGCCTTTGAGACTGCAAATGATGTCACTCGCCCAGAACCCCAGGCAGAGCACCCAACGTATGTGGGTGCTCAATACAAGTGTCGTTGACCAAGCTTCCCCCGCGGGGCCACTTTCTTGCTTGGCGTTTCTGAGCTGTGTCCTTGGTGCTCTACGTCCAGCCTCGGCTGTGTGTGCACAGTGTCCCTGCAGCCAGCCGGCTTGCACCAAGGACCAGTCTGGCTCAGGGCACGGTGGGTGTGGGCCACAGCCAACAGTGAGTTCAGAGGCATCTCTGTGTGTCTTCCAGTGTTCATCTGTGAATCAGAAGCAGCAACAGAGGCCCTGAGAGACAGTGAGGGCAGGCCTGGGGCTGGGTACTCCATGTCATCACTGATATGCCGGTGAATGTGCAGGCCACACGGGAATGTGCCTTCACTCTGCCATCTCTCCCAAAGAGGCGGCTCCTCCATCCCTGGGCCTTTAGTGAGCACCTGCTGGGAATGCTGGGAATGCTGGGAAGGGCGGCTCTGACTGATGACCAGGCCTGATCTTCAAGTGGGTGCTCTGAAAGGAGAGCCACGGAGGGGGGTGATGGGCCCTGCTGTGAGGGAGGGGCCTTGGCATGACCTCCAGGGCCAAAGTCAGAGACCCAGTCCTGAGACCTCGTGCCATCCCTGGTGAGGTCAGGGGTCAGAGAGAGCTGTTTGGTTAGAGTCCCTGGTACACAGGTGGGCTCTGGGCATGACCCCCGACCCTTGCTGTGCCTACAGGCTCCCTGGCAGATTGAGGAGACTGCTCCGCCCAGCAGCTGGCCCCAGGTGGGCCGGGTAGAATTCCGGGACTACAGCCTCCGGTACCGGGAAGACCTGGACCTGGTTCTTAAGCATATCAACGTCACCATCAATGGTGGCGAGAAGGTGAGGACACGTCGTGATGTTCCCCCAGCCTGGTGGCTTGTCCACCCAGTCACCCGCCCCCACAGAGCCGTGGGACAGGGCAGAGAGCTGCAGCACTTTGTATAAACCCGACTTCCTGTCCATGTGACACATCAAACCCTCGGGCAGCCCTGGGCCCCGGGCCCCTCCTGGTGCCTCTCGGCTTCCTGTGTGTGCTCCACCGCCCCAGCCCTGACCCCTGGGGCCTCCAAGTTAGTGACCTACAGGATAAGGAGATACAGTCGGGCCCCTCCTGGTGCCTCTCGGCTTCCTGTGTGTGCTCCACCGCCCCAGCCCTGACCCCTGGGGCCTCCAAGTTAGTGACCTACAGGATAAGGAGATACAGTCGGGCCCCTCCTGGTGCCTCTCGGCTTCCTGTGTGTGCTCCACCGCCCCAGCCCTGACCCCTGGGGCCTCCAAGTTAGTGACCTACAGGATAAGGAGATACAGTCGGGCCCCTCCTGGTGCCTCTCGGCTTCCTGTGTGTGCTCCACCGCCCCAGCCCTGACCCCTGGGGCCTCCAAGTTAGTGACCTACAGGATAAGGAGATACAGTCGGGCCCCTCCTGGTGCCTCTCGGCTTCCTGTGTGTGCTCCACCGCCCCAGCCCTGACCCCTGGGGCCTCCAAGTTAGTGACCTACAGGATAAGGAGATACAGCCATCCCACAGCTCTGGGTGGCTGATGGGAGGCTAAGATGGTCAGGGTTCTGGAACTTTTCCCTGGTTCCTAGCTGTTCCCAGAAGATGTCCTTGCCTCAAGATCCTTCAGATTTCCTTGGAAATCAGGCTTCAGGCCATTTGGCATCTCCGAACATGTGGATTCATTCATCTGTCACCACCCCAGGACCAGAGCATAATGCTCCCACGAGATAGACTGTCCCACGTGACAGCTCTCATGGGCAGTCCCGCCTGCCGGGACCCCAAGGGAGCAAGAATGGGATTGGAGGTCACGAATGCCAGCCCTTGTATCCAGGATGCCTCGTCCTTCAAGGGGTGGATGAGTGGAGACCAGATCACGTGCAAAGGGGTGCAGAAGAATCTGCAAGAATCTGAGATAGCTCGACACTTTGGGATGGGAAAATCACAGACTAGACGGGGGACTGCTAGGGGGCTCCCTAGTATTCTCATGGATTAAAAGTCAAAAGAGTTTGGATGCCTTCTGCAAAGAGGCCCATGACCTTGGAGATCACTGCTGACTTACAGAAAGGGCTGATGAGTTCCCTGGCTGGGGAGGCGGGTGGGTGGCAGACCTTCAATCTATAACTAAAGAAAGATTACTTGAAGGAATCTGTGGGGAGCTACAGGTGGGGAGGGGGCAGGGAGGGGGAGTAGGGGTTCAGTGGTGGGTGTCAGGTTGACCAGATGTCCCAACCACTGTGGTGCAAAGCACTCTATGGTAGGATTGGTCCCTCCAGGGAACAGCACTCCTACCCATTGTATCCCACAGGTTGGGATTGTGGGGCGGACAGGAGCAGGGAAGTCCTCCCTGACCCTGGGCTTGTTTCGGATCAATGAGTCGGCGGAAGGCGAGATCGTCATTGACGGCGTCAACATCGCCAAGATCGGCCTGCACAACCTGCGTTTCAAGATCACCATCATCCCCCAGGTGGGCCCAGGGGCTGGGGCAGCAGGTGCACACGCAGGGCACACGCGCACCGTCCACCCCCACTCAGACCTCCCCTGCTGCCCTGTCGGAGCCTGTGAACCCCTAGGCGTGTGGGCAGGGGCTGCTGTTTGGCCGTGCCAGGCCTGAAGTGAGCCACTGATCCCACACCCCTCTCTCCTGCCAGGACCCAGTGTTGTTCTCTGGTTCCCTGCGTATGAACCTGGACCCATTCAGCCAGTACTCGGACGAGGAGGTGTGGACATCCCTGGAGCTGGCACACCTGAAGGACTTCGTGTCCGGCCTGCCCGACAAGCTGAACCACGAGTGTGCAGAAGGTGGAGAGAACCTGAGGTAGGCGGGCAGAACCTGAGGTAGGCGGGGGGGGCGGGGGGGCTGCCTGGGAGGTTCTGTCCTGGTGCATCCTGTGTCAGACTCAGGAGGAGTTCCAGTTCTACCCACACCCAAGCCATTTGTCCTTGAACCTTGTCCCCTTCTTGTGAAATGGATCTCCATCCTTTAACCCTGAGGTGTGACCAGAATGGCCAGCAGGTTTCCTTTCTTACCCCAGCTCTGTTTGACTGAGGGTGGCCATCTGAAGGCTTCGTTCCAGTCGGCAGTCCTATGCCCCAACCCTGGCCTGGACCCTTCTGTTCGGGTTCTCAGAACCTGCCTGTGACCCAGCAGCTAAGCAGGGCTGGGAACGCTGAGCCTGGAAAATCACATGGGCTGGCCCTGCCAAGGCAGCCACGGGTGGGATTTGAAATTCAGTTTGTCTACAACGGCTGGCTTTTGTTTTTCATCTGGCCCATGAGTGGTGTTGTAAACGGTCATGTGACTTGGGGCAGGGCAAAGCTGGGAGCCGCTGGCGTCCCAGGCGCGTGGCACCAGCCAGTGTGTGATTCAGTTACCCAGGGCTGTGACGCCCAGCCTCCGCCACACCCCACAGTAAGCAGCAACTGGAGGGTTGTTTGTCCTCGTGGTCCCCCCAGCCCTGCTAGGCTCGCTCAGGTGTCTGACGTGACTGACGTAGCCCCCCCTCCATGGCAGTGAGGGCACACCCTTGGCATGAACATGCAGGCCTGGTGTCACTAGGGAAGCCAGACGGGCAAAGCATGTCCATGTCCGGCTGCTGGCCTCTCGGGCTTGCTGAGTTCAGAGTCAGCCATGCCGGCCCTGCATGGATTAGGGCTGCGCTGCTGTGGAGTGTGCATTGTGGCCCATACCCCTGCCCAGGACAGCACTGGACAAGTGTGTTGAGTTCTACCTCTGAGCCGTGTGTTGTGTATGATCCTGACCCGGCTTCCAGCTCAACAGGAGGCAAGCTGGATCTCACTAGTGATGTCTGCTGTGGCGCAAACATGGACAGCTGTCCTGGTTAAAGGGACACCGGGCATTTCCCATCCCTCCATCTCCACTCAAGCCTGGGTTCAGGACCAGGGCTGGTTTGACATGCCCTCTCCGAACCATTCCCTCTCCCCTGCTCCAGTGTCGGGCAGCGCCAGCTCTTGTGCCTGGCGCGGGCTCTGCTGCGGAAGACGAAGATCCTGGTGCTGGATGAGGCCACGGCGGCCGTGGACCTGGAGACCGATGACCTCATCCAGTCCACCATCCGGACACAGTTCAATGACTGCACCGTGCTCACCATCGCGCACCGGCTCAACACCATCATGGACTACAACAGGTGGGACCCCACCTCTGCACTCTGTCCTGTGCTCATGCTTGCTCACTCACTGTCCATGTGCCCACATGCCCAGTGACAGCCCTGCCTTGGCCTTTTCTGTACCCAGGATGGGTGCTCAGTAGAGTGCCCACTGCTCTCTGGGACGGTGGTGGGCATTGGGGCTCCCTCCACAGGCTGTTGGCAGCCAAGTCACCTGACTCAGAGAGAGCAGCTTAGTCAGGGGACACATACAATGAGTGGATCCCTAAGGGCAGCAGTGCTGGTCAGGAGCCCATGGCTACCACACACCAGGAGCAGAGCCCTGGAGCCCACGGGGAGTCCCAGGCACATCTTGCTTGTTTACAAATGTTAGAAGGAAAGCAGCACAGGAAGTCCAGCCTGGACCTGATGTGCGTCATGAAGCAGCTGTTAAGATTTTGCACGGAGAAAGCAGCCCATGTGGGTGGGTGTTTGTGTGAAAAGCAGAGTAACGGGGGTGGACAGCTGCTGGTTCGCTCCTCCTAGGGCTGCAGTGGCCAGAGCTGGGCCAGTGTGGAGCCAGGAGCTTTCTTCCAGGTGTCCCTCGTGGGTGCAGGGACCCAAGCACTTGGATCCTCTTGACAGCTTTCCCAGGTGCATCAGCAGGGAGCAGGATCAGAAGCAGAGCAGCCAGCTCCCAAGCCAGCACTCCAAGGAGAAATGCTGGCATCTCAGCAGCTTAACCAGTTGGGTCTCAATGCCAGCCCTCCTTCCAGTGGAGATGTGAGGGTGGGTGGTCAGGAGGAAGCCTCCTGGGAACTTGAGGTTGACTGTGAGTAGAGGTTGAGGACAGGCAAGCAGAAGGCTACTGCAGGTGTCCCGGCAGCAGACAGCAGGGGCCTGAGCTGGAGCCTCAGCACACGAGCTGCCCAGTCCTGCCCTCCCCCTCACGTCTCCATGCCCTCCCCCTGCAGGGTGATTGTCCTGGACAAAGGGGAAGTGCGAGAGTGCGGCCCCCCGTCCGAGCTCCTGCAGCAAAAGGGGCTGTTCTACAGCATGGCCAAAGACGCAGGCTTGGCGTGAGCCTCGGAGCTGGTGTGCCCTGTCACCACTGCCGGACCCACCACCAGCGTTCTCTCGGAGAGTCCGGCTTCCTGCAGCGAAACCAAACACACACACAAACCAAACCCCGGAAACCAAAACTCTCCAGGAGCATGAGCCACCCTCCAGCCCTCCGCCTCACGTCGACCTTGAAGAAACGGGAGAAATACGACCCAGAGATGCAACCCACCCAAAACACGCACACTTACCTGCAGTCCCCTGGAGAGAGCCAACTTGGCACACGCAGGGCCGTGAAAGACGCTTATGACCAGATCCAGACACCTGCCTCAGAGCTCTCCAGCCTAAATTTCGGCGGGGGAGGTGCGGGAGTGGGGTGTCAGGGCTCAGAGAAGCCCCTGGCCCCCGCCCACTCTCCGCACCATCCCCCATGGTTTTGAGCGCTTGGGGCTGCAATGTGGAGGCTGGGGGGGCCTGATGGTGGACATTGTTGTCACCCCCGGGCAGTGTCCTGGGGGCTTGAACTGTCCCCTCACCGACCATGGGTCTTCCAGGAGCCAGCACTGCCTCCATGGGGACTTGCCCCAGGGCTCCAGGGCGGTCCCATACACCCACGCACCACCAAAGCCCCAGAGCTGGGGGGCCCGAGTCTCTTGTTTGAGAACCGACTTCCCAGCTCCCACCCAGGTCACCCCAGCTCCCCTTCCTTTTGCTGCTGCCCACTCCCCCCTCCCCATCCCCCAAGTGGCTTCGCTGCTGCCAGAGCCCAAAGGAGGTGAAGGGGCTGCCGAGTGTGTGACGCCGCACCTGAAGGTGGGACCAGTCGGTACCCAGGGTCCCTGAGGCGCTTCCTGGTGTGCCGGTCCTTGCATCTCACCCTTGGTGTCCACTTGGCTGGTCGAGGGCATCGTGGTGGGGAAGGCAGACAGTTCCTGACCCTCTGCCCGGACCAGAGCCCGCCCGCGAGTATCAGATTTGCTTGCTTCATTCGTCTATTTCTGTTTTGTTTTTGTTTTTTTTTTTTTCCTTAATTGAGAAAAACAGTACTGTTCCCAGGAGATAATCTGTCTGAAGAGCTGAGGTCCCTTGGGAAGAAGCCTCGGTGTGAACTGGCCTTCCCAGGAATGGAGCAGCCAAAGCCAGGTCTGCACTTGACCACTCCGCTGGTCCCTGTGTTCCTGGAAGCCCTTCTTCCCTGTCCTGCTGCTGTGGGGAGCAGGGGGTCGCTGCCACTCTAACGCAGGGCGCACTCACTGCACCCCCCGGTTCCACTTGTTATGAATTATGTTGCTGACTTCCAACCAGAGAAAACATCTTTTCCTTTAGGCAAAATACATATTTATTTTTTGTAAGTTATACCATTCTTTCACGTTGAAGAAGCCAAGATTTTCTTGGGCATCTTTTTGTAATGCCCTACACTGGAAACGTGAATATATGCAAATCATTTGCAGTAAAAAAAAATTTTTTCTTTTTAGATGAGTGTTCCATTTCCTCTGAGGGCATCAGCAGCCGTCAGGGCCCCTCTGGTTAAGTCAGGATTGGGCAGAATGGTCACTTACAGGGGTGGAAAATGGGGATCTGAGGTCCGAGTGGCAGGGTAGGGCCTGGAGCCCTGCCCCTGTCCCTCGTCGGTCATGTAACCCTGGTGGGCAGGCCACCGGGTCTCTGTTGCTTTGAGAAATAATGGTTCTAAAGATGCGCAGTCACACGTGGGGTGCAGGCGAGGTGGACATCTCCCGTGGCCAGCACTGCCCTTAAACTTCGCGTGGGGGTAGGTGCTCCTGTGCTGTTCGACAAAGCAGCCACGAGGTCTCAAGACACCGAATCCATTTCTCACCCATGCAGTCTTGGAGCAGGCTGGCACCATTCCAGGCAGCTGCGTTGTGTGCAGTGGTAGAGATCCAGACTGAATGGGTCCTAGTGCCTCTCCAGGGCTGGCTGCCAGGTCCCCACGGAGCGGGGGAAGCCGTTTCTCTCATTTGTCAGAGGGGCTTCCTGGTAGTGCCTACCTCATCCCAGGGTTCTAGGAAGAGGCCAGGCCTCACGCTGCCTTTCCCTGGGTTGGGAGGGCGGTACCTACGTTGACACAAGTGAGTCAGGCGCTGGCTGGGTTGACCAGCTGTATGAACAGCCTTGCTGGCTCAAACCAGCAGGAGGCTATACCAGGGAATCCGTGGCCTGGCAGGATTGCAGGCCCCATGGGTGCCTGCTCCCATCTGGAAGCCTCCTGGCCTGGTCAATCAGGGATGGAGGATCTGGTGGCCCTGGCGCAGCTCCAGCAGAGGGCAGTCTCTGCCTGTGGTCACTCTACAGAGGACAGTACACGGCTGAGCTCCCAGCAGAGAATGGACTATCCCCAGCACTAGGGGGCCCTCTGGTGGCTGGGGTTGGGGTTCACCACGCAAGAGCGAGGCCCTGCCCTGCCTCCGGCTAGCCTGTGACCATGGCAGTCTGTATCCTCAGCTGGAGGTGGGTGCTAGCTGGTGCAGGGCTTGGTCAGCGTGACTGAGGGAAAGTGAGATCTGCTGCAAGAGCTCCGAGTAGACTGTGTCAGGCCGGGCCACTGCAGTGTCCCCACAGCCTGGCTGCAGCAGAATGAGCGCAAGGGGCAGGGCAGGGAGCCCTGGCCACTCCTGAGCCCGCATACAGCAGCTGCTCGAGCATCCGGCGGCTCTGGATGACAGCAGGCAGCTTAGAGTGGTAAGTTAAAACTCGGGTGTCTGTCCGTCCCCCGCCCCCCGTACCAGCCCTGGGGACTGATGGTGTATGCAGATGTTTTGGTCACTGGTCATTACTCCCAGGGAACCCAGGGACATGTTGTAGGCAGAGCACTGCCATTGGATGGACAGGTTGGCCCCAGCAGGAAACGGCAAGGGTCTTTGCTGCTTGTTTCCAGCAGCGTTACAAGGCCAAGGGGATGCAGCGGGCTGCCACCATGTAGGAGCCTGGCTTGCCACAGCCCTGGACACCTTGTTACAGATGACCTTGGGCTTAGCTGCTGTACACTTAGTTCGGAACTACTTCCTGAATTCTAGAAAAAAATTTTTGTAAGATTTATTTACTTAAGACAGTTACAGAGAGGGAGCAGCGAGGGACAGAACTTCCATCTGCGACTCACTCCTCAATGCCTGCCATGACTGTGGCTGGGTCAAGCTGACGCAAGGAGCTTCAGACTTCATCCAGGTGTCCTGTGCGGGACACAGGGACCCCTTGCTCTTGGCCACCTTCTTCTTCTTTCCCAGGCTTCTGAAGAGGGAGCTGGATTTGAAGTGGAGCAGCCAGGACTCAAACCGATGTTCACGTGAGATCCCTGCATTGGTACCCCAATGCCAGCCCGTAGGAGCTGGTTTGAGTTCAGACAGAATCCTGGCTGCTGTCAGCACCAGGGCCAAGCTGGACAGGGAGCTGTTCCCTTGTCCTTGGCTGAATCAAGTACGTAGCCTTCACCCGGCCAGACCTGGATGTTCATGTGTGTGAAGCAAACCCCAGGCTTTCCGAGTGCAGCATGGGCTCCCGTGAGAAGCTCTAGTTTCTTTGGCCACCACATGTACCACACACCCCAAGACCCAGGCACATGGTCCTGCTAAGGCCAGGAGTGCAGGATCCTCTCGGGGCCTTTGGGGGATTGAACTTGACACTCCTTGCTGGTACCTGGAGAGAGCTTTGTTTCAGGGACTGTGGAGCAGAGGGAACCTGGCCTGTGTGTCCACTTGGGGCGAGACCCTCCCCTGGAGCACCCCTAGGGGGCACAGAGCAGCAGCATTGCGGTGGGGGCAATGGTGCCCAGTTTGGACTGCACGCAATACTGTGTGCAGGAGCTGTTGAAATACGCCCAAGGACTTAGCAGTGGGGGCAGGACAGTCCCCTGTGGTGACAGGATGGCATAAGCCACACGACCACACCAAAGGAATATTGACAAAGATGGGCAGGCCATCTCCATGTCAGTAGAATGGTGGCCACACCATTCCTGGAGCTGGACCAAGCCGGAGTCATGACGTGCAGGGCCCACTGCACCTCTTGGCTTCCAGCCACTTGGGAATCCACACTGATCTCCAGGGAAGAGGGTCGGTGTGTGGAAAGCACACACGGCCTGGCCCCAGTGATCTGGGCAGGGTCAGGGCACAAGTTACAAGCTTCCAGGTGAGTACAACGGCCGGGCTGGAAGTGGCGGGAGAGCTGGGGCTTCCAGGTCTGACGCGGCTGTCAGTAGTCACTTTCTCTGCTGCCTTCCTCCCAGGGCAGGAATGAGACTGGGTGTCCCAGGTGGGGCAGACGGCGGTGACCGGAGCCCTGGAGCCTGGCTCACACCAGGCCTGACTCCTGGGCCAGCCGGTAGAACAGGCCCTCCTGGGCCAGCAGCTGGGCTGGGCTGCCGCTCTCGGCCACCTGCCCTTGGTCCAGCACTAGGACCCTGTGGGGGGAGAGGGACAGGCTGTGGGAGTCGAGCCTGTCTGAGCTCTGCACCCCCAGAAGCAGCACACGTCCCAGGCTCGCTATCCATATGAGGGCTCTCAACATGGGATGTGTGTCACAGAGAACATCCCAGGGGCATGCAGTTTTCTGCACCGTGAACTTTCTGAAGCGTCTTTGTACCCTGGGCCCCCTTCCTCCCCTGCAGCGGGGGTCGGGGGCACACCGTACCTGGCACAGTCCATCACAGAACGCAGGCGGTGAGCAACGAGCAGCACGGTGCACTGCGCGAACCAGCCCTTCAGGGCCGCCTGCATCTGGAGCTCAGTGCCCGGGTCCACGGCGGCCGTGGCCTCATCCAAGACAAGGATCTGGGTTTTCCGGAGCAGTGCCCGGGCCAGGCACAGCAGCTGCTTCTGGCCCAGGCTGGGGATGGGGGCAAGTGGGCCAGTCGGGCTGGGGGATCTGTTGCCTCACATGCCCACCCCCGGGAGAGCCACCACAGTGGGGCGCCTGGATGTGTGTGTGTCTCCACATGCAAGCTGCCCCCACCCTGCCATCTTGGAGCGGACCTTAAGCTTCAGTTTCTCTGCCTGTGAAATGGCTGTTTGCTATGTCTACCCATGGCTATTTCTAGCTCATGGTCTTTGCCATGTGCAAGATACATGCAAAGACCGCGTGTGCACACAGCTAATGGCCTAAAAGGCACAGTTGCATTCTATCGTTTTGATAGCAGGAAATAGACACCAGGAGTTTACCTGGTTTGTCTGAGGTCACAGTACATTAGAGGTGCAGGCTAACGGGTCCTTCCTCACCGTGTGCCCTCTTTTGGGGGTCCCCAGCACCCCACAGGGCAAATATACCTCAGATCATCCCCTTGGTCGGCGCACTCGTAGTGCAGCTGGCCGGGCAAGCTGGCCACCAAGGCTCTGAGCTGCACCGTGTCCAGGGCTGCCCAGATGGCTTCGTCCGAGTGCTCCTGCAGCAGGTCGAGGTTCAGGCGCAGGGAGCCAGGGAAGAGGATGGGGTCCTGGCAAGGAGGGTGGTGGAGTTGAGGGCAGGGCTTTCCAGTCCTGGCCCCTGCCCTCCTGCTGCTCTGCCCTCCTGCCCTGCCCCACCTCCCACCCACCTGCCCCGTGCCCACCTGGGGGATGACAGTGATCCGTGACCGCAGAGCATGCAGTCCCACGTCGGCGATGGGGACCCCGTCGATCCAGATCCCTCCCTCAGCCGCCTCCTGCAGCCGCAGCAGGGCCCCCACCAGGGAGGACTTGCCGGCCCCCGTCCTGCCCACGATGCCCACCTGCAGGGGATGGCAGGGCAAGGCTTGCTCTGACTAGGCCTGGCCAGAGGGTCCGTGGCTTTCTGCTGTACCTAAGACAGCCCTAATGTGTCATCCCAGGAGCCCGCCCTACTGCCTCACCCTGGAGTCACCTTGCTTTTCACATGGCCCTCCCACAATCTCTGTCCCACCCCGGGCGCTCCTGCCCTCTGCTTCCTCCTGTTGCTCCCTACCTCTGCACTGCTCACCCATCCCTCCCTCATCCTGCTTCCCATGCGTGCACCCATGTGCTAAAAATACCTGTTCCTTACCCTCCTGGCACCTGTCTGTCCATCCTTCCTTCAACACCATTCAATGAACAAAGGAAATGCACGGCTCGCCTGCTCTGTGCCAGGCCCGGGTTTTTTGTTTTTTTGGCATGAGAAACCCAAGAGCCCTTGTTTCAAGCTGTTTACCATCTAGTCTCAGAAATGGTGTCACGGAGTGAGCTCTGGACCCTACTGTACTTCCTGCTGCCTGGGATGGGACTGGAGGGGAGCAATCCAGGAAGGCTTCATCAAGGAGGGGGCACACTTGGAGGAGAAGCAGGAGTTCAGAGAAAAGCTCCAGGTGAACACCACCAAGGTTTGCAAGACTAGAAGCTCAGCATGGAAGTGAAAGACACCGCAAGTAATAAAAGCATCGGAAAGCACTTGGGTCAAACTTGCTGTGTGCCTGGCGTTTTCTTGCAACTCCATTGGGTCAGGGTCATGATTCCCATTCTACAGATGGGCAGACTTACAGGGAGGCATGAAGTGACTTGCCCTTGCTCAAAGTCAAGGCAGGCAGCTGTCCCTTGCAGAATGGTGGGGACACTGCTCAGAACAGGGGAGAAAGGATGGCCAGTGCAGATCATGGAGTGGAGAGGGGGCCCAGGCTGGGGCGGCCACTCACCTTCTCTCCCGCGAGGATCTTGACAGAAACCCCATGCACAGCTAGTGGGAGCTCAGGCCTGTGTCTCAGCCCGAAGTTCCGGAACTCGATCTCACCCCCACGGGGCCAGGGGGGTTGGGCAGCACAGGCGGGCAGTCTCCAGGGTGCCTGGAGGAAGGGGATGGGAACCAGAGGAACCTTCCTGCAGAGCCTCCCTCCTCCCCACCACTGCCTTAAGTGTGTGTGTGTGCTTCTATTGCACAGTCTTAATGTAAATTAGAGTGGGCATGGACCACAGCAGTGCCCTGGAGTACAGTCTGTATGGTGTGCTCTAACTCAGAATTGGCCACTGATTCAGTGAACATTCTACCTTGGGTTAGCGGGGGCCCTTCCTTTGGTGAGAAAGATTTACATACCGTTGGCTGTTCCCATGACCTGGACTAGCTCCTGCCCCATCCCCGCCCACCCAGCCTTGGCGTCCCCACCTGTGAAATGGGGCTACAGGCAGCAGTGGACACATGGTAAGGGCTTGCATAGGCTCCCACGTGACAACTCCAGCTACCTTGTCCCTTTCACAGATCCCTCACAGTCCCTGTCCCCACAGGCAACCTGCCTTGATCAGCACAGAGGCAGGGCGTCTCTCTGCTCCAGAACCAGGCTCGGAGATGCCTGACTGGAGGGCAGCCACCCCAGGCCCACTGCCCCCACTCCCCCGGTCACCTCTTTGGGCGTCTGGGCATAGTCTGTCAGCCGTTCCACCGACACGATGCTGCTCTCCAGGTCGGTCCAACTCCGCACGGCCCACTGCAGCGTCTGTGTCACCTGGGGGGGAAGACACGCTGGCTTTGCCGAGGCCACACCCAGGTCTGCATCCATCTGCCGGGGTGGGGGGGAGAGAGGGGGAGAAGGGACCCAGGAAGGGGACCGTCCGAGGATGTGGGTCCAAGGAAGAGACTTGGCTGCAGATAATAGCACCCCTCTCCCAGAACCTTACATTTCCGCTTGTGCTAGCCTCTTGCTGTGGGGGAGGCAGGACCAGAGAGAATATTTGGGCCCCCAGAAGCACCCAGGCCCACTGGCTGCACTCCGAGAGCTTCCCTGGAGGGGTGGGGCCTCCACTGATTCCCACCCAATGTCCCCTTTTTCACTCTTCTCAGTCTACCACTCCACTCTTAAACTTGGCTTTTTCCTTGCCAGAGATGCCTCCACTGTAAGCTGAGGACCCTGCCATGCACATACATGAGCACACATGTATGTCCTGACATGACGTCACGTGGCATGATCAGTTCTCTGCAAAAAGCACACAGTGGGCCAGGCACAGTAGCCTAGTGGCTAAGGTCCTCCCCTTGCACGCACCAGGATCCCATATGGGTGCTGGTTCTAATCCCAGCAGGCCCATTTCCCATCCAGCTCCCTGCTTGTGGCCTGAGAAAACAGTGTAGGGTGATTCAAAGCCTTGGGACCCCGCACCCATGTGGAAGACCTGGAAGAAACTCCTGGCTTCAAATCAGCTCAGCTCTAGCCACTGTGGTCACTTGGGGAGTGAACCAGCGGATGGAAGAGCTTTCTGTCCTCTCTGTAAATCTGACTTTTCAATATAAGTAAATAAATCTTAAACACACACACACACATACCAATGTGACCCTGACAGGACTCTGAGGCCACCTGAGCTAAATCCAGCTTTCACAGAGAAATGATTTCCTCTAGTTGGGCAGTGAGGCATCAGGGTTACTTGCTGGTGCCTGCTGCCCCTGCTGCTGCACCCCAGTCCAGGTTGGTACCTGGAGCGCAGCAGAGACAGAAAAGCCCACGAGGCCGGAACTGAGGTGGTCCTTGCTCAGCACTGCGCACAGGGCAGCTGCCAACACCAGGCTGTTCCCCAGGAGCTCCAGGTTGGTAGCAAGCCACCTGCAAGAGGAGACAGGTGACAGCAGGTCAGTGAGCGCCCTTGGGACCTGCTTCTCTGGACATGGAGATGGCAGCTCCAGATCCCCAAGTTCCCAACTGTGGCCTCCTCCCATCTGAGCCCAGTGCTCAGACTTGAACCTTCATCTGCCTGGGTCACAGCCCCGTTCTTGTTTGGGATTGGAAGGACCAAGAACAGTGGAGCAGCTGCTGTGTCTCCAAGGCAACAGCTGCTGCCTGCACCTGCTACTGGGGACCTCTCAGGCCAAGTGCCACCTGCCAACACTGTGGGCAGATAACCTGACCTCTCTTGCCACTCGAGATGGCCTCAGGCCTCACCACGTGGGGACACAGATGGATGACAAGGTCTGCTCTGCACCCAGGCTCTTTCCTACCTGTCTGCCACCAGCCGTGGGAAGCCGACCCTCTGGCTCTCATCCACATGCGTGTCGCTCTGGTCCACGAAGGAGCCCTGGGCTCGGAATGCCCGGACCACCGCGCTGCCCTGGAAGGTCTCAGCTATGTGGGAGCACACGGATGAGTAGTGGGCTGACTCGAGGCGTTTCAGCTGGCACGTGCTGGCCACATACAGGCTCTTAAGTGGGCCGGGTGGGAGGGGGAAGGAAGTTACACAGTCAGGGAGCTTCTAGGAGCACAGGGAGGCCCTGAAAAACACTAGGCCAGGCTCTGCTGCTGCCCTGCTAGCTCTGGGCTCCGATTTCTTTACAGAATCGGTGTCCTGCAGTCCTTCTGACAAATCCACTGGGGAGTGTCGGAAACTCCCAGTGTCCCACCCCAGCACCCATTGGCTCGGTGCCTTACAAACCTTCTAGGGGGAATTCTAAGCCACCGCACTGCTGGGGAGCCCACCAGTCTTGTTTTCACATGAGCCTGCCTAGCACCAAGGCCAGCCCCCTCCATTAGGGCTGGTCATCGTCGAACCAAAACCATGTAAGCAGGTGAGGCAGAAGTCACTCATTTCACATCAGGGTGAAGGTGTCACAGGCCTGCGGCCAGAAAACACACATACACACACACACACACACACACACACACACACACACACACACAACACGTGTCGGTCTCTGGCTGAGGATTGCCAGCGATCCACAGCCAACAGCTGCACAGCGGAGAGCCTGCGTATGCTAGAACAAGCCAAGTGCCAGGCTCTTCCTTCAGAAGCAGGGTCTTGGGTCAGCACCATAGCATGGTAAACATCCTCCATCTGCGGTGCCAGTTCAAGTCCTGGCTGCTCCATCTCCCAATTCAGCATCCTGCTTATGGCCTGGGAAAGCAGCAGAGGATGGCTCAAGTCCTTGGGCCCCTATACTCAAGAAGCAGCTCCTGGCTCCTGGCTTTGGATCAGCTCAGCTCTGGCTGTTGAGGCCATTTGTGTATTGAACCAGCCAATGGAAGATCTCTGTCTCCTTTGTTAACTCTGTCCCTTTCAAATAAATGACAAGAAGTGGAGTCTCGCGCACCATAAGGTGGGCCTGAGTGCGATTCAGTTTACAGGTGAAAACCCCGAGGGTCTCCAGCCAGTACCTGGGATGCAGTCCCACCTCCCTGCCCTACTCACAATGGAGAGCACCCCACATCCCTGACGTCAAGGCTCTGGAAGACCCAGGCTGGCTGTGGGAGACAGTAGCTCTGGGTTTTGCCCAACTAACCTGTTTTCCCTTCTACCTGACTTTGCTTGCCTGTGGTAGGGTCCTGAGAAGGGGCACTGTCAATCGTGGGACCCGATCATGGAGGCGATCATATGACCCAGCCTAGCCAATGATTAGTGCATGATTGGGCACATGACCCAGAAAGCACCAACCAGAACCTTCCCTGGAAATGATGAATGAATCCTAAGCTAGAGAAAGCTTTCCCTGTGCTGGAATTGCTAAGATGGGAGATGTGAGAAGAGGCTGCTAGCGGCCATCACCCCTGGCCTGTGGAAAAAGAACCTATGCTAATCCAGTCGTTCTCTGACACCAGCCCATGTCAGAATCCTATCGCAGCAATCAGGAGGTCTGTAACAGCCCCGGGGGTGATGGTGCTTGCTGTGGGTTCATTCCTCGCTAAACATTGAGTGAAGGCAGGGAGAGAGTAACCATATCCTAGGGTTACTGCTCCACAGACCACCAAATTTTTCCAAGTTGGTCTCTGGCCCTGGCACAGGCAGAGTGCAGCCGAGTGCCGTGGCCTTAGACAGCAGCAATGTCTTCTCAGCTTCCAGGGAAATGCAGGAGCTGTGGCCATGACAGGCCAGCCAGCTGGGCGACAGAGGCCAGGCTGGAAGCTCCAAACAGACTGTTCTTCCACAACTGGGGATTCTCCCAGGGGTGACCCCAGATGCCTAGTTGGGCAGACTTTTAACCTGCCTGGGGTTGGGAACTGGCCAGGGTGGCCCCAGCTGACCTGGCCTTACCTGAAACCCAGCGTAGAGGAGAGCCAATGGCACGACAGCCACCAGGGCCAGTGGGGTGGCCACTGTCACCACCAGGATGACCTCCAGGAGTCCGAAGGTGTAGATCAGCAGTGACCTGAGCTTGTCTGGGACTTCCACGTCCACTGTGTCTGTCTCCTTAGAGAAGCGGTTCAACAGGTTCCCCACTGAGGTCCGTTCAAAAAAGCCAATGGGTGACCGTGCCACATCCCACAGGAGCCTCCGGAAGAGCAGGCCAGACGCCCGAACTCCGCCCAGTAACACTGTGGCCATGGAGGCAAACAGCCCAAGAGCTGGTAAGGAGAAGAGAAGATCATTTATTTCCCAGAAACCCCTTTTCCACTGATTCACTTCCAGAACGTAACACATGGGGCTGGGCCAGGCTCAAGCTGCGAGTTGGGAACTCCATCCAGGTCTCCCACGTGAGTGGCGGGGACGTTACCTACTGCAGGCATCACCTGCTGCCTCTCATAGTGTCCGCTAGCAGGAAGCTAGAACTGGAAATGGAGCCAGGACTCTAACCTGGGCACTCTCATGGAGTACATGGACATCCCAAAAGGTGGCTGAAGTGCTATACCAAATGCCCACTCCTTCAAGGACACAGAGGAGGAGGGGCAAAGGTGGAGGCAGACGTGGGTGGACATATCCACAAGGCAGGAGACTCAGGAGAGGGGCCGGTTCTCCCCCAGGGCTGGACCATGTTTGGAAAGCAGGCAAACCAGGAGTGAGGGAGAGGGTGGGGAGAAGCAGGAGGAAGGATGGTGACTGTCGGACAACAGGAGGTTCCATGTGGTGATGGGGCAGTCCAGCCTCTCCCCCAGAGCAGTGATGGATACAGGAACTTGTGCAGGTGGCAAAGTCACAGGGATGTAAACCCTCACGCAGGTGCACATGCACCCAGGAAAGCAGAGTAAGGTGGGTGGGTTGATGCAAGGAAAATCCTGGCGGACACGGTCCCAGCAGCATGTGACCAACTGGGAGAACTGGGCAGGTGTGCAAGATGGTCTCTGTATAGATCACAGCTGATGTGAGTTTGAAACAAGGCGGAGGGACACAGTGCTCAGTTGTGTGCCTGTGTTCAACTCCGGCTCTGGCTCCAGCCTCCTGCTTCCTGCTAATGCAAACGCTGGAAGGAGTGACACTGGCCCAGGGATTGGGCTCCTCCTACCCTTGTGGGAGACCCAGATTGAGTTCCTAGCTCTGGCCCCTACCCAACGCTAGCCGTAGTGGGTATCAGTGGATGGGAGCCCCGTCAACACCCGTCAAATAAACACAACATTTAATAAGTCATTTGTAAGGAGAAATTAGGGCTGATGGGGACAGTGACAGGGCTGTTGGGGGACAAAAAAGTGTGGCCTGAGCATGGCAGGTCAGGAGCAGCTTGGGAGGGACTGGAACCAATTCTGGGATCCCTAGAAAAGGAGGGAAGGGGGTGATTGTGGTCCTTGCTCCCTCCAGCCCCATCTTGGGAGCACAGGGCTGTGCTGGAGGTTTTGGCAAGATTAGGGAAGACAGGTGAGCCACGGTCAGTGGACGAGGGAGCCCACAGCCCCACGGAGCCAGGAGTACCTTGGAGGCAGCCAAGGAGCCCGAAGATCCAGCCACGCAAGGCCGCCTGTGTCTGCTGCCCATCCACGGCAGGGTCATCAGCCCACAGGCTCAGCCAGTAGCCTCGGCAGAAGGCAGCCACTTGCTGGCACAGGAAGAGGAAGAATACGCAGAAGCAGAACGGGACGCCCAAAGCCCGCAGGTAGGTCAAGTACATGGCCGCCTTCACCTTTCGCACACAAAGGGGAGAGCACAGCAGGGACCTGGGGTGGGAATGAGTTGAAGCAAGGCCAGGGGAGGCACCAGAACTCACACCAGAAAGGGGGGTGGATAAAGTCCTCTGGGGGCCTCACAGGGGCTCTCTCGGTGCCCCCCACCATGACTGTACCACTGCCCCCCACCAACATGCCCATTGAGCCTCAGGTTCCCCCATGCCCTGTGGAGAGGACAGGATGGGGAGCACTCTCTTGGACACTGACTAGAGGGAAGGCATAGGTCCTCATTCTCGCACTAACCTCCGTCCCTGCCAAGGCAGAGAGCTTGGGCGGCTGGCACAGGTCCTGCTTCTCTGAGCTGGCAGCCATGCACCCCACTGCAGCCTGAGGGAGCCTCAAGGCCCAGCAGGGCAGCTCCCTCGGGCTGCTGCTGAACTCTGCCTCCTTGTGCCACTGTCTCATTCCCTGCCAGCTTCACTGGACCCCCTCTCTGCACCTGCTGCTCCCTCCATTCATGAGGCTCATAAGCTGCACTCCTCCTGCTCTTCCCACATCTGCTTCCTGGCATCCTCCAGGGCAGCTCAGAGCATCCCGGAGCAACAGACCCTGCCCCTCAGAGGGCCTCCACCTCATCTCTTTTAAGAAACTGTCCTAGTTGGACACTGGCTTGCTCTTTCGCCCAGTTGTGTGCTGTTGTCCACCCCGAGGAGCATCCACCAAGCCAAAAACTGCCTGACACACAGTAGGTGCTTTGTTAGGGGAGTTGGTGGGTGGGTGGAAGATGAGGTAGGAGGTTGGGAGGGTATGGGGTGAGTGGGGAGGTGGGTGCATGAGTGGAAGGGGGAATTGATAAGTAAATGTGTAGATAGATGTACAGTGGAGAAATAGGTGGATAGATGTATGTATGGCTGAGTTCTGAGTGGGTGGGGTGGATGGTGGGTGGGTAAGTGGGTAGGTGGATGGATGGGTGGGTGGCTGGGTGGGCATAGCCGCAGGAGCAGCAGCACCAGGTTCTCATGTTGGCTGCCCTACAAGTAAGTCCTAGGATGGTCCCATGCCAATTGTGAGGACACAGAAATATCTTTCAACCCTCTCAGATCTTGGTTTCTTTACCTCTAAATGCAGCTCTCACTGTCTGCTCTTCAGGGCAGCTGCCTGAGGCAGGAACCCTGAAGGTCTAGAACCTTCCTTGGCACATGGTAGGCAATCAATGAACATGGATTCACTCCACTGCATGCTGTATCTGGAGGGCGGCCTCAAGCTCATGGGGGGTTGTGGGGAGACTTTGGGGGTGGCAGGAGTAGGTGGAGAGGGCAGGCCAGGACTGGGGGTTACCCTGCCATACTGCATGCTGTCCTCTGCTGAGGGCTGTCCTGCCCCCTCGTGGTCATCGAGCAGAGCCCCATCCTGGACCGGGGCTGGCTTGAGGGACCTGTCAGAGGAAATGAGGACAGATCAGCAGGTCCCCTTTGCTGGGCTTGTCCTACCCACTCCCCAGGACCTGGTGGCAGCCGCCAAGCCTGGGTGTGCCCTTCCCTTATGTATTCAGCACTGAGCACCAACTAGGTACTGTCTCTCTCCTCCGTGGGTGAAGTCCAGCTAAACGCCACCTATCAGCCCTGAGCCAAGCCAGCCCGTCCCTCCAACGCCACGCCTCGTGACGAACTCATTTTCACAGCTCTCCAGCTCTGAGTTTTCATGTTGACTTGAGCTTAGCCACATTTGTTTGCCGCCATGACTGGCCTCAGATTTGCACAATCCTGTTGCCCACGACTCCCTCTCCTCTATGAACGACCTTTTCTTACCTTCTGCACGCCTCAGTTTTCTTGGCAGCAACACCAGGTTTTCTTTCCATCTATCACCTAAGGTCTATCAAGGATCAGCTACTGAGTCATTATCCGTCTGCCTCTCCACGTATGTACCTGCTCCACCTTATCTGATCTCGGAGTTCTGATGCACTGCAGAGGCCAGCCTGCCCAATGTCTGCTTGCAAAGTGACCAGCTGGGATGGAAAGGCAGGAGCCAGGCCAGCTTCAATATTATCGGGGACCAAGACCCTCAGTGTTGACCCCCCACTTTGCGACAGCTTGCAGCCAGGCTCACACCACCTGATGCTCAGTGGTCTGTGCTGTAAGGCCATCCAGTCCTGAAGCGGAGCTGGGAGGAACAGGGCTAGCGGGGCTGCCCCTTGGTGATGTGAGGCCCTTTGCGTGGCCTGTCACTTCACAGGTGACAGGACCTGGCTTCACTGTGACCGACTGTGTGGAAGATCTTTCATTGGAACTGGCCCTGCCTACTTGAGCAAGGAACTCTGACACGCCTTTAACATGTGGGAAAGCAAATCATTCATTCAGTGTACCAGCCACTGGGGGACTTCACCATATTGGCCAACTGACCTGTAAACCATCCTTGATGAATTATCCCACTGCTGAGTACTTGGGCCCACCAGCAGGTACTGCACCCCAGACAGCTGTGCCCATCCCTCCCCCACTCACTGAAATGCAGGTCACGCGGCCTGTGCCCCCCACCCACCCCTATGAACTCACCTTTCTGGGCTTGGCTCAGACCCACTGCTCACAAGGGAGTTCCCGGGATCCTTGGCAACAGTCACACATTCCATCTCTGCAATGCCAAGGGAAGGGAGAGGGCCCCTGTCACACAGCAAGGTCATACCCCGGGGTCCAGCGCTGGCTTTGACCCCCACAGGCTATACAGCCTCATCCTCTGGTCACTGTGTCCTGTGCTCACTCCCACTGCCTTCCCCAGCAGGGTCTCTGAACGCTCCCTGGTTCTCCTGCAAACATGATTCATTCATTCATTCAGTAAATGACGGTACTTTCAAAAAGTTCACAGATCAATGTGCAAGATCAATGTGCAGGGCCAGTGAGCTAAGCTGCTACCTGCAACACCACAGTCCCACCCTGGAGCCCTGCCATGAGGATCAGCTGCTCCACTTCCGGTCCAGCTCCCTGCTAAGGCACCTCAGAAGGCAGCAGGGGATGGCCTGTGCTTGGAGCCCCACCACCCAAGGCACACTTCTAATTCCACTTCCACGAGCTCCTTTAAGCTTTGTGACGGGATGCGTGGGTCCCTGCTGTCCACGGGTAAGACGCAGATGAAGCTCCAGGCACCTCACTTTGGCGTGGACTTGCCTTGGCTTTTTCAGACATTTGGTTAGGTGTACCAGCAGGTGGAAAACTGCCCTCCCTCCCTCCTTCTCTGTCACTCTGCCTTTCAAATAAGTCTTCCAAAAAGGAAACAAATTTTTTTTTAAATTATTTAACTCTGTCTTGGTTTGGTGATTTCTAAAGTTACAGCAACTGCTGCACACACCCCATGGGGCTAACAAGCAGGGCAAATGGATCATTAGAACAGCACACGGGGGCTGACATGGTGGTACAGCAATTTAAGTCTCTACTTCTGGTGCCAGCATTTCATATGGACCCTGGTTTGAGTCCCGGCTTCTCCACTTCCCATCCAGCTCCCTGCTTATGGCTTGGGAAAGCAGCAGAGCATGGTTCAAGTGCTTGGGACCTCAAAGAAGCTCCTGGCTCCTGGCTTCAGACTGGCCCAGCTCCAGATATTGTGTCCATCTGGGGAGTGAACCAGCTGATGGAAGATCTGTCTCCGTCTCTCTATGTAATTCTGCCTTTCAAACAAGCACTTTTTAAAAAAATATTATATAGCACACACAGGCCCTGGCTCCGATGAGGTGTCACTGGCTCTTAGAGAGAGCAGAGGTGGCTTGCTGGAACAGCCACCTGCCTGGATCTGGGTCCTCGGTGATGGTGGTGGAGGGGGTCCCTCGTGATCAATGGGACTCTCAGAGTCCACTCCCCAGGGTCGGCCAGAGCCAGGCACAGATCTACCCCCACCCCCACAGCCAGTACCTCCTCCTCCTCCCCTCTCCGCCTGCCGTCTGGCTCCCTCCAGGAGGCCCACCAGCACCCCGTTCTTGCGCAGAAGCTCCTGGTAGGAACCCATCTCTGTGATGGCTCCATCTTCTAAGACCACGATGCAGTCAGCCTGGGGCAGCATGTGCAGCGCATGGGTCACGAGGATCCGTGTCTGGACAGGGGAGGGGTGGCAGTTACACCGCATGCTTGGCCGGTCTTCCTGAGCTGGGGGACAGGGGTGGCACCAGGGGCGGGAGGGTGATGCCCTGGCCAGGGAGGACCCCCCTCCTTGTGGTATTCCTGTTCTTTTTGCTGAAAGCAGAGGGGATGCCTTCAACCTGGAAACAGGGCAACATCGAGTCAGCGCAGCCAGGGCAGCCAGGGCCTTGAACTGAAGCTGTCCAGATGCCCCTCGACCTCAGACAGGATTGCCCAGCTAAGCCCATGGTATATTCACATGAAGGCAAATTCAGATGCTTTTAACTGGGACCAGCACCGTGGCATAGTGTATAAAACCACTGTGTGCAATGCTAGCATCCCTTATGAGCACTAGTTCAAGTCCTGGCTGCTCCACTTCCAATCCAGCTCCCTGCTAATGGCCTGGGAAAGAAGCAGAGGCTAGCCCAACTCCTTGGACCCACTATATCCATGTAGGAGTCCCAGAAGAAGCTCCTGGCTCCAACCTGGACCAAACCTAGCCACTGCAGCCATTTGGGGGAGTAAACCACAGATAAAAGCTTTCTCTCTCTCTTTCAAATAAATAAATCTTGAGAAGTACAGCTTCTGCTGA
Organism: Ochotona princeps; assembly: GCF_030435755.1. NCBI lineage: Eukaryota > Metazoa > Chordata > Mammalia > Lagomorpha > Ochotonidae > Ochotona > Ochotona princeps. Next base: position 18,786,313 of record NC_080855.1, on the reverse strand, counting down.
ATGTGTGTTGCTCTCACAGAGTTGAAACACGGTTACGTGAGCACCTGTGACAATGTAAGTATGCAAGCCGTGGCAGCTGGGGGCTGCTTGTCCCGCGGTGGTGGCATAGTCGGAGCTGACTGCCAGGAAGTGGGACTCAACAAGGGGATGGGGAGGAACACAGGGTAGGTCAGGACTCCACAGGCTCTCTCTGAAGGATCCTGGTGCTTCCAACTCACCGTCCCCCGCAGCAGCCCAGCGGGCCCGATGACCCGGTCGAAGACGTGCTGGGCCACATGCGGGTCCAGCGCCGCCAGCGGGTCATCCAGCAGGTACACAGTGGCCCTTCTGTACACAGCCCGTGCCAGGCTCAGCCGCTGCTTCTGGCCCCCGGAGAGGTGCATGCCCTGTGGCCGGCCACACAGAAGGGTAAAGACGGGGGCGGGGACCGGGGTTGGTGTCTGCCACCAAGCACGTGAGGCGCTGTGAGGCTCATGGTGCCTGTCCCCAGGGCCACGCTCACCTCCCAGGAGTTGCTTCCTAGCCAGCCTTTGCGTCTCCCCTTTCCAGGTGGGCTTCATGGAGGAGATGGCTGGAGTCTCTCTACTTTCCCTTCCTGCCCACTTTCCATCCATGTCAGTCTAGGTCCAGTTTCCCATCGGGAATACCAGTCATGTCCTTGGTTTTTCATTAACTACCTTTTACCGTGTGGCTCCCTCATGCCCAGCAGTGGTCCAGGCTCTGAATCTACAACAGCAAGCCACACCTGGCTCTTTCATTCTAATGAGGGTGGGTAGGAGGCAGGTGATCCACAAGCAAGCAAGATGGGCAGCAAAGCAGATAGCGTTCTGTAAAGAAAAACGAAGCAGGCAGAACCGGGCAAGGCAGCCAGCGAGGGCCTCCTGGGGAAGAGATAGCAGGTGCAGTGGCCCTAAGGCAGGAGCCTGCTCTGTGTGCCTGGGGATACACTGTGGGGACCCAGCTAGCCACTGTGAAACAGGAGAGGGGGTATTCGATGGGAGAGGGGGCAGCGGGACCAATGGCAGGGGACATGGGAGAGATGGGACACTGAGGAGCTTGGGGAGACCCCTTTCTGAGCAGAGAAAGGAGGCGACCTACACTGGAAGAAGCCCCGCCAGCCGCCACGCTGGGACTGGACGGCAGGGAAGGACAGAAACGAGGCAGTGCCAGGAAGCCTCTACAGGGAGAGCCGAGGGTGGGGACTCAGCAGGGTGAGACGCAGGGGTGGGAGGAAGCGAGGGGCCAAGGGGACACCCAGGGCTCAGGCATGAGGCTCTGTCAGGGTGGAGCGGGCAGGGCAGCCCTGGTGTAGAGGGACCAGGCGCCCTCTGCCTGCTTGAGACCATTGGTCACCACCTCCACCTCCTCCTCCTGGCTCCTTCAGACCCTCCCCTGGGTCTGCCCAGCCTTCTCCCTGGGAAATTTCGCCATTCTCTTAATCCTACCGCCACCTCGCACTGACAAGTAACCAGCTCCAGTGTGAGCAAGAGCCAGATACCAAGTGCCTTAAGCTTTGCAGGTCACAATCTTGGGCACAGCAGCTCAGCTCTTCCTCTGACAGCCCCAGCCAGTGGGCAGGGCTTAGTCCCAATAAAACTTTATTTATAAAAAATGAGCAGTAGGCTGCATGAAGCCCATGGATCAAAACTAGCAGATCCCTGCCCAATTCCAAACTCCAGATACTCACATCCTGTTTGTTGGACGCCTCTGCCCAGCCCCTTTGGTAAGATCCAGAGAAGGGAAGCAAGCAGACCAGTGTGGCCCAGCAAAGCTGGACAGGAGCCCAGAACTGCTTCTGTCCAGTTATCACAGAAGCCCCTGGCCGCTGTGACTCTGCCCGACCCTTCACTCCGGTCTCATTCAGCACTTGCAACTGTTTGCTGAGTACTTACTACCTGTTTGGGTTCAACCTGGACCCTTGTTTCAGTTTTACTGCCTTTCCCACTTCCCATCTGCCATGACCTGCCCCCCACCACTGGTCAGGGGACTAGATGGCACAGGTGCCGCCCCACGTCCCACAGGGTACCCTGAGACCCTCACCTGCTCCCCGACTGGGCTGTGCATCCCCGCAGGGAAACGGCTCACATCTGGCCACAGTGCACAGGCATCCAGGACTTCCTCCAGCCACGGCAGGTCCAGCTCCCGCTGGAAGCACACGTTCCCCACCACGGAGCCGTTCTGGACCCAGGCCTCCTGCGGCACGTATGCCACAGAACCCTGAAACGCAGCATGCTGTGGAGGCGGCGGCAAGGGCGATCCCGGCAGGAAGGTGGGGGTGCAGTGGGAGCCAGGGAGTGACTGGGAAGAGGAGGGTATTCCTGGGTAGGGGGCTCACCTTGACACTCACGGAGCCCTCCACCCTCCACAGCTCCCCAAGTAGGGCAGACAGCAGGGAGGACTTCCCTGCCCCAACTGGACCCACAACAGCTAGCAGACAGCCCTGCGGCACGGTGAGGTCCACCCTGTGGGTCAAGAGGGGACATGAGTCCTGGTCAGGGCCTAGCCTGTTTCTGTGCAATGAGCCCCACGCACACCAGCCATCCCCAGGGGTCACCCTGGAGGGCAGAAGGCAGCTGAGGGCTACAGATGCCAGTTCTTGCAGTGCCCAGTCCTCGGGTAACAGCTCGGGATGCCATCCTGCCACATCTGTGTGCACACACGCACTCTCACACCAGTGCATGCATACCACATGTATGAATGCAGACAGGAGCTTGCACGCTCCTGCATACACGCCCACACACAGGTGCACATCACGCCCACACCTGCACCGCATAGATACACTCCTGTAGGTAGGCACACAGCTGATGGGGGCATGAATCTTTCGCCAGCATCCCCTCTCTCCCTGGCTCCTGTGGTTAGGGTTAGGGTTAGGGTTGAGACTGGCAGATTGCCTAGGCAGAAAGTGGTAGGGGTCCCCACTTCTCCCTGTAAATGTGAAGGGGGGATCGTTCATACCTGTGCAGGCAGGGAGGCCCCTTCCGGGCCCAGGCGAAGGTGCCACCACGAACAGAGATGCAGTCCTTCCCAGGAGCTGCGGGGACACAAGAGGCGGTTCCAGGAGACCCCCGCAGATGCTCCCAAACTTCTCCCACTGAACCCAACACCCTGGCTTTTGGGTGGGGGAATCCTGTAGGGGCCCTATTCTCTCCCTGTCCTCCCTGGCTATTTAACTCAAAGGTGTGCAACCATAGCCAAGGCCAAACCGCACCTGCTGCCTGCTTTTATAGTCTTACTGGCACACAGCCATGCTTGCAACGGGGACTGGGTGGCCGTGAAACAGGTGCAGGCGGGGCACCCAACCAACCACCTGAGCCATCCCCTGTGGCCTCCCAGGGTACACATACACAGGAAGCTAGAATGGACAGCAGAGCTGGGATCTGGATCGAGGCTCTCCCATACAGGAAATGGGCGTCTCAAGCAGCAGCTGAACCCACTGTGCCAGACACCTCCTCCAAGGGCAGCAGCTGTCTGAGCTCACAGGAGCTTCCCAGCCCCAGGCAGGGTGGGCTCACTGTGCTCATTTTGCAGCGGGCAACACTGAGGCTCTGAGACACAAACTCACCGAGGTCACTTGGCTTAGTCAATGCCCCCGGGGCTGGGTACTCCACAGCCCACCTGGTGGGGGCGTTTCCACCAGGCCAGGCCAGGGGTGGCCTGGGGTGGCCAGGGGTGGCCCTGCCCTGCCCAGTTCCTCCCAGGCCCTTCCAGTCTCCTGCAGCACTCACAGCTCCGAGAGGGGCTCAGGGCCACAGCACCAGGATCCACTTCTTCCAGGTTCAGGAAGGCAGCCAGGCGGTCAAAGGACACGCGGGCCTAAGGACACCAAAGCCCCCCACCCCCCACCGAGAGCCTCAGCTTCCTGTCTGCCACACCCAGAGCCCCTTCAAAGCCGGGAGGAAGCTTGGTGGGCTGAGAGGCGGAGACAGCCCGCTCTGGGCTCTCCATCAAACAGAGCAGGACCCACTGGGCGCCCTGGAGCCTGCTCCACCAGGGGGCGCCCTCCTCACTCCCTTCCCCAAGGGGCAACTGGAGAACCTTTAAAGTAAGTGTGTGTGGGTGGCTCCCACGCTGGCCACTCAGTGGGACAGGAATGCCACTCCCCTCCCCTGCCCCCAGGGACCTCCTCCCAGCCCCACCCACTCTGCTGTTGCTGGACTTGTAGCCCAGGCGCCACCTCCACTGCTCCCAGTCATCTCACCTGCACCACCGAGTGGGCAGAGAAGGGCAGAAAGGCCTGGGCTTTGTTCAGGATGTTGAGAACTGTGAGGGTCACAAAGGCCTTTTCTGCATCCATGGCACTGTCTTTGGCCACCAGGGTATGGACAGCAAACACGACCAGGGCCACCTGGTGAGACAGGTGGGGCCATGGTGAGGCCAGACCCGTTGCCTGGGGGTATTTCTCAGGGGGCCATGTGGATGGACACAGGTGCAGGCCGTCCTGCCCTGGGTTTGTGGTTGGGGTGGGCGCATGCATGGCCCCATGGCTCTGGCGTCCTGGCACCCTGGGCATCCAGGTTTGAGTGGAGCACAGCTCACCACCCATGGCAGTGTCATTGAGGATGCCAGCTTGGGTCGGGCATTGGAGATGGCCCTGAGGTCCACCCTGGCGACCTGGATGGAGCAGGGGTTCCCAGTGTCATGAGGGTGGGCTCGAGGCTGGGTGACAGCAGATGTCACTCCAGGTGACCCCCAGGATCCTATCGGGGCAGGGAGACCCTCCTGGTTCTATGCAATGGCCCATGGGGACATAAGGAGAGTCAGCAGGGGGTTTGGTGATTCTAGAGACTTGGCCAAACTCAAGGGCCACGTGCCAGCAGCCTTGAGGAAGAGGTCAGAGTTCATTCCAGAAGCATGTGCCAAAGCTGGCACGAGCAAGGCTCCTCTGGCGCGAGATGGAGGGACGAGTTGGAGGACGAGGGGACGGGAAGAGAAGCCACACGGTGTCCTCACTCACGGGAAGTAGCTGACCTATCAGGCAGCGACCCCGCGGACTGGGGACCCGGGGTGTGTCCATGCACAGGTGGTAGGACCGGTCACTCCCTCCCCCAGCCCCTGCTCAGCAGAGTGACGTCACCAGAAATGTGGACACTTGGAAGGACACTAGGGACACGGAGAACAGGAGGCCGGAGGTCCTGAGGGCGCCCAGCTCCAGGCCACGGGTGTGCAGGACCCGCTCCATGAAGGCCTCCTCCCAGCCGTGGAACTTGATGGTCCTCACGTGCCTGAGCACGGAGCTCGTGAGCCGCGCCCGAGTGTCCTTCTGCCTCATCTGCTCCTCCTGCACACAGGGCAGAGGGGAGGGCGGGCGAGGGCAGAGGGGGAAGGAAGAGGGGGGGGCATGCGAGAAGGGAGAGACAGGGAGAAGGAAGTGGGGAAGGGAGAGCAGGTTGGGGAGGAAGAAGGGAGAAGGGAGAGTGTGGGCGGGTGGACAGGTGGACACCTCTTCCCCCAGCATCTCCTGCCTCGGCTGATCTGCAAGCTTTGCCCCACCCCGCCTCAGCTCTGCCCTGCAGCCCTGAGCAAGCCTCGTCCATCTCCTCCCCCTCACCCCTGCACCTGTCCGTATCACATGGGACGACCCCCCCTCAAAGCACACAGATGCCCAGACAGGGCCTGAGCCAGCCTTGGGGGGCCCGAGCCAGCCTTGGGGGGGGGCCTGAGCCAGCCCTGAGGGGCCCTGAGCCAGCCTTGGGGGGCCTGAGCCAGCCGTGGAGGGGCCCGAGCCAGCGCTGAGGGGGCCTGAGCCAGCCTTGGTGGAGCACCACCAGAAAGGCTTCCTGGAGGTGAGGGTAACACCTAGACTTTATCCTTAGTGTCAGGGAAGAAGTTGGTCTGAGGGGAACTGAAAAAGGATGGGGTAGCAAAGACCCGGATACAGGGAACAGCGTGAAAACCAGCACAGCCAAGGAGAGAGAGAGTGTGTGTGCTGTGCATATGTTCATTGGTGTACATGTATGTGTAAATATCATGCATGTTTGTGTGTATATATGTATCATGCGTTGCATATGTGTACATTGTATAAATCACATGTGTGTTCATGTGTGTGCTGTGTACACATGTGTGCATCTGTGTGGTGGACAATCACAGGGACTCAGGGCCAGGTGAGGGTTTGGGGTCTCCCCAGTTCTGTCACCAAGGCAGACAGCTGTGAGCAGACTCCAGGGGGCGGGCAGTGAGGAGGATGGAGAAATGGCAGGCTGGCCCATGGGAGCCTCCCTCTCACATGCCTGTGCCCCAGTTCACACACACACACACACACGGGCACCCCAGCTCTAAACCCCAAGACCACCACCACCACTGCCTGCCCAGTGCCAGGCTGGTGGGAAGGACCACCCTGCAGGGGGTGGGCGTCTGGGAGCTCTAGCTGCCACCTCCAACTTCCTGTGGGCGCAGATCCTGGGAGGCAGGCCCCTGGGGTTCTACCTACTCCCTGCCTGGGGCACCTCTTCCTCCTAGGACCTCCAAACCTGATGGTAGTTCCTCTTCTTGGTGATGATGAAATTCAGAGGGAGGAGGCCCAGGAAGACAGCAATGGCAGTGAGGGCGGAGGGTCCCAGGAGCTGGGGACAGAGGACAGGATGTCACGAGGACCGACCCCCCGCCACTGGGGACAGAGGATACAGGATGTCACGAGGACCGACCCTCCCGCTGCTGACCAGGGTCCAGCTGCAGATCCCCACAGACCTGGAGGTGCCAAGGAGTGTGAGAGGGTGGCCACCAGATCACAGAGCCCAGGACCCCCGGTAGACACCTGCACCTGACCATGGGGACCCTCTAGGTTGGGGAGGGGAAGGGGCTCACCTTCAGGTCAGAAATATCTATTTTTAGCCCATGCAGTGTCAAGGATACACTTAGGTCTGACTTGGGACAGTCTGCCAGGTCCTTCTGTACCCTCGTTGCTGGTAAATGTGGAGCTTGTGGGGGACAAAGGATTGTAAGTAACTGGCCTCACTTTTCCCTCTGCCCCCCAGGAGTACAATCGTATCTTGGGAACTGGACCAGCCATGGTTTCATTTATGTAGCAATGGCGCCACCTGGTGGTTTAATGGAGAAGTGCTTGGAAAGCAAACAGACCACAAATCATTCCAAGGTGAAAAAAAGAGAATCTTGCAGCCCAATGGTAACCCTTTCACTAGGCAGGATCTCCAAGGGGAGGGAGTAGGGACCCTCGTCTGCAAAGCGGTAAGGGTGTGCCAGAAAAGCCACAGGTAAATTATTGGCAGGCATCTTGGTTTTCTACCAGCCTGGGCCGTGAATCCACCTGCTCAAGTGGATGGGAAGTGGAGCAACCAAAACTTGAGTTTTGTCCTCCTTCCCAGCAGCTGCGTTTATGTGTGACACACAGGGCACTGTTCGGATGCTGAGCACCAACTGCAGGCAAAGCTGGCAGCCAAGGTGAGTCACACAGGTCCCAGGCCCGTGTGTGCCACAGAGTCCATCACAAGCATTAGGCAGGATCCAGTGCCCACCCCCTGTCCACAAGCCTGGGCATCAGGGCCACAGCCAGTGGACAAGACGCTGCCAGCTCTGTGCAGGCCGCAGCTACACAAGAAGTGTTAATGGCTTCTATATTTTCGGAAGGGTTGGAAAAGCAAAATCAAGGAGATTTTGTGACTTGGGAATAAGTTCAAAATGCAGCATCCATACCTGGGATTCCCGCAGATGTCTCGGCCCCCAGGGTGGGGCACAGCCCCTTTCTAGGTCAGCATAGGGACCCGCCTGCCCTGGAGCTTACCCCACCCCGCCAATCCACTACAGAATGAGCAGTAATTGTAGCAAAAACCCAGGGCACCACTGAGTGCCGCACATGCTCCAAGCACTCTGCGTGGACAGGCTATCTCCCCGTCCTGCAGATTTCTGATCCGGAATGCTCCAAACTCCAGCACTTGCTCAGCCACACCTGACTAGGTCATGGCCAGATGCTGACCAAGAGGCCCACACTGTGGGGTTGCAACTAAAGCTGCCACCCATACAGCTGCCGGTTTGAGTCCCAGCTGCTCCACTTCCCATCCAGCTCCCTGCTGATGGTCTGGGAAAGCAGCAGAGGACGGTCTAAGTGCCTTGGGCCTGTGTATCCACAGGAGAGACCGTGACTCTGCCTGGCCACAGCAGCCATCTGGGGAGGAAACAAGTGGAGGGAAGAGAACTCTAGCTCTCAAAATAAAGAAATCTCGTTATTGGTTGACTCCCTAAATGGTCACAATGACCCAGAGCTGGGCCAGACTGGAGCCAGGAGCTTCTTCCAGGTCTCCCATGTGGGGGCAGGGACCCAAGGTTTTGGCTCATCTCCTACTGCTTTCCCAGGCATATTAGCAAGCAGTTGGATGGGAAGTGGAGCAACCGGGACTTGAACCAGCACCCATATGGGATGTTGGTCCTGCAGACAGAAGTTTAATCTGACACACAGACCCAGTGAGAACCTTGCTCAGCACCACCATCAGGCTACACACAGCAGGTGTGTATGGAAATACGCATGAATTTTGCATTGAAACTCCATCCCTCGAAATCGTTCATTACAGATATGTAAATACTGGAGAAAACCTCCCAACACTCGAGGAGCCAAGCAGGTCAGGGAAAGGCCCCAATGGCCACATCAGTTCCTGTCAAACCCCAACACGCCTGGGCCATTAGGATGGCGCAGGGTCACCAGAAGGTGATCCTTGCCCAAGACTTGCCTGCGATGTCCCCACCATGCAGGTGGGAAGCAGGGAAGAACTGAGCTCCTGGACAGGCAGGACCACACGCACCTGCCAGAGGTAGACGAAGCAGATAACAATCCAGATGAGGGGCAGCCACAGCCCGTTAAGGTAGAGGACGCTGTCGGTCAGCCGCTGCACATCCACGGACACCAGGTTGACCACGTCTCCCACCGCACTGGCTTTTCTGGAGCTGCTGGACAGCACCAGGACCTGGGCAAGCGGGGGAAGGTGGCAGGGGCACGACTGAGAAAGGGCACTCGCCCTCAGCCTTGGCGCAATGGGCCAGTGATACTTCCTGGGCCAGCCTCCTTGCGGACTGTCACGAGGATCTAGGGGTACGACCAAGAACTCCCAAGTCCTGACACGCCACAACAGGAACAGGCAGTGACCCACGGCAACAACGTGGGGGCAGGTGTCAATTGAGTGCACCTGTGCTCCAGGCCCATGCTGGCAGGGTCAGGGGCAGCTTCCACAGCCATGACTCAGGTACCACGAGTGCCCATTAGCCTAAAACCTCTGGGAGTTGCCAGGAAAACCGAGGCCGAATCCCAGTGTCCCCACATCCGTCCCCTTGGTCCTGTGGCCCTGCCTGGTCTTTCCCAGAAGGCACTTGGTGAGTTAAGGGTGTGGACCTGACACCCTGCCAGGTTCGAATCACCTCTCCAACAGGCACCACCCTGCTGGTCACTATTACCCAGGCAGAACATAATCCCCACCCCAGACCATCCAGAGCCCACTGGGCCAGTGTCAAAATTCCCCCCAGAGCACAGCATTGCCAACTCATCCAAGAAAGGTCACAGGCACCACAGACCAAGCAGCAACACGGACACAGACTCATGGCACACCTCTTCGCCTGGGGACAAAGCCAGAGCTGCCCGGCTCTTTGCTCTGTGCTGAGCAATCAACACATGCCTGCTTCTGCTGTGTGCACATGGGGGCGCAGGATGGGCCTGGGTGGGGGTTCTGCAGCAAAACACCTCCAACTAGTCTGTGGGATGCTGTGCAACAAGATCACCTTTCCCAGTTAAACTCCGATGCGGGAGACGCACTGCAATTTCAGAAGTGATGAACGGAAGGAACGAGTGGAGGGGGCACCCCAGCAATGTACACATCTCAACCCCACGTCACAGGGAGGGACACTGACTGAGCAGCTCATGCAAAATCCCAGGTCCTGGCAGAGCCTTAGCCGGAATCAGAATTGGACTGCTAAGGCTACACAGGCTCACTCCCTGCACATCTCACATGCCTGACACCCTCGAGTTGGCCTGCACCCTGGGGTCCCGGTGGGCCCCCTTCCAGTGTTGAATGTTAAGCTGTAATGCAGTTACTTTCTGCTGGGGAGGGGAGGAGTTGGAAACAGCTGAGTTAGAAATTCCCCACTCCACTCATCTTTAAAAAGCTCCCACTGTGCACTGTGAAGGCAGAGGAGGTGGGCGACCAAGACTTCCTAATTCCTTCTCCAGGGGCAGCCCAGCCAGGAGATCAAAGGCTAGCTGTAGGTGGGCCAACGCAGTGCCCAGGGGTCTTCCTGTTGGGCACAGTATGCTGAGCCCTAGGCCTGCAGCACAGCGTAGCTTGCTCAAAGCTACTTCCTGCTGAGTGAAGGGCAGAACCCTGAGCGCTCTCACAGCTACCCAGGACTGCTTCCTTGTTCCCTTCCACCCCCGGGTGACAGTGAGGGAGCCTCCCACGGGCCTGTCCCTGGACCTGCCAAGGCTCAGCTGCTCCAACCCCCGTGGGAGCCCGTCTGCTCTGCAGCTGCCGTCTCCTGGGCTTGGCTCACAGCATCACCATCATGGTCATGGTCACAGCAGGGAGAGGAGCTAAGGCTTTGGCCTCCTACCAGGTGGTCCCAAGTTCAACCAGAGCATTCCCAGCCCAGGTGCCACTGACCAAGGCACAATGGAGTCTCATTTCCCCCACATGTAGCGTGGCTCTGGCCTGTGGATGGCTGCCAGTCCTCCTGTGGGCCAGCAGGAGTTAAGGCGACAAAGAAGGAAACCCAAAAACCTAGCAGTAAGGAAAGTGAGGTGCAGGGAAGTGGAGCAACTTGTTGGGGGTCTGAGGGCCTGGAGGTGCTTGAGCCAGGATTGGAATGCAAGGTGATGCCGGCGTAAGACAGAGGCTGGGGGTCATCCGACAGCAGAAACGGCAGTGCGAGAGCCCTGGGCACCTTGAGGAACCAAAAGGAGACTCGACGGTGGGAGAAGAGGGAGCATGGGACAAGGAGGACGTGGGTGATGAGGTCAGGGAGCAATGGGGTCGGATCACACAAGGCCTTACAGAAGCAAGCAAGGAGGTGAGATTACAGTGTGACCGACTAAGTGAGGCCGGCCTGTGTTCCCAGCCCAGCGATGTTACCCTCTAGCCTGTGTCTGCGGGCTCCCTGGACCTACACCCACCCCACCCGTGCTGCGAGGGGCCTCACCTTTCTGTACACCAGGCCCGTGACAGCCGTCCGCAGCCTCATCTGTAGCACCTTGAACTGGAACATGGACTGCTGTTCAAACATTGTCTGCAGGCAGGCGGCCAGGAACATCAGCACGGCGAGGACGTAACCCCTCCAGGCCGGGAGCTGGGGGTCACTGACAAACTCCAGAAACAGGCTTGTGCCAGGAGAGAGAGAGAGAGACAGAGCCAGTGCAAGGAGCCACCTTAGCTTTGCAGGTGCACGGCCTGGTCTGGCCAGGCAGTTCAATGAGAGAGGCACACTGGGCTGAGCCACCCCAGGCCTGGTGCAGACCACCCTGGGTGAACCGGCAGCTGACCCCACACCCATCAGCAACCCCAGCCAGGAGACAGGAGAGTCGCCCAGCTGAGCCCAGTCTCAACGGATGAGCGAAATAGACAACACCTGCAGCTTTAACCGGCTCGCTTTGGGGATTTTGTGCAGCCCAGCAAAAGCGAATGAACAGTTAAGATGACAGCTGACTTGTCTTGCCCTGCCAGGGGTCAGTCCCCTTCCTCCTTGTCCTCCTGGACCACCCCTAGCATCCTGAGCAGCAGGTGGGACAGGCTGAAGCCCCCACCCCAGGCTCCCCAGGCCTACACTCACCTGAGGAGCTTGGGGACAGCAAACCTGAAGATGTCGCCGACAACGAGGCTGATGGTGCCCAGAAGGAAGGTGGAACGGAACACCTGCCACATGGCCCTGAGCAGCGGGCCCCGTGGGACCCCTGTCTGCTGTAGGAAGGCCTCGGTCTCTGGGGCCTCCTCGCTGCTGGCCCCTTTCCCTCTGAGAGCTTCCGTGGGCCTTTTGGAACAGATAGAGACGAGCTATGAGCCCCACCTGATGTTCCAGCCGTCAACAAGCCCAGGCATTGGACTAGCGAGTGTGTTTTCAACGAGGGGCGTGGTTGGGTGAGGGTCTAGCCTGACTCCCTCACCTGCAGCTCCTTATCCACCAGAGAGCCCAGAATGGTGGAAGGGGAGGCAAGAGGGCATCTCCTGGCTGCACGGACGAAGGCAGGGGACACACACTGGGGGACCATGGGCCGGGAATGCCTCTGCCCACTTCACAGGTGCGCGTAGTGAGGCTCAGAAGGGGTGAGCTCGCCCAAGGGCCCAGAGCTGAGAAGTGCAAGTGGGATTTGCTTTCCCCTCTCTGCCTTCAAAGCCCACACACAGGAGGGAGGGAGAGCTCCACCAACGTGTTCACTCCTTAGATGTCCACGATAGCCAGGGTTGGGGCTGAGCTGACCTTGGGAGCCTGGAATTCAAATTTCTCATGTGGGTGGCAGGGACCCAACTATTCATCACCCACTGTCACCCAGGGTGTGTGTTAGCAGGAGGCTAGGATCGGGGCACAGCTGGGACTCGAGCCCAAGAACTCCCACGGGGAATGTGAGGCACCCCACATGGCGTCTTGGTCATTGAGCCAAGTGCCTGCCTCTATCCTCCAGTATTTTCAGGTCCACCTTTCTGCCTCCCTCCCTGCAGCTAGCCCTGCACCCAGCACTCCAGCTCTGGGTGAAACCAGAGGTAGCTGCGCCGGCAGCTGCAAGGCTAACCCCCCGGGGTCTTGGCTGTATTCAGGAGCCCTGGGACAGGGTGGAGGACAGGAAAGGAGGCTGCCAACAGCCCTGTTGCTGTGTGGCCCCAGGTGGACGGTGTTGGTGTGTATGTGACAGGGTGAGCTGGGCCAGTCACCTTGGCCCCCTGCTCCTCCATCTCCTCCTGGCCAGGTGGGTGCCCACAGGACCCTCAAGCTGTTACTCTTGGTGACCACTGCTGAGGTCACCCAGCAAGGGCAGAGCAGAGCCCAGCGCTGAACTCATGGTTTTCAGGGTATCTTCTGGTGCCTCAAGGACCCTGTCATCAGAAAGGAAGATGGAAAAATGCAGATGCTGCAGAGAGCTCAGGCAGACGGTAGCTGTGGGCAAGGCCGAGACCCCAGTCCCTCCTCCCTGGCTGGCTGGCCTTGCTGTCTGGTTCAGCATCAGGGCAATGCTGTCAGACTGTCACTGCACCGGGGTGGCTCGCCACTCACAAAACAGGGGGCTTTAGGTCTCATGTCACCCCCAGGCAGAGGGCCATCCCTGGCCACCGTCCCCAGGGGATCCTGCCTTGTAGCTTCCCAGCCATGACCACTCCCCACACCCCCTGTCTGTTTAGAACTCCAGGTGGGTGGAGCCCCCAGCTGTATTTCCCACCAGGACCTCCCTAGCGCATAGCCTGCCTCCTGAATACAGTAGGAACACCTATCGGATGAATGGGAGACACTCAGAGCCCGACAGGAATGCTCACTGAGGCTGTGCTGTGGTAGAGTGGGCTAGGCTGCCACTTACAACACCGGCATCCCATGTAAGTGCCAGTTTGAGTGCTGGCTACCCCACTTTGGTCCAGCTCCCTGTTAATGCAACCGTGAAAGCAGAAGACGGCCCAAACGCTTGCATCTCTGTCACCCATGTGGGAGACCCAGATGGAACTCCTATTCCAGCCTCGGCTGCTGTGGCCATTTGGGAAGTAAGCCAGTGGATGGAAGATTTCTCTCTTTGCCTCTCTGTCACTATCCCAAACAAAATCTTAAAGAGTGCTGGGCACAGGCCCGGTGCAGTAGCCTAGTGGCCAAAGTCCTCTCCTTGCACGCTCGGGATCCCATACGGACTCTAGTTCTAATTCCAGCGGCTCCATGTCCCATCCAGCTCCCTGCTTGTGGCCTGGGAAAGCAATCAAGGATGGCCCAAAGCTTTGGGATCCTGCATCCGCATGGGAGACCCGGAAGAGGGTCCGGGCTCCTGGCTTTGGATCAGTTCAACTCCAGCCATTGCGGCCACTTGAGGAGCGACTCAGCAGATAGAAGATCTTCCTCTCTTTGTCTTTCCTCCTCTCTGTATATCTGATTTTCCATAAATAAATAAATAAATCTTTAAAAAAAAAAAAAGAGCACTGGGTACATAACATTACACAAAGTTGTGGAAGGGAGGAGCTGGGTTGGCGGCCAGAATCAAGCCTTAGAGCCGGCAGATGGGGGTTCTAAAGTTGGTTGTCTTCTCCCTTCTGACCTCAGTATTTCATCTGTGGGATAGGGCAATGGAAGAGACGCCAGGGATGGCTTCTGTCCTGCTGGATGCTGGGCTCGTGTGGCCTCCGTGGCTTGCCCCAGCTCTGAGCCGATGTTAGCAAATGTTCCCTCTGCAGCAAGTGTCCCCTCCTGTCAGGGAACAACCTCCAGGTTGACACCTGCTCCCACATAGTGCAGGACTCACTGTGATCTGCAGAGGGCGCTGTGACTCACCCGGGAGCACATGCCCTGTCCGTGGTGTGGCCTCCACCCAGCGCCCAGCTCCTGCTGCCACGCAGGGGAGTGCAGGGTGCCATTTTAGGAGAGAGCAGAAGAGCCAGTGTTGTGGCGTAAGCGGGCTAAGCCACCATCTCCCGTCCCAGAATCCCAAGATGGAATGCCAGTTTGAGTCCCAGCTGCTCCATTTTCAACTCCCTGTTAATGCTCCTGGGAAGGCAGTGGGGGATAGCCCAAGAGCTTGAACCTCTACACCCACGCAGGAGACCCAGATGGAGTCCCCAAATCCTGGCTTGAGTCTAGCTCAGCCCTGGCTGTTGCTGGCATTCAGAGACTGAATCAGCGGATGGACAATCTCTCCGTGTGTCTCCCTCCCTCTGTCACCCTGCTTGTTAAATAAGCAAATCTTGAGATAAAGAGAAACACCAAGAATATTCTCTTTCTCTCTCTCTGGTTAGCTCCAAAGTTTCAGATATGGGCAACTTACTAAACCAACCAACCAATCAGAAAATAGCACGGTGCCAGGCCTGTTCTGTAGCCCTCCTTTGGCCAGTAGGTGTGTGACCCCAGGGATGACCTGCCCTTCCCACTCCCCCAGCTGAGGGGTTGCACAATATTTCAGACCAAAGTTTATGTTTGTGAGTGTTTAGCCAGGTGACTCAGAAATTGGTGTGGGGATGAACCCCGCATTCCTCTTTTCCTTCCGTCCTTGCCTACAGCAGGATTGCAAAGTGTTCTGAGGAAGTGGCCCTGCCTTCCCGCCCCAGGACAGGTACCTGTAATCTCAGGACCTGCTGGGGCAGCCAGGAGAGCAGCCCAGCCTCCTGGAGCCGTGCGGGATGAAGTCTGTGGCCTGCTCAGCAATCTGGCCTCTCCTCTGCTGTCACTCCTCGGAGTGTGTGCACTCCCTGGCTTGCATCCTGATTGCTGGGGTGCCCTGAGGCGACTTGCCCTGCTCTTCCTTCCCTGTTGGGTCTTGGATGGGGCCTCCCAGATAGACACAGCTAATTGCTGAGATTTCCAAGTCCCCCTCTGGAACTCCTGAATTTACTCCATCCCCCCAGCTCATTTGTCTCCCCCCTCTTAGACCCGTGCTTGTGGACCGCCTGGAGGCAGCAGCTGCCAGGGATTGCAGGTACCCCCAGTTCCCCACCCTGTCTTGAACCCCTAGACTGCCACCCAGCCCACCATCCATCCCAGCTTCCTTCGGGGGACCTGAAACATGCCCCGTTCCATCCGTTTCCCTTTGGGGTAAACAAAGCAGCCAGGGCAGACCCAGATCTGACCAGTAGTCCTCCCTAGTGGTATCAGCGGTGGGCAGGGGACTGGACAGGGCCCCGGCCATGGCATGGGTGTGGCCTCGAGCTCCCGCCCACCCTGCACTCACCGCTGGGCCGCCCGGCGGTTCCTCGTCCATTCCTGCTCCAGCCGGGACACCAGTTCTTCAGAAGAGTTTTCTTTTCCGAGTGACCACAGATCTTTGGGTTCCAGCAGCTTCCTGTAGCCCTTCCAGACCAGCCTGCAAAAGACAAATGCTAGGGCCAGCTCCTCCTGCCCCCTGGTCCTGCTGGGGGACTGCCTGGTAGCTGTGTGACTCTGGGGAAGCCAGTTCACCTCTCTGTCCCTCTGCTGGCCCCTACATGGGTAAAAAAAAATAAACCACTTCACCTGACATGAGAGGGGCACTCCTGTTTACAAAGATCATCTCATCTGATTCACTGTTATGATGGACTCATTTTACAGATGGAAAATAGAGGCTCGGGGAGAGTTGAACCAAGGAATGAACAGAGTGGCAGGAGAAATATGCATGGACGTCACAAAGTTCATGGAGGAGTGTCTAAATACATGCATCCTTTACTTCTCTTTTCCCCCACACACATCATTCGCAGTGTCCCTGTAGGCTTTTCACTGGCAGCCACTGCGGCAGAAACTCGGGCACGCTCCTCAGTTCCACGGGACCTCAGACTCCGGCTCACTCACTGCTCCAGTCGGCCGGCCTCAGGACCTTTGCACATGAAAGTCATGGCTGAACAGTCTGTCCCCAACACCCCTCCTCTGGCTGCCTGTCACTTGTCCCTCACATCTGAGCTTGGACGTGGCACACACCATCCTCCCCAGGCCCGAGCTGGTTCCATTCTGAGTGCCACCATCTCCCCCGTCTCTTTTCTGGAATGCTCATCATGATCACAATTATTTGCTGTCCGGGCCTCATTGTCTAAGCAGCCAGCGTCTTTTCTCTTCCATTGGATGCTGAACTCTGTAGCGGTAAGTTGCCTCATTTTCTCTTTTCTCAAAAAAATTTTTTAATGGGTCATTTATTTTTATTGGAAAGGTGGATTTACAAAGAGAAGGAGAGACAGAAAGATCTTCCATCCACTGGCTTATTCCTCAAGTGGCGGCAACAGCTAGAGTTGAGCCGATCCAAAGCCAGGAGCCAGGAGCCTCTTCAGGGTCCCCCGCGTGGGTGCAGGGTTCCAAGCACATGGCTCATTTTTTGCTCCTTTCCTAGGTACCTTCACAGGAAGTGAAACCATGAACAGACTTGGTTTACCCCAAGAGTACTGTGCTGAGTGAGTCTATAAAATTTTCTAACAAATGCAGCAATGGAAAGATTTCTTTAAAAAAAATAATAAATGAGGAAAACAATCTTTTTTAAGTTGACTTAAAGAAAAATATTGAGTAAATAAAGTGACAGCCCAATAAGCAAAAGGAGAGGCGTATAAATGCCTGACTTTGGGGAGCAGGAAGCTGCCACTAGAGGGCTGTTCGAAAAGCCCAGGCTGGGGCATAGCATAAACCTCCACCTGCAACACTGGCATCCCATATGAGCATGGGTTCGAGTCCTGGCTGCTCCCCTTCCTATCCAGCTCCTGCACCAGGGAATGCAGCAGAAGATGGCCCAAGTGGTTGGGTTCTGGTATGCATGTGGGAGACCTGGATACAACTCTAGGCTCCTAGCTTTCACTTGGCCCAGGCTCTGGCCACTGCGGCCATGTGGGGAGTGAACCAGCAGATGGAAGATCTCTGTGTCTTCTCTAACTCTGCCTTTCAAATAAGTTCAGAAATCTTAATTTTTTGAAGTGGACAATCCCATGCTTTTTCTACCAATCTGTGGTATAACAGGGCCAGGAAGCCTTGGAGCCAGGATCCAGATACCCGAGGTCAGACCTCAGGGGGCCAGCAGGGCCCCCACAAGTGAAGGCACTGAACAAGTGGGACTGCAGGGGCTTGTACTTTTACTCTCACATCCCTGGCACAAGGTACGCTATAGGTGCTTACTAAGTGTTGGTGGATCAAAGCTTGAACAAGAGACACTGTTACTGAGCACCTGCTGTGTCCACGCATCAGACATCTTCCACTGAATGAAGGTAGACTGTCCCTGTTTGTGGCCTGGCTACTAAGAGGCCAAATCCAAACCTTACTCCAGCAAGTCACTGGGGGTGGGATGTGGACAATGGGCACAGGGGACAGAGAGGGCAGTGCTGTGGCTGTGACGGAGACCACCTGGACGGGTCCTCGTCTGGTAGGCAGGAACCCCACCCCAGGAAGAGCGGTGGTGGTAACCCCTTCCCCAACCAGCACAACCCAGCCCCTGCCCTGTCACCTGACTTACCCAGAAACCCACCAGAATGTGACCTTGGAGGGGAAGGAGGCCCCAGCCTCTGGACATGAATTCTGCAAAAGGTGGGAGAGGGGAGCTTCAGTCTCACACTTGTGACAAGCACATGCCAGAGGGATGCCAAGGGTGGGGATGGGATACCCCAAAATGAGCTCAGTGCCCAGTGCCCTGGCTCTTTTCTGGGGAGTTGGGGTGACAAGAGGGAGAGCTCAAAGAAATCTGGTGTGGTTGTTAAGATGCCAAATGTGATGACCACACCTCGTATCAGAGTGCCTGAGGTCACGTCCTAACCCTCCTTGCGATTCCAGCTCCGGCTGATGCATGCTGGGGAGTGCAGCCAGTGATGGCCCAAGTACTTGGGTCCCTGCTGCCCATGAGGAAGATCCAGACTGAGCTTCTGGCCTCTGGCTTTAGCCTCGTCCAGTCCTGGATATTGAGGGCATTTAGATAGAAGGTATGTCTCTGTGTCTTTCTCTCTCTCTGCTCTCCAAATAAATACAAATTTTAAAAAGTTTTCTGTACAGAAAAGGATGGGTCAACTACGGGACAATATAACACACCCCCAGCTAACTGGATACAAAGTCTTGGGGCCTGTGTTGTGGTACAGTAAGCTAAGCCACCGCTTGAGATGCCAACAGGTTATATCAGAGTGCTGCTTGGAGTCCTGGCTGCTCCACCTCTGACTCAGCTCCCTGCCAATGCACCCGAGAAAGCAGCGGAGAAGAGAATGCCTTAAGCCTTTGCGACACTGTATCCGCATGGGAGACCCAGGTGGAATTCTTGACATTTCCTGGCTGAACCCCAGCCAATGGGACTATTTCAGAGAAAAAAAAAACAAAAAACAAAAAACAAGAAGGTAGAAATCTCTGTCTCTCCTTATCATCCTGCCTTTTTCAAATACATACAGATAAATCTTAAAAAGAAAACAACAAAAACTGCAGACTTATGCTCTAGCCCGACGCCCTCTGGCTACATAGGAAGGCACAGACCACTGGCGCGGTGCAGTGTCCGGAAGTGAGAAGGTGCTGCGGCAAGGACCCCAGGACTCACAGGCTGCTGGGGCTCTTTGGGGAAGAGAGGAGGCTGATCCGCCAGGCAGGACAACACCAACTGTGCCACAACCAGAGATAAACACAGGTAGGTGGACAGGTGGCGGATGGGATCCTTCTGGAAGCCCTGTGGGAGAGAAAGAACCAGTCCACAAGCAATCAGCACCCGAGGCCAGTGAGCGCAGCCAGAGGACACACAGCATTCAGGCCCCATGGAGTTTCCAGGGCTGGGGGCAGGACCAACATGCCCCAATGCTAAAGGCCCTGGCTTCAAGGATCATGGCGATTTGTGATGTGCCTGCACTCTGAAAAACTGTCTTGGGCTGGCATGGCGTGTTGCCCTTGGCAGCACACAGCTGTCAGATTAGCCAATCAAGCCAATACTTAGCCCCAAAGGTTGCTTTTTTTTTTTAAGATTTATTTTTACTGGAAAGGCAGATGTACAGAAAAGCAAATACAGAAAGATCTTCCATCCTCTGGTTCACTCCCCACGTGGCCGCAATGGCTGGAGTTGAGCCTATCCAAAGCTAGGAGCCAGGAGCTTCTTCCAGGTCTCCCTTGTGGATTCAGGGTCCCAATGCTTTGGGCCGTCCTCCACTGCTTTCCCAGCCCACAAGCAGGGAGCTGGATGGGAGGTGGGGCCACTGGGATTAGAACCAGCATCCATACGGGATCCCAGTGCATGCAAGGAGAGGACTTCAGCCACTAGCTTACCATGCCAGCTGCTCCACTTCCCATCCAGCTCCTTGCTAATGCAACAGGGAGAGCAGCAGAGGATGGCCCAGGGCCTTGGGACCCTGCACCCCATGTGGGAAATCCAGAAGATGTCCTTGGCACCCAGCTTTGGCCTGGCCCATCCCTGCCCATTGCAGCTATTTGGGGAAAGAATCAGTGGATCCCTCTCCCTATACAGCTCTGCCTTTCAAATAACATATATCTTAAAAAAAAAATGAAAGGACAGGATAATGCCCTGCAGCCTGGATGTGTCTCCTCTTCCCAAAGCCTGGACTGACCATCTTGTTAATTACTCTCAATACATGGGTGATTTTACCCCACAGGGGCTTGGGATTTTGTAGTTCAGGGGCACTGACCTGCTGGCATTGGGTGAGTGGAGGCCAAGGATACAGTAAGGGCAGCTTCCACACCCCACCCCCAAAAGAGAATTAACCAGCCACAATGTCAACGTAGCCGCAGGAAAGGAATCTTTTAGTTTGCAGAGCAAATAAACCAGCACATCCCCAGACTCAAGACTGACGTGCTGAGGTACAGGTGCACAGGGTAGGGGAGGGGGAATGAGGGGATACGAGCCCAATGGATGTTCGGCATGCACACGTGTGTCTGTGCCCTGGTGGCATGCATGTGCTTGTCTGTGCCTGGGAGAGGCACCCAAGCGTGCCTCCTGTGTGAAAATGGGATGTGTGATGTGAAAGTACTCATCCATCAGAACTGCACGAGACACGAGCAGCTGTGGATGAGCCAGTGTGCGTGTGTATCTCTGGAATTGAAGGGTCTGCTGTGGGCATCACTGTACACGCATTAAGTCCCATGTGCAAAGCCAGGGAGGAAGGATAAGATCCAAGGATTGAAACTGCCAGGTCAGTTTTTCCAGGGAGCCCAGGCCCCTCCCTACTCACCCCTCCAGAGGCCTGCTGGGCAGTGCTGACAGCCGGCAGGAGGACACAGAGCAGCCAGTACCCAGCCAGCACCCCAGACACCTGCATGCCCTTCCTTCTCTCGGCGTGAATCAGGAACACAGCAAAACTCTAAACAAGAGAAGTCCAGACAGGCCGCTTAGATGGGGCTGGGGATGGAAGAGGAAGTAAGAGCGGTACCCAGGAGCCAGCCAGAACCCAGACAGCTGTGAGGGAGCAGGGGGTGGGTGTGGAGTATTACACAACCGGGGAAGGGGGCAGTCATTACCATGGTGGTGAGCCACACCGTTGGGTGCATGAGCGATTCCGGGGCCTCAGGCATCCCATGCTGGATTTTCCAAAGAGCGACTGCCACAGTGAAGGTGTACAGGACCATGAGGGTGAAGCCGAGCACCTGGGGACACAGGCTTAGGTGAGGTTGGGTGACAAGTAAGTTGGCGGCAAACTGGTAAGCAACAGCGCGTGCAGTGTGAACATCCTCCCCAGGTCCTGTCATGAATCAATGCCACAGGTCATCCACGTGCCAGCTCATGGGACACATGCAGGGCACTTGGGAGCAGTCCCGTCACTGTCACATAACACACAAGGACTTGAGCCAATCCCATGTTCTCCAAAATGCAGGTGTTCTGAGACCACAGGGGGTGAGATGACTTCAGACGGGGAGAGATAGCACGAAATGAATTTATTCTTCAGGTGAAAAAGTGACACTATCTTCAAATTTTTTTTTAAGATGGATTCTATTTTTTGATATTGGAAAGGCAGATTTACAGCAAGGAAGAGAGACAGGAAAATCTTCATCTGCTAATTCATGCCCCCAAGTGGCTGCAACGGCCAGTGCTGAGCTGATCAAAAGCCAGAAGCCAGGAGCCTCTTCCGGGTCTCCCACGTGGGTGCAGGGTCCCAAGGTTTTGGGCTACCCTCTACTGCTTTCCCAGGACACAGTCAGGGAGCTGGATGGGAAACGGAGTAACTGGGACATGAATCAGCACCCATATGGGATCCCAGTGGTTGTGAGCAGTAGGGAGAGACACCTGGGGAAGGAGGGGGGGAAAGAGGGAGGCAGACTCAGGACTCCGGCTCATTCTTCCTAAACAATTCTGGCACAAGAGCGCTACCTTAAAAATAAGCTACTTTAAGCCCAGCACGATAGCTCAATGGCTAAGCCTTAGCATGCAAGCACCACATAGTCACTGATTCGTGACCTGGCTACTCCACTTCCCATACCGTGAGCCCATGCAGTTCCCTGGTTATGGCCTGGGAAAGCAGTCAAGGATGGCACACAGCCATGGGACCCTGCACCCACAAGGGAGACCTGGAAAAGTCTTCTGGCTTTGTATCAGCTCAGTTCTGGCCATTGTGAATGAATCAGCAGGTGGAAGATCTTTCTGTCTCTCCTTCTCTCTGTAAATATAATCTGCCTTTCCAATAAAAATAGATCAATCTTTAAAAACAAAGTTATTTTGAAAGGACACATCCCAATGACCTATTTGCTCTAGGCCCTGCCTCTTAAAGTTTCCACAAACTCACATCCATTCTACAGCAGAGGGGAGCTTGTGTGGCCTGCAGGGCCTCAGATATACCAAGTGTCTCAAAAGAACTGGAACACGCATATGACGGAAAAACTATGCATGGCTCTCGATGTGGGTTTTCAGCAAATAAACTTTTACCTTTTCACTCCACCTTCCCCCATGACCTCTTGGAATTCTCTGGTATTCTTGGCTCTCCCTCTGGGGGGTTGGGGTGGGGCAGGAATGAGAGCCAAATAGAACAGAGTGCAGTGGGCAGGGATGGACTCAGAGAAAGAGCATTCTGGCAGGAGTCTGGAGCACAGAGGGACAGTGAGCGGGGGCCGATGCATAGGGAGACTCACGCCTGGAAAGCCAGTGTTTCAGACACTCCAGTAAACACATCATAGCTTTTTAAAGTGTGCTGATAGCACGGCCAGTTCAGAAAAGTCAAAACACAGAGGGCAGAACAAGTCAATCAACCACCTCAGCCATATGTTAGCAGTGAAAAACTGGGCAGAGGCTCTAATGGACTATGTCAATCAGTGGATTCTTCAACGACCTCATTGTGCTTGGAGTGGCGAGACTGGCAGCAATTCATAACTGCTGAACTATCAAAACCACTTGAGCAAGACCCTCAGAGCATGCCCCACATCCGGGACCTGGGGTGGGTGGGAGACTGGGGGTTTCTCCCTCAATATTCCCCTTTACCTCAGATACATGAAGGAAACAATATGGAAATAATAGTCTTGCCCACTTTCCTGTAGCCCTTGAACCTATTTACCCCAATTAACTATGTAAAGATTGTCAAAAATACAATAAAAAATGAAAAAAAAAGTCAAAACAAGTTTCTAGCTGTTCAAATGCTAAAAAAATTTTATCTTATGGACCCACACCTGCACAGGGGTAGTATAGTGGAATAATCTTCATCCTGCAGCACCAGCATCTCATAGGGACACCAGGTCGAGTCCTGGCTGCTCCACTTCCCAACCAGGTCCCTGAAAATGACCTGGGAAAGTAGTGGAGGATGGCTCAAGTCCTTGGGTCCCTGTACCCACAAGGAGATCTGGAAGAGAAATTCCTGGCTCTCAGCTTCAGACAGGCCCAGCTCTGGCCATTGCAATCATCTGGGGAGTGAATCAGTGCATGAAGGTCTCTCTCTCACAACTCTTTCAAATAAAATAAATAACAGTAATTTAAAAAAAAAAAGTTCATCCTAGTGTGGCTTGGCAATCACTTTGTGTGCACACATGTTGAACTGTCTGACGTGGTGGTGCTAAGTGTCCAAGACTGTGTAGCAACCTTGTCCCATCCAATTCACGTCTGCTGCCTGGCTAGCACTGATCTGTCGAACAGGCGCTCTTCTTGGCGGAAGGTGCATCTACTCTGGGCTCTCTGCCAGGTTCCAAACTGTCCCTCCCACCTTTACCCACCCCATCCCTGTGTGGTCCCCAGGCTCCCAGCAGCTCCCCAATGGTTACCATTTTGGTTTTGAACAGCCGGGACATCCGGAGGTAGCCCCTGTCATGGTGGTGGAGGTAGAAGAGGTGGATGGGGCCGAGGACCCACAGGTACATGGGGGGCCCCCATGCCCCTGCTGTCCTCAGGAAGCACAGGCTTAGGAGGTGGGAGGCCACAGGCTGGGGCTCCGACTGGTTCCAGACCTGGGGGAATAGTAGAAAGACTCTTAGGATGGTTCCAGCCTAGAAGACCGGGGACTACTCCGGTCCACAAGGAACGCACGGTACTCAGGAACGCCGGAGACTTCTCCCTTGCCTCGCCCTCTCATGATCCTGCCAGCTGTATGCACTTGTCTTACTGATCAGAAAGATGAGAAAGTGCAGCTCCAGAGGTATAGCCACTTGGTGGAGGGGAGTAAGCTGGGACGTGGCAGGGCTGGGACTTGAACCTGGGGAACTGGGCCCTGGAGTCCACCAGGCTTGGGCTCCATAGTTAGTGCTTGGTGCAGAGAGTCACTTTATCTACGTAGCAACGCTGGAGGTGTAGGTCCTACTTCCCCATTTCCCAGCCCAGTAAGCTGAGGCCCCAAGAGGAGAGGACCTGCCTGGTTCAGGCCTACACACACACTGGATGTGGCCACGCTGTCTCAGCCCGAGACTGCTCTGGGCAGGAGAGGAGTCAGTGCACAGGTGTCCTGGTCTGTAATTTTGACCTCAGCCCCCGTCCCCCCACCCCCCGTGCGCCCTTAGAGCTGAGCAAATTTTATAGGATGGGGTCATTTCTGCTCTCTCCCCCACTGAGCTACCCTCCCCTCACTCCCACCCACCCCCATTCTCCAGCGGTCTCAAGTCAACCTTTCTGTGCATAAGGGGAATAACAGGTTCCACCTCCAACGGTTTGATTAAAGAGGTTAGGAGCAACAAAGCACACAGCAGGAGGCCAGGCACGGAGTGAGTCCTCTATTAACCTCAGCTGATGGCTCTTGATCTGCTCTGCTCTGGCTCACCCAAGGACCCCATTCCCTGGCAGCCGGGTTGGAAGGGGCGGCCGGAGAGGCAGGGCGTCCAGAAAGTCTTGTGGGGTTTCACTGTCTTCACGCGATTCAGGGCTCAAGCCCTCTTTGGGTGCTGGGCTGTAGGGCTAGCCTCTGCAGTTTGGAGGCCAGGACGTTGTGGGGCGAGGGAATCTTTCCCCGGGACAGCAGCCCCGAGGTATCTGCGACCATAAGACAGTAAGGACAAGGGTGGGCACTCACCCCCAGGCCAGCGCAGGGCTCGCCGGACGGCGCCGCCATCGAGCGCCCGATGTCCGTGCGTCGGTCAATCCCGCGGTGCCTTCCTTCTCCACCGAGCTCCCGGGCCGGGGGAAGGGGCGGGCCGAGCGGGTCGGGCTGGGATTGGAGCTCCGGGATCGGGAGGCCCGGGCAAGGTCCGGCCGCGCGGCTGGGGTGGGGTGGCTAGGGGTGAAGCGAGGCGAGGCGGGAACCGGGCGCTCAGAGAGGAGTGGCCGGGACCCCCTAAAGTGCAGTCATTTCCCCGGTATTCCTCCTCCTGCTACTTCAAGTATCTTCGGCTTCCGGAGCACTCTAGAACCAGCAATCCCTACCGGCGACTCCCCACCAGGTGTGCACGTGCTGGGTGACCAGCAATCGGGAATGGACGAAGTCCACCTGGAGAATGGTGGGAAGAATCTAAGAAGCTAACGAAGAGTTTAGCACAGGGTGAAGTAAGCGCTCATTAGAAATTAGCCATTATCATCAGCATTGGTAGGGTCACCACTTAGTCTGAGTTAGTTACAACGCCATTCAGAAGTATTGTTAGAAGTATTGTTGTATTAGTATTCCCCATGCCTGGTCTTCCTGTGGGTTATTTCCTGATTCACAGATTTGTCTACCTTGAACCTGTGCCTGCTTATCTGAGGTGGCTTTGATGGAGACTGGTGGAAATGATTGCCGGGTTGCAGTCCTGATTTCCTGCAAGGTGTTCCCACAACATGGCTGGTGATGTCACCATCCTGGGGCTCCGTTGTGTGTATCTGAGGATGAACTTGAAGAAGGAGTCAGAAGACCGGAAGGGCCTGGAAGGAAGAAGGTGGGGTGAGCCCAGAGAGTGACTTGGCCATCCTGATTTGTGCATGTCAGGCTTCCTCTCGGACCCCAGGGGGTCTCTCAGCCTGGGTTTACACAGGACAGCACTTCCCAATCTGCGGCTTTCAGCTCACCAGTGGTGAGTTGCTGAGACAAATCTAGAATTCATGTTAAATAAGGTAAAAGATGTGTCTTTCAATAAAGGTTATACATAACCACCTACAATAAATCAACTTAAATATTTATTTATGGGGGGGCAGTGTGGTAGCATAGTAGGTTAGCCCATGGTGGTAGCATGCCATTTTATTGGCATTGGTTCATGTCTAGGCTGCTCTACTTCCCATTCAGCTACCTGCTTGTGGCCTGGGAAAGCAGCAAAGTTTCAAGTCATAGGGCCCCTACACCCACCTAGGAAACCCTGGTTCCCTCCTGGCTTCAGATTGGCTCAGCTCCAGCTGTTCCAGCCATTGGAGAGTGACCTAGCAGATAAAGATCTTTTTGTCTCTACTTTCTTTGTATCTCTGCCTTGCAAATAAAAATAAGTAAATCTTTTTTTTTTTAAAAAAAGATTTATTTTCATTGCAAAGTCAGATATACAGAGAGGAGGAGAGACAGAGAGGAAGATCTTTCGTCCAATGATTCACTCCCCAAGTGACCGCAAAGGCTGGTACTGTGCCAATCTCAAGCCAGGAGCCAGGAACCTCTTCCAGGTCTCCCATGCTGTTGCATGGTCCCAAGGTTTTGGGCCGTCCTTGACTGCTTTCCCAGGCCACAAGCAGGGAGCTGGATGGGAAGTGGAGCTGCTGGGATTAGAACCGGCGTCCATATGGGATCCCGGGGTGTTAAAGGTGAGGACTTTAGCTGCTAGACCACAGTGCCGGACCCAGTAGATCTTTTTAAAAAGTAAATCTTTTAAGAAAGATTTATTTATTTACGTTTGAAAGGCAGAGTTAAGGTCACTTCCAAATGGTCACAATGCCCTGAGTTGGGCTTCTCCGAAGCCAGGAGCTTCTTCTGGGTGTTTCACATGGGTGCAGACGCCTGAAAACCTGGGTGTTCCTCCCCTACTTTCCTAGGCACATTAGTATGAAGCTGAATCAGCAATGGAGCAGCAGGTCTCAAATTGGTGCCCATGTGGGATGCCAGAGCCTCACGTGGGGGCTTATAGCCCACTATGCCAGGGCACTGATGTCTAAATAAACATATCTAAATAGCTTCTCTTCATACCTCTGTAGTATAAGAATTATCCGTGTGACAGCTGGGAAATTCAAAATGGCATTTGTTTTGTCAGGCCCTCTGAGCCTACAGGAGTCTCAGGGTGAGTAGAACAGCAAGTGTTCTGTTGTGGACACATAAGCAGAACCAGAGTATTAGAAAGACATCTACTGTTGACTTCAAAACTTGGCAAACTGCAAATCTGGCTTCCGCAAACCAGGCTTGCTTGCTTCTCATTACCAAGCTGGAGTAGCGCTTAGTCTGTATAAACACTTGCCCATTGGATAGTTTAAAGTACATGATACTTAGACTCACTGGCCTCCCAGAAATCTTAGGAGGTTGATCCGAGACCACATGAAGGTGTTAAAGTTTGGACAGAGACACAGTAACGCAGTTCATGGTGCCTGCCGGTTGGGTTGCAGGTCCTTAGATTAGCATTCACTTATAAAATTTCCCCTGGCAGCCCAGGCTAAGACACAAGTCTTTTACAACCCTTGGGAGCAAAAAGTACCCAACCTGGAGAAGACGGGAATTCCTGACAGTTTTTGCTTCATCACGTTGCGCTAATGCTAGTTTAGTCCATTGGATAGCTTTCCATGCCAGTGTGAGCTGAAGAGCCCCTAACGGCACAGCCCAATTGAGCCGCTCCGCTCTTCCATGTGTGGTGGTACAAGACAGTCCACAGGCCGGTGAATAAAGACTCCTGACCTTCAAAGAGTCGGCCTCTGGCTCTTCTAGGCACAGGATCAGTCAGCTTGCAACACTCTATACTTCCAATGAGAAGGCTGGATGAGAAATTGAAATCAGCAGCACTCACACTTGTGATCCTAGTCAACATTTCATTCCCTAATAACCACACGACACTTCGGATCCCCAAGCAGTGCAATTGCATTGTGAGTCTTGTTGATTGCTTAAGTCTTAGTCAAAAGCGGCAATTTGCAGTGGAAAATATTCTTTTGTCATGTAGACACAAAATATAAAAATTATCCAAAGAAAACACTCATTTAAAAAAACTCTTATTTTTTAAAAAATATTTTTAAATTTTTATTAGGAAGGCAGATTTACAGAGTGAAGGAGAGACAGAGAGAAAGCTCTCCCATCCTCGGGTTCACTCCCCCAAGTGGCCACAATGGCCAGAGCCAAGCTGATCCGAAGCCAGGAGCTTCTTCTGGGTCTCCCACGCGGGTGCAGGGTCCCAAAGCTTTGTGCCATCCTCAACTGCTTTCCCAGGCCACGAGCAGGGAGCTGGATGGGAAGTGGAGCACCCAGGACTTGAACTGGCAGTTATATGGGATCCTGGCGCATGCAAGGTAAGGATTTAGCCACTGAGCCATTGCGCCAGGCCCTTGATGCAAAATTTCTAATTAAAATCTGTCTATATATTACTTTTTCAGTTGGGGCCATAAGACAAAATACTGAGGTTCGAACTCACTGCCAGACAAACCACACTTCCTCTCAGAAAACTAATTCATGGTAAATTAAACTTCTTGAAGTGTTCTATACAAAGGTTACACCTGGGACTAAAATGAATTATAAATACCTTCCTTAGTATTACGCTGAACTTAGGTAACGTGTTTTGCTTCAGAAAGTTACAGGCGCATGTACCACGGAAAACTGAACCCTGATAGGCAGTCCTAAGTAATATTTGGCTCGGGCGTCTGTGCATCGCGCGGCACCTGCCAGACGGTGCGCGGAGTCCTCCAGGTCTCCAGAGGGCACAAGTGGACGCGTTTCCTGGCTGAGCATGCGCGCTCGCGCGCCCTTCTGTGGCCGTGGGGCCGTCGTGCGCCTGCGCGGCGGGGCGGGGCCTGGCTGTCAGTGGGGCTGAGAGGAGGAAGGAGCCGGCAGCGTGCGTGCGGTGTGAGGGGCGGGACGGGCGGCCTGCGGAGGGTCTGGCCAGGGGGCAGCTGGGCCATGCGGGCGGGCCGGGGCGCTGGGTCTCCGGGCCCCATGGCGGTCGCCGCCGCTGTGGTGCTGCTGCTGAGCGGCGTGGGGCCGGCGCGCGGCTCCGAGGACATCGTGGTGGGCTGCGGGGGCTTCGTCAAGTCGGACGTGGAGATCAACTACTCGCTCATCGAGGTGAGCGCCTGCCCACCCCGCTCGCCGTGTGACCCTGGGCCGGTCGCCCAGCGTCTCTGGGCCTCGGCCCCCGGAGTCCTTCCCTTCTGGCAGCCCTTGCTTTGCGCGGGGCTTCCCCACCGCCCTGTCCCCAGACACGCGCTGGAGGCAAGGTGGTTGTCGCAGGGTCGGTTATGGAGTGGGGGGTGCGGGACCCCAGATTCTTCTCCCTGGAGCCCTGTGTACCCTGTGTCGTCGACGTTTAAACCCCAGATCTCATGAAGCCCCTCAGATCCCCCAAGTTCTTGAAAACATCGCCCGGGATCCTCTAGATTTCGTAAAACCATAATCCAGAGCGTTAAAGACCACATGACTAATCCAGGGCTCCTGCAAACCTTGGGATGCTTTTTAAAAAATTAAGTTGTGTTTTCCATTTTATTTGAAAGGAATAGAGAGAGCGTGAGAGCAAGTGCGCTATCATTCATCTGCTGGCATGATCCCCTTAGCCCCCCCCCCCCCCCGGGAGCCATGTCGGGGGCCAGACCGAAGCTGGGGACCCAGAACTCCATCTGGTTCTCCTGTGGGGTTGGCAGGGACCCAGCTAGCTGAGCCGTGATCACCTGCAGTCCCCGGAATGCTCCTTAGCAGGAGTCCCAGAATGGCAAACAGAGGTGGGACTTGAACCCGGCACTCTGCTGTGAGCTGCCAGCATCCGAACCCCTGTGCTGAGCCAAGTGCCAGCCTACCCCTGGTGCTGTGTGGACCTGTGCGACCTCCCCTGAGTTATTGAGCCTGTAGTTTGGGATCTTTTTGGTCAAGAACCTATGGGACTGTGCCCTGCCGCCTGTTCCTTGAAGATGGGCAGTTGCCAGCCACCCAGTTGTCTTACTGGGTGCTTATTGCCAGTACATTAGAGGTTTATCCTATTATTATTATTATTATTTGCTTTTTTGGAAAGACAGATTTTACAGAGAGAGGGAGAGACAGATTTTCCATCTGCTGGCTCACTCCCCATATGACTGCAGTAGCCTCAGCTGAGCCCATCCAAAACCAGGATCTCTCTTATGGGAGCAGGTAACAAAGGCTTTAGGCCTTTCCCTGCTGCTTTTCCCAGGCCTTAAGCAGGCAGCGGGGGAGAAAGTTCAGCAGCCAGGACATGAGCCTGCACCCATATGGGATGTGGGTGCTTGCAGGGAGAGGCTTTGGGCTGTGGCACCTGGCCCTCTGTCTTTTGCTGTGATGATCAACACAGTGTGATAGTGATCCAGAAAGCTTCTGCAAAGAGGAAGGGAGATTGGAGGTGGGGTCAGAGGGCACACGTCAGGCTGGTGGGGCTGGGATGTGCTGGAGGGATGGGAGGGGAACAAAAGAGTGGGAAACAGAAGAGGAAAAGAACAGGTGCCTGAGTGGGTTTGAGACCATCCAGGGGCAGGGACTGGGAGAGCAGGATCCCAAAGGCCATCTGAAGGAGCCTTTGAGCAGCTCCGGTGCTGCTGGGAAGGGCTGAGCTACCGTGCTCTGAGGGTCGGGAGGTGGGGCAAGTGGACAACGGCTCCAGGAAGCCTGGACTTGTCCTTGGCTCAGATCCCAGTGCCTGTAGGCTAGTGTTGGGATAGAGCAGGCCCAACACCACATGTTCGTGGAGCAGAACTGTTCCTCTTCAAGCCCGTTGGCTTCCTGCAACCTTTCCTGCTCTCCGAGGTGGGGCTCCTGGCCTCTGCCTGGGCCCAGGGCCTTTCCGATGCTGCCTTGGAAGCTTCCTTGCTTTTGTAAACTGTAGCTTCCTGAGACTCTGGGAGGGAGTGGGAAGCAGTTAGGGGCACCCCTATCCCCAGGGTTCACAGTGACCTTGAGGGCAGAGAGCAGGTTTTGTCACTCAGTGTGAAGTGTGTGCCTGGCTCCAAAGGGCTGCTTATCCTCATGGCTTGAGACACTCCTCCTTGCCTGATGTTTGGTTGTGAAATCACACATTTCATACATGTAATCTTGATGTCATTTATATTGTAATCGCATGTCCTACTTGTTCCTGCATGAAAGAAACATAAATACTGAAGCTATTCCACAATTATTTCTTGGTTGTGGTTTATTGTTCCAGTATTACTATCTACACTCTTCAGCTTTCTTCCCTTTTTGCCTTTGGGGTATTTTGACATCCTATTTTTGGAGCCAGTGACTCTTGATTCATGTTTAAAAATTGGTGCAAAAGAGACTTAAGGGTGAAGAGAAATAGCTCTCCCATCTGCTGGTTCACTGCTCAACACTATGCTGAAGCAGGAAGCCAGGAACTCAGTCTGAGTCTGCCCTGGGGGAGGCAGGGACCCAGGTACCTGAGCCATCAGTGCTGAAGTCTCGGGTGGGGATGTAGCAGGTGCAGTGAACAGAGCGGACAAAAACCCCTGCCCTCCTGGGACGGACGTTCTATTCTTTGATAGTAGCCTGTCCTGTTGACAAAGTTGGTTGCTCATACTTAGGGATCAGGAGACTTCAGACTAAAAATGATAATCCTGAGTTCTCTGGAACATCCTCTAATCTTCGGGTTGCAGAACTTAGCTTGGGTTGCAAGCTACTTTAGGCGAGTGTCTGTTGATGCTGCCCCTAACTCCTGTGGGCTGGTGGACTTCCACTCCCTACTTTAAATGTGTGCCCAGAAAGTGCTTTACGGTTTGTGCCAAACTCACCGAGTATTTCTTGGGTGTTTGGAGTAAAGGAGTGCTGTGCACTGTGCCCTGGATGCCTTGCTTACAGCCCACAGAGAGCTTCTAGTCTGTGTGTGAATTTACAGACATGCGTGTTGCAAGGTTGTTGCTTTAAAGATCTACTTAGTTGGTAAGAGTGCTTGGAGCTACTTAATTTTCTCTTTCTCATTCTCAGAGCAAAAATAGATCAGAAAGACATTTAATGCACATGCTGTCCTCAAGGGCTCTCTCAAACTCACACATTCTGAGCGTTATTCTGGCTAAGAGGCAAGCAATTAACTCAGTAAGATGAACTCAAGCAGTATCTGGGTCTTTCCTGTACCGTGTGACCTTGGCCAAGTCATGGACGCCCCTGGGGCTCTCTGGCGTCTTGGCTAAGAGTGCCAATGTCTTGCACGACAGTTGGACACTCAGAGCAGTGCCTGTGAAGGTCCTGGCACTCCATGGCCTGAATAGAAGGTAGTTAGTGTGACCGCTGAGAGGTGACACAGTGCAAGCAGCAGGGCACAGACCGGGTGCAGGGGAAGTCGCCCCATATAAGGTTCAAGTGCCCCAAAACTCAGGTGTTCAGGGAGCAGCTGTGTTGACATTAATAATAAGTATTCCTTGGCTCAGACTTGCTAGTTGAGCAAATGAGGCAGGGTGCAGAAATCTGCCTTGGGGCAAGCACCAACTAGCAGCAGAGTTTGAAGATCGGCTTTAGGGGGCCAGTGTTGCAGCACAGCTTGTTAAGCTGCCACTGGTGATGGCAGCATCCCATATGGGTGCTGGTTTGAATCATGGCTGCTCCACTTCCTATCCAATTCCTTGTACATGTGTTTAAAGCAGCAGAAAGTGACCCAAATATTTGGATTCCTGCCACCCATGTGGAAGACATGGATGGAGTTCCAGGCTCTTGACGTTGTCTTGGCCTAGCTCTGATTGTTGCGGCCATTTGGTGACTAAACCATAGTGAATGGAAGATGTCCCTGCAAACCCCGCCCCCTCGTGCCCCTTCTGCCCCCTTGCAGTATCCAGGTCCACTGCCACTGCCTTTCAGATAAACAACTAATTCTTTAATTTTTTTTTTCCTTTAGACCCAGAAACTAAAAATGAACCACAGCCAGGCACCAAAGTAAACTGAAAGCATTGAACAATAAGACTTCTGGGATAGGCTTTAGGTGGATGTAATCTGAAAAATCTACAGTTGTTTTGCTTAGGGAAGACTCTGTCTTATTTCCCTCCATCCCTTAGGTTCAGTGTCCCAGTTGAGACCTAGCAGGTCCTCAGCAAATGAGTCTTGGCCAAAAGCTTGCAGGAATAATGTATGTAGATAATTCTCAAAGACGATCCCGGTGTAGTCTTATGACTAATACTTTCTTTTCTTTCTCTGCAGATAAAGTTGTACACCAAGCATGGGACTTTGAAATACCAAACAGACTGTGCCCCTAATAATGGTTACTTTATGATCCCCTTGTATGATAAGGTAAGACACGAGGGCACTTCATTCTTCTTTTATGATGGGAAGCAATTTGGGTGCCCCATGAGACTCTGCCAATCAGAAGAATGGCCTTTCCTGTACCAGCACATTTGTTTCATTTTACAAAATGATTCATGAAGTAGGGCAGTGTTGGCCACATTCCGAAGGTGACAGCTCATCAGTTGGTTGGGTTGAACACAGTGGTGTCCATGTCTCTGGAGACAAGTGGCAACATAGACACTGTAGATGATTGTAGTTGTGTATGCTGGTGGGAGGCGGGGATGGCAGGTGCTACAGTTACCCAGTGTCGCTCAATGCCTGGAACAGCCCAAGTGCCCATGGGGGCAGGGCTGAGAAATTCTTTCTG
Organism: Ochotona princeps; assembly: GCF_030435755.1. Classification (NCBI taxonomy): domain Eukaryota; kingdom Metazoa; phylum Chordata; class Mammalia; order Lagomorpha; family Ochotonidae; genus Ochotona; species Ochotona princeps. The sequence goes on along the minus strand of NC_080855.1, from coordinate 18,752,707 downwards.
TGTGCATGTGTGTGCAGCAGAAACATGTTGTTATTATTGTTAACATTGATGCAAATAACAGGTTAATTCGGGAGCTTTTTGGCGAGGGGAGGGTGGGGGGATGGAGGCGTGGAGGGAGGGAACAGGCTGTCTTAGGAAGTATGTGAAGTTACTTTGTCCCTTTTCCCCTACTCCCATTGCAGGCCTTTAGAAGACCTCTACCTCTGCATGTTGGTCTATCTTTCAAATAAGCACATAAGAACAAATAAGCTTCTTTAAAAAAGAAGTCTTAAAGGAACCATATTGCTAGTGTTAAGTGATGAGTTTAATTTATAAAATTCACTCCAGCCCCCTGCAATTGTAGTAGGGCTGTGAGGGGCTCATGGTATGTTTGGTGTTCAAAGACAATGGGAGTCTGAGGGGGACGTCTTTGGCTGGCATAAGTGTCTTTTCTGGATGTTTTGGTGGAATCTTGTGGGGGTCAGCCTCAGTTTGTGGCACCTTAAGGGCATCCAGGTGTCCACCGGCCTCCAAACCCTGCCTGCTGGTAGAGTTTCATTTCGGGTGTAAAAGTTTGAGAAGAACTGTCAGCACCAAAGTAGGTGAACCCAGGCTCACTGGTGCCCGTTCTTTCAAATTGCTCTTTTTTTCCTTGTAGGGAGATTTCATTTTGAAGATCGAACCCCCCCTTGGGTGGAGTTTTGGTGAGTTAACTGCCTGACTGGGCGTGCTTGATAAGGGGTTCGATTAGATGTTGAATATTCACTTAGATTGGCAGAGCCCACAGATTTAACCAGTTAAAGGGTTCAGTTCTTAGGGTAGAGGAGGGTTTTGTGGTTTTCCTTTTGCTTTGTCACTTCAGTTGTGAATTTACCTAAGATCCTCTTTGAAGGCTTGCTGTCATTAAAATAGGTGTTTCCTTGTACTGGGCCTCTGCTTGGAAGTTCTGCTTTTGCCGTTTTAGCCATGATCTTGAGGTAGAATGGTACAGAAACCAGGAGTGGGGGCTTTTGTCGTCCCAGGGTGCCTTCCTTTTTAGCTCTTCCAGTAATTTTGGGGGGTATGTGTTTGATCTTTTTGTTGAATTAATTGCAACACATGACAAATCTAAGTTCCCGTCTCTTTAAGAAATCGAAAGTTCTGGCAGCCTTGGGCCTCACCAGCTAGATGCTGACCTGGGGCAGTTGACTTTGCCCGTGGCAGCCTCTGTCGCCTCATTGTGGAGTCTGGGTTGCTTCAAATCCTGCCGCACGAGGTACTTGGAGCCTTCATGGGCCGATCATAAGTGTTCATAACTGTGGCGCATAATTTGCAAGCACTTGAACACTTACTAACAGCCCCTTTTGCTCACATACCAACTGAAGCTCCAAAGTTGCCTGATGCATAGTTGGAGAAGTTAGATGCAGGAGATCGAGGAGAGGCGTCTGTCTGGATGTGACTGATGTTTTGGAAGAGGATGTGCTGGTCATTTCTGTGCAGTGGGTGGTTGATCTCAGCCTACAGCTTGACGAAGCCGGAGGGGGCGACAGTCATTTGTGTTTTGTGTCCCTTCCCTCCTGCCTCTGCTTTCTCTTTTGATAAGCTTTCCCCTTGAGTGATGACATGCAGAGAATGGCTGTGAGTATGAGAGTGTCACCTGAGTCATTTCCACAGAGCTCACACCATGTCCCCACCGCCCAGGTCCCGTACCTTGGAAGCACCACATCCCTGGTGCTCATTAGCCACGCCCCCTGCTCCTGCCCTCCACCCTGGCCTTCTTCAGTTACAGATTCTTCTTTCTATGAGTGAAGTCATGCAGGGGACGGTTTTGTATCTGGTTTCTCTCTGGCTTTTTGGTGCATTCATCTGTATGATGTGTGGCTCTTGGTCATTCTCTTTTGCTGCATAGAACTTGGATGTATGAGCAGTGTACAAGGACTTAGCTGTTGTGCTGTTGCTGGATGCTGGGCTTACTCTCTGATGTGACCAGTAAGAACAGTGCTCACATGTGTGTTCTTGGGCATGCCTTTCAGTGCCCGTATGTGTCCGTTTGGCCGAGTAGAATTTTCACATGGCAGCACTTGGCATGCATTATTCAGTAGGCAGAGCTGGAGCCAGGGCTGGGCGAATCGGATTAGAAGCTGTATTAATCACAGCCTTGGCCTTGGGAGAGTCTCACTCAATTGTGAAGCTCTGATGTATTCAGCCTGATATCCGGTCCAGGGCAAACTTCAGCAAGCCTATTTTGGTGTTTATCTGTAGGGAGTCTTGAGCTACAGCTCCTCTATAAGGCTGTTCAACCTCTTGGGTGGGAGCCAGGGTGCCCCAGAGATGTAGGCAGGAGGGAGGTGTGCTCTGCGCACCTTCGGGTTTGGAGCTGTGTATTAAATATAGAGATTTGAGTCATTTCAAGTGTTCAGGTATACAAATTAAGCAGACTTCAGCTAGATTCTCTCTGTCCCAGAACTAACGTCTCCCCTCCCCCACCTCCCCACTCTGCTCTGTTCCCCAGAGCCGACGAGCGTGGAGCTGTACGTGGACGGCGTTAGCGACATCTGCACCAAGGGCGGGGACATCAACTTTGTGTTCACGGGCTTCTCTGTGAACGGAAAGGTCTGGCTGCATGCTGTGTCACTCATGCTGGGCCCTCTCTTAGCTTGGGAAAGTCTAGCCCACCAGAGACTCACAGAGCAGCTGCAGGAGTGTTTGTGCACCTGGCGCTCAGTCACGTTTAGGTTGTCAGCTGTCACCTCCTGTCCTGGGTGGTATGGCTGCCTGCACTGGCCACCTGCAGGGTGTGGGGTCAGCAGCACATCTCTCTAGGGCGTGTGGCCCGTTAATGGGTGAGTCGCCTCGCAGAGAACTTGAATGTACTTCTGCCGCTCACCTGGGAGTCTTCTCACTGGGTGTTGAAATAGCATTCCTGGAGGGCCCTAGGACTCCTGGTGTGACCTTGAGCTGCTGACTTGGAGTGAGTGCCTGCTCACTCCAAGGTTCAGACTTTCAGAGAGGTTGGTTTCCTTCCCTCCACCCAGGGCCCAGGATTGAGAAGTGCAGGTGTCCCTTTTTTGTTGTCATTGAAGTTTCTTATTAGAGACGGGGGTCCTGGGATTTTTTTTTTTCCTTTTTTGGTGAGATAATGATGCACCTTCAACTGCTAGCAGGCTTGGGTTCCATGGATAATTTTATTTTATTGCTATTCTCCCTTCCCTCCTCCTACCCTCATTCTCCCACCATAGACAGGACATTCCTACTCTAACGCAGCTTTTCTAAGGGGTTCTTGATACAGAGAAGGTTCCAGGTTACTCCTGGGAAGGAGGGTGGTCAGGGCTGACTAGGCTTTGAGAAGCAAGAGTTTTGCCACTGGCAGGTGCTAACTGCCTTCTTCTAACAGGTGCTCAGCAAAGGCCAGCCGCTGGGGCCCGCGGGGGTTCAGGTGTCCCTGAGAAACACCGGCACAGAGGCGAAAATCCAGTCCACGGTGACACAGCCCGGGGGAAAGTGAGTGTTGTCCCCTGATGCCCACAGTACAGGGAGCTTGGCTCTAGTGTGAACTGAGTTCAGGCCCTGACTTTGGGCAAGTTTATGTGCCTCAAAGTCTCAAGTTCCCCTTTCCATTTTTGGAACAAATATTTGTTTATTTATACTTAAATGGCAGAGAAAGAGAGAAATGATGGCGAGATAGAAGAGATCTACCCACTGGTTCACTCCTTAGGTGGCTGGGCCAGGCCAAAACCAGGAGCGTGGAACTCCATTTGGGGCTCCCCATGTGGGTGGCAGGGGTCCAAATACTGTGGCATTCCCAGGGGCAGGAGTGGAGGAGTAGCCAGGACTCAAATGTCATTCTGAAATGGGAAACAGACATTGAAGGGGCAGCCCCCAAGTGGAGGTCTTGTGACTTGGCCTTGATGGGATGATTCAGAGGAGTTTGCCCATCATGCACCTGCTGTGGGGTCTGGCCCTCAGTAGGCCTTCGTTTAGTGGTTGGGACTGGCTCTGGAGCCTGGAAGTCTGACAGTTGTTTGACCTGGGCCAACTTACTTAACCCTTCAGTGCCCCAGTTTTCACATTGTGAATGAAGGCAGTTGTAGGTGACCGGAAAGATTAATGTTCCAGAACCACCTGGAGCGTGTTTTGAAAAATGGTTGTTTCATATAGGACAGTTCAGTTAGGATTTTAAAAAAAATACCGTTATAGCTATTATATCAAAACCATTTTGTTGTAGAAACTGATGATGACCTAATTAACTTTGCTGAGTGAAATTTCAAGCATTTATTTAATGGGTTTAGATAGTTGAGTTGCAAATGTTAACAGTTATACCAAGATTCATGTTAGAATAATCCAAACATAATTTTGAGAGCATTCAATTCATCACTAATGCCTTCAGTACACAGAACTGACTGAATTGCAAAATACAAGTGTATAATGGATCTGTCAGTTAGTCATTCAGTCTGAAAGGTACTGTTGAAATGATTTTCCATTTTTGAAATAGCATCCACTCCTCCTTGATGGGCATCTTGTCATTTCAGGTCTGCAGCAGCAGTGTGGAGCTGTATTTCTCCCAGGTTATTTAATGTGGGTTGAAAATTCCTTATCTGATTGTTTAGAGGTGCAGAATGTCCTGTATTTTTGAATATTTGCATTTATTAATTTTGGGGATTGCACCCAAGTTCCAGCCAGAAATTTGTGTTCCCTGTACAGTTTGTCCATATTATTTGATTTTTTTTAAAGGAACATTTTTAAAGATTTATTTTCATTGGAAAGGCAGATTTATGGAGAGAAAGAGAGACAGAGAGAAATATCTTCTGTCTCCTGGTTTACTCCCCAAATGGCTGTAATGCCCCGAGCAGGAGCCAGAAGCTTCTTCCGAATCTCCCACAGACGTGTCAGAATCCTGGCGGTCGTGTTTGCAGCCACAGCCAGGCTTGTTCCAGTGCTATTTGCCAGTAGTTCTTAGGCATTAGCCGGTTGCAGTATGGCACTGCTGTGGGCCGTTGGCTCATCACAGTTGATTTGCATGAGAGCCTAGAATGGCTTGTATTTGATCTGATCTTGTATTTGACCTGATCTGGCTTGTATTTGTAGCAGATCTGAACACTTGTGTGTAGGGGTCAAAGCTGGGTATCAGTACCCTGTGTTAGCATCCACCTCGGTCTAGGGGTGGGCTTTCTGTTCCTGGCACACAACCCTTGCCTTCTCATCTCTGTTGCTCCAGACACGTCCCTCCTCTTCTCCTTGCCCACCCTTGTCTATCACCTCTGCCAACTCAGTTGGATGTTCCTATGACCAATCCCTGCATAACGACAGTCATTTGGTTTTAAGCCAAAAATTCCTTTCAATTAAGGAAAACGTAAGCCTTCCTTCTTCTTGTCAGCACACAGTGCACACCTCTTTGCATACAGTAAGTGATTAATAAGCATCCTCTGTGGATTTGTACAGTGAAGGATTGAATTCTGTTCATGCTGATGTAACTAGCTAGTGGCAAGGTGATGATAATCCAAACTTAATTTCTTGTGCTCTTAATCTTGGTAGAAATAAATCCCATGATGTTGAGACACTTAAGCAGCATGTTGCATTTTGCAGGTTTGCGTTTTTTAAAGTTCTTCCTGGAGATTACGAAATCCTTGCAACCCATCCAACCTGGGCCCTGAAAGAGGTGAGCATTTCAGCAGTGTCTGGGAACAAGCCACCCAGGGGCTAGGCTGGGCACAAGGTTTAGGATTTTCCCAGATGTAGATGTGGAAGAAGTGGTGCTTCTGCCTGGCGGGCTACCTAAGGTGGAACACTCTGGCTGTGTTGATCTCATTGCAGGTGACAGTGTTTTTTTCCTGTTGTGAAAGAATGTCTGTTAGGAGCTGGCGCTCTTTTAAGCTGAATCCACACCTGAAGAACCCAAGGAAATGTATTAGCTGTTCTTTTTCTTTTTTAAAAGATTTATTTTATTATTATTATTTTTATTGTAAAGGCAGATATACAGATATACAGATATACAGAGAGGAGATACAGGGAGAAAGATCCGTCTGCTGGTTCACTCTCGAAGTGGCTGCAATGGCCAGAGCTGAGCCAATCCAAAGCTAGGAGCCAACAGCTGCTTCTGGGTCCCCCATGTTGGAGCAGGGTCCCAAGGCTTTGGCCATCCTCACTGCTTTCCCAGGCCACAAGCAGAGAGCTGGATGGGAAGCGGGACTGCTGGGACAGGAACTGGTGCCCATATGGGATGCTGGTGTCGCAGGTAGAGGCTTTGCCAACATTGCCGTGGTGCTGGCCCCAGCTGTCTCATTCTTGCTGAAGAACAATGAATTTCAGATTTTCCTCTGTAGGTTTTCTGGATGTATGGTTGATGGCATAGTTTCTGTTTGTTCTTTATATGAAAGGCAGAGAGACAAAGAAGGAGCAATAAAGAGATTCTCTGTCTTCTATTTACTTCCCAGACACATCCAGGTTACTGGGCCTGGGCCAGGCCAAAGCTGGGGCCAGGAACTCGTTTCAGGTCTTTTGTGAGTGGTAGGGACCCAGGTATTTGAGTCATTGCCTGTGGCCTCCCAGGGTATGCATTAGCAGGAAACTGCATAGGAAATACGTCTGGGATTTGAAACCACAGGCTCTGAGATGGGCTGTGATGTCCCAAGTAGAGATTTAACTGCTGTGCCAAATGCCCACCCCCCATTGCACCGTTTCGTAGCTCTGTGTTCCTATGTACTGTTTATGACTTTTGGTTTTCAGGTTTTTTTCTCTTCTGTGGCAACATTTACAAATATTTTATTTCTAACTCCAGAGCTTACATGGTTATAGGTAGAACACATCCTAAGATTTTTATTGTTTCTAATTATATACATGAAGTTCTTTCAGTTGTGATTTTGAAAGTGAAGCTGTTAGAAGTCAAGATGCTGATGAGCCTTTGGGGTTAGTGAATGGATGTGAGTGCGAGGGGGTTCTGAGGATGCTGGGGTTGTTTGCCTCTGGGTGTTGGTTACCCAGGATGTTGTGTTTCGAGTGACAAGATCAGTGCGTGTGTCCTTGGAATGTATATGTTTTTCTATATGCAAATTGTAGTTGAATAAAAAAATGTTTAGACATGTATATATCCCTATGTCATGAAACAAACAAAAAAAAGATGTTCTTTTTATAAAACCAGAACACACAGAGGAATATAAAGGAGTAGAAACAACGTTAGACACCTTAGAAGGTAGTGAAGTTTCAAGTGTCACCATATGGACAGGATGCAGACGCCAGTACTTGAGCCATCTCCTGCTGCTGCCTCCCAGGGTGTGCATTTGCAGGAAGCTGGATGGGAATTACCGACAGGCTTTGAACCCAGCGTCTCTAATATGGAATTCAGCATCCCAAGTGGTGACTTCACACACGCCCCAAAGCACAGTCTCACGCTTGGATACCACTGTATAGATGAAATCGTTATGATTACATTGTGCCACACTTCTTTTCTATTCATTTTGAGCATTAAACAAGTAGTTAACCATCACACTACACATATAGTTTTATGTGTTAAGTCCATAACTTTTCCCCAATTACTAGTTCCACCTGAGGATGCCCCTATGTTACTTGACAGCTTAGCAAATGTGTAGTTTTTGTACATGAAATACTTCTTCTCCTGTAGGCAAGCACCACAGTGCGCGTGACCAACTCCAATGCCAATGCAGCAGGTCCCCTCATAGTTGCTGGTTACAATGTGTCTGGCTCTGTCCGGAGTGATGGGGAGCCCATGAAAGGGGTGAAGTTTCTCCTCTTCTCTTCTCTAGTGACCGAAGAGGTAAGCAAAGAAAAGGGAAGACCAGGAGAGACTGTGTGAGCAGCTGGGAGGTGGGGCTGACCCCTAGAACAGGCTGCAGAAGGCAAAGTGTGGCTGAGCCATCATCTGCACATTAAGAACATCATATGTGTCTGGGGATCCCCGAGAGACTGGATGTGTGTCCCCTGGTGGGGGCAGTACCAAGATTTGAGGTACCCCTTCCAACAGGTGCAACTTAGACCAGTCATTTGGCCTGCCGGAGCCTCTATCCACATATTGGGAGAATGGTGATTGTACTAGTTTTTAACTTTTCAATCTGTGTCTGAAGAGTTATGTTGCTTTTATCTCTTTGAACACGTGCCCAGTTGCAGAAATACACATGTGTATAGTGACATAAAACTCGTGAGAGTTGTCCTATGGTGTATATCTTTGGCAGTAATCAAGACGCATGAGTGGGAAAGGATATTTTTATTTTTTCTCCCCATGGCATAGGATGTCCTGGGCTGCAATGTCTCGCCGGTGCCCGGCTTCCAGCCCCCAGATGAGAGCTTGGTGTATTTGTGCTATGCGGTCTCCAAAGAAGATGGCTCCTTTTCCTTCTATTCCTTGCCCAGTGGGGACTACACCGTGGTGAGTAAAGAGGCTGTGGGTATTAGGGACACTTTGACAATAATCAGAGTGGGTGCCGTTTGGATGGTAATGGAAGCAGGCTTGGCATGCGTGGTAGGAACCCTGTTTAGCAGGTGGAGTTTGAGCATCCTCTGCTGGCAGGTCTGAAGCCCAAAATTTGCCAAAATCTGACACTTTTTCCATGTCGTCAGGAAGCCCTCAAATGGAAAATTCCATGCTATAAAACTTGGTTTCATGCACAAAATTCTTTGTAAAAAATGACCTGTGGGCTGTATGTACAAGTGGAGTCCCAGCTTTGTGATATCTCTTTATGTATATGCAAATATTCCTGAACCCAAAGTCATCCCATCCGAATTCACAAGCCCTCCTGCTCAAGAATTTTGGATGCGGGCTCCTCCACCTGCTCTCCCAGTGACGCTTGGACCCTTGCATCCTAGCTGCAGAAAATCGGCAGTGGTGGCCGTGCTCCTTGGCCTATTGGCCGAGACGAAGTAAAATTAGTTTTGATGATGGCTAATATGTTTTCTTGGCCTGACCTGAACGCTTGTGGGCCAGCAGCTGACTGATTGATGTGGATGTTGGCGGCGGTGTTAACACTGCTGGTTGATACTAGCTACTGCTCTCTGCCTTCCAGGTCCCATTCTACAGAGGGGAGAGGATCACCTTTGATGTTGCCCCTTCCAGGCTTGATTTTACGGTGGAACACGACAGCCTGAGGATCGAGGTACAGCTTCATCTTCTGTAGGGGCAGGTGTTTGAGTTCCCAACCTTGGGCACAGGTGTCGTAAACATGTTTAAGAAAACACACACACACATATCAATATTTTGTCCAGAAGAGCTGTTGGAAAAAATGGATCTTATACTGTGTCCCAGTTTAGTATGGTATTCGTTGGGTAACAGCTCCCCTTCTACAAGTTAGATTCAGAGTTGTATCTGTTTTATTCAACAAAATGTATTGGATGTCAAAGATACATATTTCAGGCTCTGTTCCCGGGTGAACCATACCTACATCCCTGGAAAGAATATTCCAGAGGCAATAGCAGGTCGAAGGGCACAGGGCAGGAGTGTGATGGGAGGTTTGGGGTGTAGTTGCAGTGGGGGGCAGGGTGAGGATTGAGGAGGGAAAGGAGAGGAAGAAGGTCAGCGAGATGTCGGGTGGATTGTTCAGGGCCTAGTGGGCTTGGTCTTCTGCCTGTTGTCTGGTGAAGTTCAGTAACTCTGGAAGGTTCTGTGCAGGCAGTGCTATGACTCCCCTGGCTGCTGTGCCCAGAGGGGTTTGCAGGGAGCCAGAGCGCAGAAGGAAGGCCATGGCAGTGCCCAGGTGCGAGCTGGCAGAACCTAGGCCCTGCTGTTAGGAATTGTTGGTGTGATCAGTGATAAAAATAGACAGTAAGCATGTTTTTCATCACATTCAGGTTGTCTTTACAGAAAAAGGAAATAGTTACCATGGCCCACTTGTTAAATGGAACAAACCCACAAGGAAAATAGCAGTCTCTCCCAAATGGACCACCCAGTGGGAGAATTACTGAAAAAATTATGTTTTAATCATATTTTAAAAAAATATTTATTTTTATTGGAAAGTCTGGTATACAAAGAGGAGGAGAGACAGAGAGGAGGATCTTCCGTCTGATGATTTATTCCCCAAGCAGCCGCAATGGCTGGAGCTGAGCCAATCCGAAGCCAGGAGCCTCTTCCAGGTTTCCCACGCGGGTGTAGGATCCTAAGGCTTTGGGCTGTCTTCTATTGCTTTCCCAGGCCACAGGCAGGGAGCTGGATGGGAAGTGGAGTTGTTGGGATCAGAACCGGCGCCCATATGGGACCACGGGCGCGCAAGGCGAGGGACTTTAACCACTACACTATCGTGCTGGGCCCATTAATCATATTTTTTAATGTTGTACTTGAAAGCACCGTGTTAAAGGTGTGTGAGCTGGTAGGCACTGGCTTTGAGGTCACATGCGCAGTAGGGTGCTGACTGCCTTTTAAGACTCTGGAAAGCTTTTGCCTGTTCTGTGCAGCTAAGAGGAGGGGGAAAGATAAAGCCTTGACTTGCTATAGAAGTTTGCTCAGAGGCCTAGGGGCAGGTGAATGGGCAAGGACGTTCCCAGCTCATGGCCAAATACACATTTTTAGTTAGATTAGCAAGTGGAGTTTCAGGGAGTTCAGCCAGTAAACCTTTATCTTATTTTTTTTTTTGAGACACATATGCATACATACATACACAATGAACTCTCCCACCCACTGGCTCACTTCCCAAATGTCATACCCGAAAAAGAGAGAGTGAGTACCCCCATCTCCTTGTTCACTACTCAAATGCCCACTAGAGCTGAGATAGACCAGGCCAAAGCTGGCAGCTGAAAGCTCAGTCTGGATCTCATGTGTGGCAGGGAGCAATCTGCTTGAGCCATCCCCGGCTGCCCCTAGGGTAACACCAGCAGGAAGCTGGAATCTGCAGATCTGGGGCTCAGACCCAGGTACTGTGGCAAAGCATGCAGGCGTTCCCCATGGCGAGCTAACCACTGCGCCGGATGCTCACCCCCAGAGCCTTCTGTTCCTTTGCTCTTTTCCTAACGTGACTTAGTCCCTACTGAAGATATTCATTGAGTACCTACCTGTATGATTAATAGGTGAGTGAGTGGTTTGGGGTCAACCACATCTTTTTGGAAGGATCTAGAAGGACCACCTCGAAGGAAGAAGAAGCCACTTTTTTTCTCCAAAGCTCCAGTGCAGGTGCTGCCTTCTTCATTCAGGCATCATTTCTCAGTTGCCTGCCATGTGACTAAAGCAGAAAAGGTCCATGTCTTCAGGGAGCTTAACCTCCAATGGGAGTGAGGCAAAGCACAGGTCATCCAGCCAGGCCTCTGATGGAGGTAAAGACAGAGACTAGTGCTGCTGCAGTTGAGGAGTTTGAGATCAAGGCCCACAGAAGGAGCACAGGTGTGATGTTCCTAGCAAGTGGGGTGCAAGCAGAAACACTGGTGGAGGACCACGGGGTACCGGTGGCAGCTGGAGTTGAACTTGTGGCCTAGGTGGAGCCACTGACAAAGTAAGCTCAGGCTGCAGTGGGAAAGTCAAAGGACCAATGAGGTGAAGCCCTCAGGACTGACTGATGGCTAGAGAGCAGGGCAGGGTGTCCTTGATGACATTGGGGTTGTGCCTGGGCAGCCAGAGGGTGGTGGGTGAGGTTTCCCAAAGTGGGGCTGTCTGGAGGGGAAGAGGCAGAAAGGGGACAGGGTTGGGGAGCTTTGACAAGTGGGTCCCACCTCTCCCGTTCTTCACTTACAGCCTGTGTTCCACGTCATGGGGTTCTCCGTCACTGGCAGAGTCTTGAACGGGCCCGAAGGAGAAGGGGTTCCGGAGGCAGTGGTCACTCTGAACGACCAGATCAAAGGTGGGCAGATAGGCTTTTACCCCTTTTACCCCTCTTTTACCCCTTCCCCTCCTGGGGACTGTGCTGGCATCAGCTGTTTTACAATTGGAGCGAGAACTGGAAAGGGACAAAAGCTCAATAATGGTAGCGTGAGAATCCACTATGGTGCCTGTGGGAGGCTGCATGGTTGTGCCAGCCTTGTGTCTTGAGAGCACGTTTTTATTTTGCAGTCAAAACCAAGGCTGATGGCTCCTTCCGCCTAGAGAACATCACCACGGGGACCTACACCATCCACGCACAGAAGGAGCACCTCTACTTCGACACGGTCTCCATCAAGATCGCGCCCAACACCCCACAGCTGGCGGACATCATCGCCACAGGGTGAGCTCCCTACGCATGTCTGGGAGGGCCAGGCTGATGTTGGCAGTTCTGGGGAAGAGTCTCCTTGATGTGACTGTGTTTTCTGCCTGTCTCAGACAGCTGTTGGGAAGCGTAGGCTGGCTTCTTCAGGAAGATCACTGCTAAGGATCTTTTTTTTTTTTTAAAGATCTATTTATTTTATTACAAAGTCAGATATACAGAGAGGAGGAGAGACAGAGAGGAAGATCTTCCATCCGATGATTCACTCCCCAAGTGAGCTGCAACGGGCCAGTGCGCGCCGATCTGAAGCCGGGAACCAGGAACCTCTTCCAGGTCTCCCATGCGGGTGCAGGGTCCCAATGCATTTGCATTGGGCCATCCTCGACTGCTTTCCCAGGCCACAAACAGGGAGCTGGATGGGAAGTGGAGCTGCCGGGATTAGAACCTGCGCCCATATGGGATCCTGGGGCGTTCAAGGTGAGGACTTTAGCCGCTAGGCCACGCCGCCGGGCCCAAGGAAGATCACTGCTAAGGCTCTTAAACAGAAGATACTAATGCGTTAGATGCTACAGAAAAAGAAAACATTCTCTTCCTTTAGTGTTGAAATGGGTCGGTTAAATTAAAGAAATATTTTTGATAGCTTCTGCGGCTGCCTTCTTTCTTGGTCCTTGGAGACTGCAAGGTGCTATAGTGGTTGGTTGGTTGAGGGAGTTAGTCACAATTCTTCCAGCTTTGGGGGCACTGGCAAGGTGAGGACTTTAGTCACTAGATTACCGTACTGGGCACAGCTGTGTATTTTTCATCCTCGTGATTCTCTGTCCACATCTCTCAGGTGGCTTTCACATGCAAGGCAGCTGTCCTGGGTAGCTCTTGCCTCTCAATGTCAGCCCACCATCTCTGTCCACTGCTGCTGCAGCGTCTGTGATCCACTTACCTGAAGCATGTTTATGACACACAGATTTTCTGCCAGTTGTGTCTGCAGCTGGGCATGGCCAGTGGTCACCCAGCACATAGCCCCACTGTGGTCCCTGTTCCATGGAAGGAGGCCCAGGATTCCCATGTGCCTTCCCAAGGTTGCTCTTGAAAGCTGCAGGCGTTTGGGCTGTGTTCTTTCTGGTAACTCAGATAAATCAGGAACAAGCCCCAGTGGAGGACTGCACCCCTTGGTGGGTGCAGTGTCTCATGTTGGGAGCCGCACCTTGCGCTGGACGCTGCGTTTTATGGTGGGCACCTCACCTTGCAGTGGGCATTGTGCCCCATGGTGGGTGCCATGCTTCGTGGGTGCCACGCCTCATGGTGGGACCCTTGCCTTGCGGTGGACACTGTGTCTCGTGGTGGGTGTGCCTCATGGTGGACGCCGTGCCTCGTGGTGGTGTCGCACCAGTGCTGTTGTCCCATGTACTCACACTGCTGTGTGCGGCTTCCTTCCTGCAGGTTCAGTGTCTGCGGTCAGATCTCCATTCTCCGCTTCCCTGACACTGTCAAGCAGATGAGTAAATACAAAGTCGTCCTGTCCTCTCAAGACAAGGAAAAGTCTGTGGTCACCGTGGAGACAGACGCTCATGGGTCCTTCTGTTTCAAAGCCAAACCAGGCAACTACAAAGTCCAGGTATGGTCAGCTTCGTTTGATTGAAAGTGTCTGAGAAGCAGAAGTGTTTTTTCAGAGGGGGATGAACTAGTGTGGCAGGAGCATTGCTATTCCTGTTTCGGATTTTGGAGACTTGACATTGCTGCATGTCACTGTCAGTTGTGTGGATAAGTGTCCAGCTTAAAAATATGTGCCACGGGCTGCTGGTTGTGCTGTTGCTGGGGGCTGGCATCAGACTGCCAGTCATACCTCCACCCTCATGGGCTTCTGCTGACTGCCGAGCATCCATGAGTCCAAGAGACCAGATGAGCTCAGACACACCCATGGTGCCCGGTTTCGGGTACCCCAAACTGAATCAAACCTTCCCATATCCTGCCTGGTGCCACATTGAGAACAACTGGGCAGGCACCTGTTATTGATTCATCCAGGCAGGCCCAGGGTTCTGGGAACTCTTGGTCTTTGTTCTCACTGGAAGGGTGAAGGTCTGAGCTTAATTGGGCAGGGCGAGCGAGAGCCAGGTCTGACCCAGAGCTCAGCCACGTGGTCTTTTTTCTTTCTTTTTTTTTTTAAAAATGAAGATTTATTTCATATAGAACATATATATATAAAACCAGGAGATGAGAGTTGCCTTGAGGTCATTCATCCCCTGGCATTGTGAGTGCCCAAAAGCCAAAGAGGGGTGTGGGTTTGGAGGGTTTCCATCAGCAAGCAACCATCTTTGTAGAACTAATTCTCTATGTCTGTAGGGAAATGTGTGCCCGTCCCAGGGGTTACTTGTGATCTGTCTTGTCTCGGGCCCACATGGATGTCCCAGTGTCCTGTGGGTGTAGGGCAGCCCTAGCCCTAGCCCTAGCCCTGACCCGTGCTGTGTGGTTCTGCAGGTGCTGGTGCCTGAGGCAGAGACCAGAGCGGGCCTGACTCTGAAACCCCAGCTGTTCCCTCTGACCGTGACCGACAGGCCCGTGATGGATGTGGCCTTCGTGCAGTTTTTGGCCTCGGTTTCTGGGAAGGTCTCCTGCTTGGGTAAGATGTCAGCTGCAGTGAGGACAGACAGATTCCAGAAAGTGGGCGGGCCGAATGGAGTGTGGGCGAATGGCTGTTCACTGGGTGGCATCAAAGAAGGATGCAGACCCTGTCCAGGTTGTGTAAGCACCACAGTGAGTCCTTGTCACTGGTCCTTACAGGGCCCAGGCCTGTGCTTGGTATACAGTGGGTACTCAGTAACAGCTTTCTCCCCCTTCTCTCTCTCTCTGGCTGTCTTTGGTACCCCCACTGATGGCGTCTCCCTCAGGAGGGCCTCTGTGTTGCCCTCGCAGGCCAGTCCTCCCTGCTGACTCAGACGTTCAGTTTTGAACAGGAATCCATTCTGATGTGTGTGGTCATGAGGACAGCCATGTGAGACCCTCTGTGTTTTCTCTGCAGACACCTGCGGAGACCTACTGGTGACCTTGCAAGCCCTGAGCCGCCAGGGCGAGAAGAGGAGCCTACAGCTCTCCGGCAAGGGCAACTCCATGACTTTCACCTTTGACAATGTCCTCCCGGGGAAATACAAAGGTAAGGACTGAGCACAGCACTTCCCGTCCTGTCTCTTGAAACTTCCCAACACCCAGCTCTTTCTTAGGTAGTGGCTCCGCTGCTGTAATGCCTTTCCCCATGACCTTGGTTGCTTTACACAGCCCTGGGCAGTGAGGCAGGAGTGGAGACTCTGTGAACTGCCCACACCCTCTTCAGGATGAGCCACCTGCTGCATTCGTTCTGGGCAGGGGGCCCCAATTCATACTGGTTCATTTCTCAGTGCATGACAGCATTTCTGGGAGGGGACATCATAGGGCTGTTGCACAGGACGCAGGGACACATGGTCCCATTAGAGCAGCTCGCGTGTGGTATCTGGTGCGGGAGTTACTGGCTAACCCCTTCCCATTCTCCCTGCCCTTCTTGGGGTGCTGCCTCTGACCCGTATTTCAAGATCAACCTGGAGTTACTGTCAGTTGCACTGTTTATAAAACAGGTTTTTATTTCTTCCCTAATGAATGATACTTTCTGTCACATCAAGAGTTTAGCCACAGCCTAAGGGTCAATGACCTGTTTTTACAAAATTTTCTTCAGCACTCAGCTGTGCCCATTCTGTCCGTGGTACCTGTGAGCTGCCAGGTGGGAGTTGAATCCCAGAGAACTACCTGCCTGCGGATAATGTCAGGAATGATTGCTGATCTTAAATATCCTACTGGCCTCCCGACCATTTAGATCCAGTTGGATTTTTTCTTGGTGACATTAATGCTCGTTGGTTCCGATTTCTCTTTGGTGATCACCTGTTCCAGGCCTTGCGAGCTTTGTTTGTCTGTACATGCATGCACCTGTGAAAGTGATTAGTGTGTTGCCATTGTGTCCCCCTTCCTTCTGCTGCGTGCCAGCAGGTGGCCCGCCGTGTGGCCATGTGCCTCCTGGCCATGTCCCGCTGTGCTGTTTCCTTCTGCAGTGAGCATCGTGCACGAGGACTGGTGCTGGAAGAACAAGAGTGTGGAGGTGGAGGCTCTGGAGGAGGACGTGGCGGCTGTGGAGTTCAGGCAGACGGGCTACATGCTGCGCTGCTCCCTGTCTCACGCCATCACACTGGTACGTGAGGCTGGCCCACAGCCCCTGGCCCGGAAGAAGGCTCCCCACCGAGGACGTGGAGAAAAGCCTAGCATGCCAGGGACAGTCAGGGAAGATTTCCTTTCCTGGCTCCCCGGACTTGTGCACCTGTTGGGGGAAGCCTAATGGGAGGCCGTTAGAATCCCTCCGGGAATACCTGTGGTTAGAGGATTTCCCTGTCCTGGCCCAACCTTCCATTTGACAGCTCTTCTGGGGGAGCCATTGGTGGAGGGCTGAACATTCTGGTTCATGTACCTTGGGCAAATGTGTTTCCTGTTTTTGAGGCTCGATTTTTCTCCCTTAAAATTGGGATCATGGTGGCTGCTTCTCTGAGGCACTGGGGGTGGGGTTGAAGTGGCCCTCTTAGTGTTTCAGGTTCCCTCAGTGTCCCTGGCACTGTTTATTGTGAGCTGCAGGCAGATCTGCTCCTGTGGGTATTTTTTCCCGCAGTGCAGAGGACTCAGCTGTCCAGCAGGGGTTGCTGTTGTTCCCTGTGCCACTTGTGCCCAGCGAAGGACACACCTGCGTAGGTTCCTTCGTGAGCTCTGTGTAGTTTTCCGTGACAAGCAGTGGTGAACACCGTTGTCACATAACAGCGAAGAAACTGAGGCTAGAGGCCGCTGAGTGGCTTCTCATGTTCATTAATCACCAGTCTAGCACTGAAACCACTTGATATAAAAGCTCCACTAACTTGTTCCAGGACATGGCTTCAGTAGTATCTGGCTGAACAATAAGTGGGTAGACGTTTAGGAAACCATGCCTTTCCTGAAGCCCTCAG
Source organism: Ochotona princeps (assembly GCF_030435755.1). Classification (NCBI taxonomy): domain Eukaryota; kingdom Metazoa; phylum Chordata; class Mammalia; order Lagomorpha; family Ochotonidae; genus Ochotona; species Ochotona princeps. The sequence goes on along the minus strand of NC_080855.1, from coordinate 18,735,648 downwards.
TGGGTTCCCATTTTTCTGACATTAAGATCTGAATGTAGCAATGGGCCCCCAGGCAGTGGGCTTCCTCCCCTAGAATCCCCAGGAATGGGACTAGACTGGGTCCTTGTCCAGACTGCAAACCCAATGTGGCCCACTAGGGGTGTGCTACCCTCAGACCAGCATGCTAAATAGAGCCTCCTTCCTAGCCAGCTGTCTGATCTCCCAGCAGAAGTTACATACCCATGCATCTCTTGGTGCCTTGGCTTTCTGTCTTATAGGGTAAGCCCCCTGAGAACAGGTGCCGCCTTAGTGCCCCCTGAGCCCAACTCCGTGTCTGTTATATAGCAGATGCTCAATAATTATTAGTGGGTCGAAGGAGAAAGAGCATGTTTTTGTGGGCTCTTTGAAAGGTTTTTAATTTTCCTCTGGCACCCAACTGTTCCAATGATTAATGGGAGAAACAGATGACTGGTCCGGAAACAGAAATATTATTAATCATGCTGGTGCCTCCATCTTCTCCAGTGAGTCACCATATTGGCTCTGCTCCCTTAGGAATTCTATCAGGACGGGAATGGACCCGAGAACGTGGGGATTTATAACCTCTCCAAAGGAGTCAACCGATTCTGCCTGTCCAAGCCTGGTAAGCCCCGGAGGATGGATGCGTGTACATTAGGAAAATGGAGAGGCCCTGAGGAGGGTCTGCCTGATGTTCCGCTGCCTGCCTTGCTTCTGTTCGCTTCAAGCTGTCCAGTGTGTTCGGTGCAAACTTGTGTTTCTCTGCATCTCTCCTCTAGAAGGAGTGGTGTTGGAGAAGTGACCCTGGTGTTTTGGGTTTGAATGGAGAACCAGACCACTTGGGCACTCTCACCTTTAAGACCAATGTGCTGGGGTGAGCGAGTGACTCAGTGATTATGGCGCTGCCTGGTGTGTCCGCAGCTCACAGCGGAGACCCTGGGAGGCAGGGTGATGGCTGAAGCGATTGAGTTGCTGACACCCACGTGGGAGGGCTGGGCTGAGTTCCCAGCATTGGGCCCAACCGCTTTTCTGCATCCCGTTGAGGGCATATAGGGAGTGAACCAGCAAATGAGAGCTTTTTCTCTCCAATAATAATAATAAAATTATGTCACTGGCCATTGATCTTCCCTTCTGATGATCTTGTAAAAAGTGGATCATGTCCTGCCTTGCCTAACAATCCTTCAGGGGACTCTTATTCTCTGAGTCATCTTGGAGTGAGCCAGCAGGTGGGAATGTTCTTTCTAGGACTCAGTTAATTTCCACACCTCTCCCCCTCCCCTGCCTTTCAAAGAAAATGACAATAAGTCAGTAAAAATGTTAACAACGATGTGACCTGTGACCTGTGACATGATTCTGTCCAATAACATGTAAACACAGCTTCCGGGAGAAGTTGCATGGGAAGATGTTTGCCAGCCTCTCGCTCCTGGTCTTCCTGCTTTAAATGTAACAAGTTCTGGGGCAAGTCTTTCTCATTGCTTTTCCCACTCATGCAGACTTAGCTGTGGTGAAATGTTAAATCAGGGAATGTGAAGAAGCTGCGCGTGTGAGTCAGCTGGTGGGCAGGCTGGCAGGTGGGCAGACAGGGAGCTGGCACCGGCAGCAGAAGAGATACCTGCTCAGTATTTCTGATACCATTATTACACACATGCAACAGCTGCGAGTTTTCCACTTGCTGGATTTGCTTGGCATTATTGATGCCCTTTGTCTGAACTTACCTCTGATCTCCTGTCCATAGGTGTTTACAAAGTGACCCCTCGCTCCTGCCACCGGTTCGAGCAAGCCTTCTACACCTACGACACGTAAGCGGGGCTGCCGAGAGCTTGGGGCATGGTGTTGGCTGTGCCAGGAGGGCGAGCTGGCATCTCTGCTTGGTTTCTTCCTGAGAACAAAAGTGAGAGGCAGGCTTAGGCTTTAAAACTGAAGTCCCTAAGCCTTCTGCAGACCCAGGGTAAAAGGGTCCGAAGTGGCTTAGGCAGTCTGCTGATCCAATCCCCCAGCCCTCACTACTGGGAATGACTCTCAGTCGAGGCTGACTTTTTATACTTTAACACGTGTGGGAGTTTGAAGTGTAAAGTTCTGTAGTAGAGAATCAATTTTCTCTTACAGTTTTTTCATGCATTTCCAAAGTCTTTTAAAAAGATTTGTTTATTTGAAAAGCAGAATAACAAAGAGAGGGAGAAGGAGAGAGAGAGAAACTTGTATTGATTGGTTTTCTTCCCAAATGGCTGTGATGGCCCAGGCTGGTCCAAGCTGCAGCCAGAATCGTGGAACTCCGTCTAGGTCTCCCTTGTGAGTGGCATGGGCACAAGTACTTGAGCCATCATCTGCTACCTTTCCAGGCAGCTGCAGTGGAAGTAGAGCGCCCTGGCACTGGAGCCAGTATGCCAGTATGGGGTGGCAGCTTCCAGACATTGTACTGAACCACAATTCCAACTCCTTCCCTCCCCCTGCCCACCACCAGACTGCTCCGAGAGCAGTTTCACGAATTGAATTTCAGGGCCAGGGAGGTCTCCTGAAAAGGGCTCTGTTGGCAGTCCTTGCTGAGCGGCCACATCACACTGTGATGTTTCTGTCCACTTCTCTGATTCGCAGGTCTTCACCCAGTATCTTGACGTTGACAGCCATTCGCCACCACGTCCTCGGGACCATCACCACGGACAAGATGATGGATGTCACTGTGACCATCAAGTAAGAGGAATGCCCAAGGTGGGCTGGGAGTTCTCTAACATACTCCATGTTGCTTTTGCTTTCTTGTCACCAGGCGAGTGTACAAATGGCCCTCTGTGATGTGGCTGTGCATTCGCTGCAGCCTTTTCTTCATGGTTCCCGAATTACCTGTGGGTGGATGGGGGTCTTTCCAGCAACATTCAGTATCTTTGGTTTCTGTTTGAACTCTGTCTGCTTCTCACCTTTGCTGTGGCAACATACACACACACACACATACAATCCCTGGAGTTTGTTCTGTATTTTAGGGTTTTACTTAAAAAAAAAAAGTGTGTGTTTTTCTTAGACCTTTTCTGGAAGGCTCGGGGAATAGAGTCGGCCCCTGGTAGGAGGAGGGTCATGAGAGAGGGACTCTGGAAGGCAGCCTCTTGCCAGGTCACAGTGCTGTGCTTGCCACCTCTGAGGGCTGTGTCCATGGTGTTGTTGAAATTCATCTGGCACCCTCATCCTCTCGGGAAACGGGAGCCCTCCGACCACATGACCAGCTGCCCCTGTGTCAAATAGGATGGAAATCTGAGCTTTCCCCCTCGTCGCAGCTGCACTTCTGTGGCATTTCTTTCTGTCTCCCTACCACCTGTTCATCTGTCCATCACCCAGGCAAAGCAGGTTCTAGAGAACTGTCGGGCTGTGAGGCCACGGCCCCTGCCCTCCCAGCACTGACAGCCTCGTGGGGGAAGCAGACAGTGTTGGAGGGTTATGCGTGGAGCTGAGAGATGAAAATCATGATAGCTGCTTGGAGTTGACCTTGAGGGTCGCAGCAGGTGGGAGAGAGAGGCTCGTCACGCTCACACTGTATGCAGGGTCTCCAGTTCTTTCCCCTGGGCACCCCTGCAGTGTTTCCAACAGAGGGGGTGACTTCTGTTTCAGAAAGGTCCCCTGACTTCTGAGAGGAGAACATGAAGAGGAGGCCTAAGAGGGGGAGTCGATGAAGATGAAACAGGGACAGGAGGCCCTCTCAGGAGCCAGGGGAGAGGTGGCAGGCATGGCTTTCAGTGGGCACATGGTAGTGTTGGAGGAAGCTGAGGAACTGGTCATGCCAGTAGACTGGCCGCTTGGGTCAGGGAGGGAGAAAGGGCAGAGGTAGCCCTTGGCACCTGTCTGGGGAGGCTGGGTGGACAGGGAAGCAGGTTTTTAGCCTAGGGTGTTTGTTGAGTATCCACAGTGGGCTCAGCACAGTTGTCTGGTTTGGGGCCATAGTGTTCACTGTCCGCTTGTTTAGAACGAAGTCATTATTGAAATGACTGAATACCTCCTTGCTAAGAGTGACTGCCTATTAGTTTGCTTTGATCTTTGGGGGATTCACTTCTGTAACTTCAGTGGGGTTTCTGTGGTGTTCACCTGTGCTGGGTACCCTGAACTATGCGTCTCCCTACTGGATGCAGGCCTTTAGATCCCTATGGGTGTCTCCCACTTGAGTGCCCCAAACCAGACCCTCGCAGGCCTGCTCGCTGTTCCTCCCAGGCTCGAGTAGGGGCGCTGCAGCTTCCTGGCTGCCCCTGGGTTCTTCTTCCCCTATGTCCCCATCTTCATTCAAGCCGTCCTGCAACACACAGGTAGCCTTGCAGTGGAACCTTCCTGGCCCTGTGCTGGCTTCCTTTAGTCTTAACCCACCATTGTCAATTGCCTGGATCATGACTACAGCTTCCTGTCTGGTTTCAGGACTGTGTGTTGTCCACCTGGTAGCCAGAGCGCTTCTGTCCCATAGAGATCCCACTGTTTCTCCCATCCCACTCAGAGTCAAACCCAGGTTCCACCCCAAGCCCTCGTGTGACTGCTGCTGCAGCCCAGAGCCACCTAGGCTCTGTTCTCCGTTCTTGCACCTGTGTGTGTGCCCAAGGTCACCCTGTCGGAAGGGCCTTGGCCGACCCCTGGCATAAAATGTTGATTTCCTTTGTTGTATTGTCCCTCAGATATTACTTTTCATCTTACCATCCTCCCCTTGCTGCTGGCATGTGCATTCTGCTGGGTCAGGGGCTGTGGTCTGTTTTGATTGCTGCCATGTCCCTGTCCCAGAGGGAGCCTGGCTTTCCTACAGAGTATAGTCCTGAGCAGGGTGAGTGGAAGAACCAAGAGCTCCTTTTCCTGCACGGAAATGGACAGGTTTCCGTCAGCTCAACACAGACCTGGTGATGTTTTAGTGTAGCTCAGATCCAGCGAACACTGCTCTCTGGCTGAGAAGTTTTCAGTCTTTGTTCACTGCTAGTCTGCTTAAACCACAAGACTGTGCCTCTGTGGTGTCCTCATTTGTGTTCCTGCTTGCAGGACTGGCAGATTTGCTCTGGTGGCAGGATGACTAACCGGGCACAGTGGGCCATCCCTCCCTCCCTCTCTCCCAGGTCTTCCATCGACAGCGAGCCGGCCTTGGTCTTAGGCCCCCTGAAGTCTGTGCAGGAGCTGCGGCGGGAACAGCAGCTGGCCCAGATTGAGACCCGCAGGCAGGAGAGGGAGAAGAATGGGAAGGAGGAGGGTGGAGAAGGAAGGACCAAGCCCCCCGCGCAGGAGATGGTGGAGGAGTTGCAAGGTCCCTTCTCCTATGATTTCTCCTACTGGGCTCGGTAAGCACTCCTGGGCCTGCTCGGCGGCATCCCCGGCTCTGGAGGGCCTGGAGCAGCCCAGCAGTTGTGTGTCACTACCTCAGGTCTGGAGAGAAGATCACTGTCACGCCGTCCTCTAAGGAGCTGCTCTTTTACCCCCCGTCCATGGAGGCTGTGGTCAGTGGAGGTGAGTCCGCTCCGCCAGCCTGTGCCGCACCCTTGGCCTGGCTTCACAAACGTACCTTGTCTCCTGGTTCTCACAGCTCTTCTTTGTAAACCTCTGCCTTATACAGGCATGTGGGCATCACTCTTAGCTGTGTGGGTGAATGAATGAATGAATGAATGGCCTCCATAAAGAAAGTAATGTTTGCTGTTGGGACTGGAGTAGTCTTTTTGGAAAAGGACTTGGTTTTCTTCAACATCATGGGGTGTCTGCCAGAAGGTAGGTGGAAAGCAAAGCCACCCATGGGTAAAGTGTGAACACTGTTGATGAGTGTGAAGTGCTGAGGTTGTTCCTGCTTTGTGACTGGCCGTGAGAGGGGGTGTTTGTAGGATGGGCAATGGAAGTCATTGCTTGTGGAGTGTGGGTCCCTTACTCGCCCACAGGTTTTTCCCAGCTTTTTGGGCTAATGACACTGGGTGTGATGTGGTTTGCATTCGGAGGTGGAGAGTGTGGAGGGCGCAGCGCCAGCAGGCAGGCTGGCACGCCAGTCCCCCTGGAGGCTCCTCTCTTCATCTGTCGGGAGAGCTGAGGAAGAAGAGGGAGAACCCAGCCTTTCAGTAAGGGGCGGGGCCTGGGCCACACTCACTTGGTAATGGAAGGTTAAACACGGACTAGGTGTGCCTTGTGGGGACTGTGTGAAGTGTTTCAGATGTGTGAGATTTTTGGATTTAAGATTGTATCTGCATAGACTCTACCAATTGAGCATCCCTAACCCAAACTAGGAATGTTGTTGGCATGGAGGCACATTTGGGGCATGTTAGATCTTGGGATTTGGGGTGCTCAGCCTAGACCCGCATATAGAGGCAGCTTCTGATACAGCTGCGCTGGGCCCTTCTCTCGTGGGAAGCCCCTCCCCCTGTGCAGCTGAGTCCTTCCTTTCCAGAAAGCTGCCCCGGGAAGCTGATCGAGATCCAGGGCAAGGCGGGTTTGTTCTTAGAAGGCCAGATCCACCCCGAGTTGGAAGGAGTGGAGATTGTCATCAGCGAGAAGGGGGCGAGCTCGCCCCTCATCACAGTCTTCACTGACGACAAAGGGGCCTACAGGTGAGCCTCTGCTTCAGGGGTGTTTGTGCAGGACCAGCCAGGGCGCCTCCTAGGGAAAGTGGGACACCCGGGTTTCCTCGGCGGTAGGGGGAGGTGGCACCCCCCTCCAGGGTTGGAAGCGATGTGTCTGTAGCATTTTGCTTTCTCTCGCTCAGCGTTGGGCCCCTGCACAGTGACCTGGAATACACCGTGAGCTCCCAGAAGGAGGGCTACGTGCTAACAGCCGTGGAAGGGACCATAGGCGACTTCAAGGCCTACGCCTTGGCAGGCGTGAGCTTCGAGGTAAATCCTGCACACTCTCCAAAGGGGGTCTTGTGTCCATGCAAGTGAGCACGTGATGTGCTGCACAGAATTGTAGACCCCCAACAGCTATGTAGACCCAGGGAAGGGCCACGGCCGTGGAAATGGCGTATCCTTCACCTCTGGGATCCCCTCTGGGTCTTGCTGTCGTCATCTGCATGGATCTGATCTGCTTCCTGTCGGTCGGGTTTAGTTTAGACTTCAATGGAATGAGGCAGGATGTGCTCTTTGTACAGTCTGGCTTATTTCAGACAGTGTGGTCTGGAGAGCTGTGGACTTGAGCATGTGTCTCCCTCTGAGGAGCGTTAAGCTTCCCACCCTTCACTGTCCTGTGTTGGAGGACACAGAATGTTCCCATGGCAGCATTTACCCTCTGTCTATCTCCTGGCAGCCGTCCCAGGGAAGAACCTGCGGGGTGTTGGGGATTTGGAGGGCCTGCCGGCGGGAGGAGAACAGTAGATCACAGGGAAGGTTATCACCCTGCTGAACACAGTCTTCCGTCAGATGGAAAGATACCCAATGTGAGAAGAAATATTTGTATCATAATTAGTAGATCTGGTTTACAGGGAGCTTGAAGTCAGGAGGAGGAAGATAATGCCACAGAGGAAAAAAATGACCAGTGGATATGTTTCTTTTTCTTTTGAGAAAAGAGTTATTTATTAGAAAGGCAGCATGCAGAAAAGCTGTGTGACAGAGTAAGTGCTGTGGGAGTACTAGGGATGTGTGTGTGTGAGAGAGAGGGAGAGAGCTTCCATCCACTGACCTAGAGAGTGACGTAGGGGTGTGTGTATGAGAGAGAGAGAGAGAGAGAGAGCTTCCCTCCACTGACCTAGAGAGTGACGAGGTGTGTGTGTGTGTGTGAGAGAGAGAGAGAGAGAGAGTGAGCGAGCCTCCATGCAGTGACTTAGAGAAGTGATATATCTTCTATGCATGGTTTGCTCCTCAGATAACTGCACCAGCCAGTCTGAGGCGCAGGCTGAGGCCAGGAGCCTGGAACTTGGGTGGCAGGTCCCCAAGTTCATCATTGGCTGCCTTCCTAGACACATTAACCAGGAGTTGGGTCAGAAGTGAAGGAACTGGGATTTGAATTGGCACTCCAATAAAGTGTGTGGGTGTTACAAGTGGAGACTCAACCGCTGTGCCCCAAGGCCCACCAGAGAGAGCATTGGCTTCTGAAAGGCAGCGTGCGAAGACAGTGCAGGTGCCTGGCCGCTGGAGGGAAATGCTCGGCCTCGGTGCCCACCGGATCGCTGATTTGGGAGGTTGGATTTGCACGAAGGAAGGCAGTAGGCATTTTGTGGTGCGCTTAGGTTGTTTGTGGGAGTATAAGTGGCACTGATGCTATGACATACAGTTTAACAGTATTTCTGAGCTTAGAATGTGCACATTCAAGAGTTCCTAGAAACTGATCAGAAAAAAGGAGAAAAAAGTATGCAAGGAAATATATGAGGGCATCACAGATTTCATGAAAAAATATAACAAAAAAGATAGTTTACTTTAGTATGAAGGAATCTTGAGATCTATGGACAGTTTTTTCATAGTACATGTCTTGTCACAATGACTGCACAAATCTCAGCATTTTTTTTAAAGATTTATTTATTTTTATTGGAAAGTCAGATATATGGAGAGCAGGAGAGACAGAGAGAAAGAGCTTCTATCCACTGATTCACTCCCCAAGCAGCTGCAACAGTTGGAGCTGAGCCGATCTGAAGCCAGGAGCCCAGAGCTTCTTCCGGGTCTCCCATACGGGTGCAGGGTTCCAAGGCCTTGGGGTCCTCGAGTGCTCTCCCAGGCCACAAGCAGAGAGCTGAATGGGAAGTAGGGCTGCTGGGATTAGAACTGGTGCCCATGTGGGATCCTGATGCGTTTAAAGTGAGGACTTCAGCCGCTAGGCAACCATGCCGGGCCCAAATCTCAGCATTTTTTTGCACCAAAATAAATGTATCCTTTAATTCTATTCCCTCTCCTGCCCCAAGCTTTTGCCATGCCTTTGTTATGTGTTCAGAGATGTTTCCATTGCTGGTCTGGGTGCCTGTGTTATGTGTTCAGGGGTGTTTCCATTGCTGGCCTGGGTGCCTGTGTTATGCGGTGGTTGAGGCACAGGTGAGCTGCTGAGAAGAGAGCCCGTCGCAGCACTGTTTGTGATCTGCCTGTGGTTTTGTTTAGTGCCATCTTTGTTTTACTTGTCCACCCCACCCCACGCTTGCACATCTGTCCACAGTATCTGTACTGTTGGTGATATGTGTGGGGGCACAGGAAGCATTCGTGGAGGTTATACAGTCGAGTGTTAGGTAGCATTTGTTATCTGTGCAAAGGAAGGCTTTCTTGCCTGCCTGAATAATAAGAAAAAGAAGAAGAAAAAAAAGTGAAAAACCTTAAGAATGTTCTCTTGACTTAGGAAATACATCTTGCCAGTTAATAGCACTTTAACCTTGCTCCAACCTTCCTGCCTCATCCCAGATAAAAGCAGAAGATGACCAGCCCCTCCCTGGGGTCCTCTTATCCCTCAGCGGCGGCGTGTTCCGTTCCAACCTCTTGACTCAAGACAACGGCATCCTGACCTTCTCAAACCTGGTAATGTGTCCCCGAGCACCTCCTGCCCCCGCCGTCCGCCACAGGAGAGAGAAGGGATACGTCGCAATGCGTGTGGCTCCTATAGTGCTTGACAGCCTGAGAACAGAAAAGCCAGGCCGAGGGTTCTCGATTCCTCTGGGGCCCACATCTAATTAGAGTATTGCTCCCACTTGAACTCAGTGCTGGTGATTCATGTTCCCTTCCACGCACATGACTTGTTTTCTGGCCACCGCTTGTCACCAAGGCAGTGTAATTAATTACTGCCACCACAGCGGCTCCTGTCTTAGGCGGCTCTTAGCGTGTCTGTGGGAGCGTGTTGCTTCCCACACGGGGACTTGTTCGGTGCTTAGCTCCTGTTTGTCCTGCAAAGCACATCTTGCATGGTGGGAGCATGGCACCAAGTGTTCATCTGAGATGCCGTTGGTGGGAGTGCAAGTGAATTGTCCATCTTGATAGGGAATCCGGTGGGTGCCATGGGATCTCACAGATGGGAATTGTGGGTGTCTGAGAAATCATTTTTTTTGCGATACACACCCAGCTTCAGATTCCCTGCTACTACTAAACTTGCTGTGTTAACCAAGCAGGTTGCTGTGCCTCTCTGAGTCTTGGTTTACTCATTCAGAAAGCTCACGCCTCCAAGAGCAATGCTAGGCACTTGATGGTGACAGCTGCTGTTGGGTGGTTGGACCTGCAGTGCCCATTGCTGCTGTTATTCTTTGGGGAAGATTCTGGAATCAGGGCTTCAGCCCCTCTCTCTGAGCCAGCTGAGGTTCAGGCTGTGTCTGTCTCCCGGCAGAGCCCTGGCCAGTATTACTTCAAGCCCATGATGAAGGAGTTCCGGTTTGAGCCATCCTCGCAGATGATCGAGGTGCAAGAAGGGCAGAACCTGAGGATCACCATCACTGGGTACCGCACGGCCTACAGGTGAGCTGGCACTGCCCTCCCTAAGGAGCTGGGGAGCCACACTCCTGCTGCCCGCCCCCCCAGCCCTGTGTTCAACCCTCCCAGCCCCTCCCTTCCCCCACGGGACCGGGCCAGGGAACCATACTCCTGCTGCCCCCTGCACACGCAGCCCCATCTTTAGGCAAGGGAGACGCCACATGAGGTCAGTGCCTTTGGGCTACTGTCCCTTCCTTCTCTTTGCCACACATTTCCTGTTTTGACCTTGGTCTGAGTCTCTTGAGTTACTTAAAAAAAAAAAAAAAACATGTTTTTTATTTAAAAGCTGTTTTGAACTTGAACTGAAGCTCCTAACGGAGGCAAAGCCTTCTCCTGAGCAGAACTTTAAAATGCTGAAGGACGCACGCTGTGGGGTTTCCCTGCTGACTTGTCTCCAGGCCACATGAGGCCCCCTGCCAGCAGGCAGCCAGGATTTCCAGTGTGTATAACAACTTGCGGAGTCAGTGTATGTCAATATGAACTGCAGATGGACGGACGGATGTGAGCTGTGCGTGTGTGGATGGGTAGATGGGCTACCTACAAGGGTATTTCAAGCTCTCATGGAAAAGGGTGTTAAAAGGCAACTTTGTTTTGCTGCAGAAGTTTTGTGCATTCAAGGGGTCTTCAGAAAATTCATAAAAATATTGTGGAACAATTCTGCATGGGTTTCAAAACTTTTTTTTCATTTCTGTTTTTCCACAAACTTTATGATTATTCTCCTATAAGAAGGGTAGTTAGATATACAGATGCAGGTATAAACAAACGCAAATATAGTTGGATTATACACATGTACAGAAAACTTACGTGAAGGTTAATTGGAAAGATTGGGTTTGGAAAAGTAGAATTTAAAAAAAGTCTAGCCTGGCGCTAAGCCATTCATAGACGACCTGCTTCTGAGTCAGAGTTTCATACGTAGCAGAACAGCTCCCTGCGGTGTATTGAAAGTCAGCCCTTTACACAAGGGTTTGCAAACAAACAAATAAATAATTAAAAAAAAAATCAGGGGCTGGTGTGGTGGTGGGATGTGTTAATCCTCCATCTGAAGCACTGGTATCCTGTATGGGTGCTGGTTTTTGTCCTGGCTACCCCACTTCCAATCCAGCTCTCTGCTTATGGCCTCGAAAAGCCCAGCCTTTGGACCCCTGTACCCTCTCCTGTCTTCTGGCTTTGGGTCAGCTCAGCTCTGGCTGTCGTGGTCATTTGGGGAATGAATCAGCAGATGGAAGATCTCTACCTGTCTCTCTTTCTCTCTGTAAAATATGTCTTTCAGATTAAGATAAATAATCTTTAAAAAAATACTTAGAAACACAGAGAGAGGGCCCCAGCATGGTAGCCTAGTGGCTGAAGTGCTTGCCTTGCACATGCCGGGATCCCATATGGGTGCTAGTTCATGTCCCAGTGTCCCAGCAGCTCTGCTGGACCGATCCAGCTCCCTGCTTTTGACCTGGGAAAGCAGTCAAGGACGGCCCAAGACCTTAGCACCCTGCACCTGCATGGGAGACCTGGAAAAATCTGCTGGCTTCAGCTCAGCACCAGCTCCGGCTGTTGTGGCCACTTGGGGAGTGAGTCAGTGGACAGAAGATCTTCCTCTCTGTCTCTCTTCCTCTCTGTGTATCTGACTTTCCAATAAAAATAAATCTTAGAAACGAACGAACGAACAACAAAAACAGAGAGAGGGATCTTCTGTCTGTTGATTCAGTCCACAAATGCCTGCGGCAGCTGGGGCAGGCAGGACTGAAGCCAGGAGCATAGGACTCCATCCAGGTCTTCGGGTCTTCGACTTGAGGAGCAGGAGCCCGAGTAAATGGCCAGTCACCTGCATCTCCCAAGGGTCTGCCTTAGCAGGTAGCCAGATTAGAAGTGGAGTACTTGAGATTTGAACTAGGTACTGGGATGTGGACATCCCAAGGGGTGGCTTTCCCTGCTGCGACACAACACCTGCCCCAGTTGCACCATTTTGAACAATATGTGAACGAAAGAGGAAGTGAGCTGTTTCCATGTTGCCAAATCCTTCATTGTTGAAAATAATGCCTAACAAGAGTGAAAATGAAATGTAGCCCTTGAAAAATTACCCTTTTCCAGAGAGCCCCGCAGAGTGTAGGAGAGAGAAAGGGATGCCTGTGTCAGGAGGTTCTGGTCTGGACACGGCGCAGCTGCGGCTGAGCTGATAGTCGTGGGGCTCAGTACTCCCTGAGCAGCGCTTCACCTGGGAGCCAGCACCTATGTGCCCCAGGAAGCCCCCAAAACGGCGCCTTCCATTCCCTCTCGTCCCCTAGTTGCTATGGCACCGTGTCATCTTTGAACGGAGAGCCAGAGCAGGGGGTCGCCATGGAAGCCGTGGGACAGAAGGACTGCAGCATTTACGGAGAAGACACGGTGACTGATGAGGAGGGCAAGTTCAGGCTCCGTGGCTTGCTGGTGAGACTCTGGAGGGGGTCCTGTGGGTGGCCAAGGGGACTGAGGTGGGCTCTGGGCTCCCCCCATCCTAGAATTTGAGATGCCAGTTGAATTGGTTCCTGGCTTTGGCTCAGCTCAGCTCTGGCCATTGTGGCCACTTGGTGAATGAACTGACGGATGGAAGATCTTTCTCTGTCTATCCTTCCCTCTATAAATCTGACTTTCCAAGAAAATTGCATGTCTAAAAAAAAAAAAAAGGAGGGAGAGGAAAATGGAGAGGCAGATAAAAAGAAAGCTCCCATTTACTGGTTAATAACCCACAAAAGTCAGTGCCAGGCCAGGCAGAAGCCAGAAACCTAGAACATGGTGTGGGCCTCCCGTGTGGAGGGCAGGGTCTCATCCTGCGGCCTTCACTTGCTGCCTCCCAGGGTGCCCGTGAGCAGGAGCCGGGAGTGATGCGGACACTCCAGCATCCCAGGCAGCAAGTAACTGCTGTACACCAAGCATTCACCGCCCACCCCACCCAAGTTCAGCAACTCTGCGTAGCATTTACATTGCACTAATGGTAGAAGCAATCCCGAGATGACTAAAGGGGTCTGTGCAAATACAACACCGTTTTTATAAGGGACCAGGGTGTCTGGATTTGGTGGGGAGGGGAGGGTGGGCTTGGAACCATTCTCCCATCGAGTACTGAGGGGCAACTGTATCCAAATAAAGAGGAGAGGTAGCCAGCGAGCAAAGAATAGCTTTAGAAACCTAAGAGCATTGCTGCTTGTAATTTTGAAACGAGAAACCCAATTTGCTTTCCGCGGGGTAGAATGTGGTGCTGGGTTGGCCCTGGGGGAGCTGGCGAGCTGAGGTGATGGCAGTGCCGTGTGCAGGGGCTCATGAGAACCAGAAATGTAGTGGGCCAGGGAAAGCCTTCTCAGGCCAGGTTGGGTCAGGTGTGCCGCGGCTGCCCCTCTCTGGAGAGGTGTGACTCCTGGGTCTGTTTGCAGCCGGGGTGCGTGTACCACGTCCAGCTGAAGGCTGAAGGCAACGACCACATCGAGCGGGCGCTGCCCCACCATCGGGTGGTCGAGGTAAGATACCCCATTCTTCTGCGGCTGGTCAGGCTGATGCCTTCCCCCATCGCAGCTCCTCCAGCGCCTGTGTGGCTGCACAACATGAACTGCTGATTAAAGACTCTCTTCAAAACAAGCAGCAGTGTAGGTGGGGTTTTCACGAGCAGAAGGGAGACGTGCTACTGCGTCCTCACTGCCCTGCTCTCCTCCGGGCTCCGAGTCTTACGGTGCAGGTTGAGGGTCTCAAAGCACAGGCCGCATTTGTGGTCAGGGAGGGGCCACCAAGAGAAGCTGGGCTTCTGTGGCACCTGGCTGCCTGGTTTACTTAGATGCACCTGTTTGGTGGGTGGAATTAATGTTCAAGGTCTTGGCGTGGTGAACTTGATCCCTGCAGGTCCCAGGGAGGAGGCCTGGGCATGATTGGAGGTCAGGCTTGCCCTCAGAGGTTGAGGGCCGAGTTCAGAGGGCAGGTGGGGGCCCTTGATTTAGGATTTTATGAGCTGGCATATTTTCAGTGTCTCTGGCACCTTAAATGGCTGGATAACTGCAGGTCATCCCGACGCGGTTTTAGTTCAGGACAGTCACGTGGACTATGGACCAGCAGGTGCACAAGGCCCACTGTGCTCTCACCAGAATACCTTTGTCTTCATGCCAGAGAAGCCAAAAGAAAACTCTAGCTTTGTCTGTGATTTGACAAGTTGTGAGGACGCGACAGACTGGGAGGAGGCCCTCTGCTCACAGAGCAAACTGTGTCTGCAAGCTGGGGCTGGCCCGGGAATCGGGTTGCTGCCTAGGAAGCTGGGGTCCTCCTGGCTGGAGGAAGGCTCCATGTAACACAGCTCTGAGCCGCCCAGCTGCTGCTCTCTCAGTGCCCGCCTCCCTGGTTCCCCACAGGTTGGCAATAATGACATCGATGACGTGAACATTATCGTCTTCCGGCAGATTAATCAGTTTGATTTGAGTGGGAACGTGATCACTTCCTCCGAGTACCTCCCCACGCTATGGGTAAGACCATGGTAACCATGTTCTTCCCGCCTTTGAACACGATGCAAATTGGACATGTGTGCCTGTCTCGCTGCTGCCCAGGAACCTGCATGGTGGGTAGCACCTCACAGTGCTGCCTGCCGAGGCTCAGGTCGTGCCTGGGTAAGGGGTGGCTGATGATGGGAGGAGATGCGTTACTCTTGGACACGAGTGTCTGCCGACTCTCAGTACCAGATCTCTGCAATCTGGAATCAAGAATGGGAGGGCAGTTTTAAGGCCTCGTGCCTTGTCGCTTTCTGATTCTGCACAGATGCAGGTTGTGGGCAGTGGCCTCAAGTCTCTCACCAGCCAGTAGTTGCTCATCTTGCCACGCTGGCCTGGTCAGTTTATTTCCAGTTTCCTCCCAGTAGAGCCAGGAGTTTGGACCTGGGTCCCTCATGGTCTGTTTCAGCTCTACCCAGATCTGCACCTGTTCTGTGATGGGACCTGGGATGCCTCCCTTGGGAGATGCTGATGGATCCCCAGGGGACCATCTGTGTGAAGACTATCTGTGTGGGTGCACTCAGGGCCTGAACTGGCAGAGGACATGTGCTTAGGTTTCAGCCCACCTCCCACCTTCCCATCAGCTGGGGCTGGGAGCATGGATGCCTGCAGGGCCAGGCAGGAGGTGCCTGAGGTGCTAGAGTATGGAAGTTGAGAACCCAATCTTCTCCCACACACGGGTGGTGAACAGCTCCATTCTGTTGTTCTGTTATTAGAATTTCCCACCCAGCAGTGGAGTCAGTTCCCAACTTCCCAGAGGCCAGAAACAAGAAGGGCATGGATGTGACCTGTGACCCAAACTGTCCAGGCTGGAACATTCTGGGACCTGTGTGCTGGTGTCTGAAGTGTCACTCTGCACCCAGGATTCCCCTGGCGGGGGATCCTTCCTGCCTTTGGCTCCCGCTGCGTGGGAGTGTGGACAGGCAGCTTACCCAAAGCGAGGGTGGGGAGTGAAGCCCTCAACGGCTGCTCGGAGTCACCTGGATGACCAGCGAGGACTGAGCATGCTCAGAGTTTGCTACTTGGGAGTTAAGATCTCCCTGTGTGCCAGTGCAACATGGCCATGACCCTGACACAGATTTAGTCCGTCTCTCCCTTGTGTGAGCTGTGCAACCTCAGGTGTGACATAGGCTCTCAGAATCCCCATAGGGGTGGTCAAGATGTCCGTTCTGCTACTGGGCTTGGCGGTGACATCGGCTTAGCGCCTATTACAGATGTCTACAATTCTGACAACCCTGGGCAGTGGCCTTCCTGCTCAGAGCCTGGTTTAAAGCCGCACCTTCCGTGCATGGCCAGCGCTGGGCTCGCAGGGTGGGCTCGCAGGGAGGAGGGTGCTGTGTGGGACTTGCCAGGTAGGGCGGCTGTATCTCCTCCCCCACAGGGTGAACCGCCATGGGCGTGTGGAATGAGCCACGTGTCATGCATGGTTCCCTGTCACACTCGTGTCACCGTGCTCCTTCCCTCAGGTCAAGCTGTACAAAAGCGAGAACCTGGACAATCCCATCCAGACCGTGTCTCTGGGCCAGTCCCTCTTCTTCCACTTCCCCCCGCTGCTGAGAGACGGTGAGGTAAGGCCGGGGCGACTTCTGCTCTCACCTCGTCCCGTGCCACAGGCGGCTGGGCTTGGTAGACAGTCTTCTTTCTCAATCATCTGTTTGCGAAAATAATATCTACCCACAGGAGATTTGGGAAGGACCAAGATATCAAACACAGTTTTATCACTTCAGAAATAGTCCCTGCTAACCAGTTGATTGGTCTCCTGACCAACTGAGTGACCAGGGGCAAGTTACCTGTCACCAGGCTTTATTTTCCCGTCTGTGAAATGGGCACAGCTCTCTTGCTATTGTCAGTGGTTGAGAACAGAGCAGGCCCAGGCCCAGTGTGTAGTGTACAGGATGTCTGGCACCTGCTCGAGGCCCAGCATGGGGGACTGTGACTGTCCCTGGGACTGCTCAAGATACCCTGTGTTTCTAGGACTTGCCAGTCTGTCAGCCACTTAGGTACTGTCCCTGAGAAGCCAGCCTCGTCCCAGACCGAGAGGGTCATGTATGCAGTGTGGTCACTGCGTCAGAACTGGCTCCTGAAGCCACGTCCTCCGAGGACCACAAGTTGTCAGGTTTGAACACTCTCTTCAGACAGTGTTATAGGTCCCGCCACGGCCTCAGAGACCCTGGGGACACCTGGCTGTCCCCCATGGGATCCCATCTGCCCAGTGTCCCACTCCTGCGTATACAATGTCCCTCTCCTGTGCGCAGAACTATGTGGTACTGCTGGACTCCACGCTCCCCAGATCACAGTACGACTACGTCCTGCCTCAAGTGTCCTTCGCCGCCGTGGGCTACCACAAGCACGTCACCCTGATTTTTAACCCCACAGTGAGTACAAGGGCGAGTCACAAAATCAATCTGCAACGGGTGGTGAGAACCATGGCCAGAGTGCAGTATCCATGGGCTGGAGAGCAGAGTGAGGTCTAACAGTGCTCATGGTGTCTGCAGAGGAAGCTCCCTGAGCAAGACATCGCCCAAGGATCGTACATCGCCCTGCCGCTGACGCTGCTTGTTCTGCTGGCCGGTTACAACCACGACAAGGTAGGGCACCAGAGGCCTCAGAGAAGGCAGGAGAGCTGGTGCACCCTGGGGGCGGTGGAAGCCTGGCCAGCATGGGAAAGGCCTAAAGTGCAGGCCCTCGGCCACCAGGCTGGACCATGAACATCCAGTTACATCCTTCCCCATTCTTAAGCTGGGAGATCTTCCAGGGAATGTGTTACTCCTGGGAGGCCAGCCCAACCCTGAGGACCGTGAAGTCCAGCCATTGACACAGGGCAGACGCTCATACTACAGAAAGGAGCTGGAGGAGGGTGGTGGGTTGGCGAACTCATGTCCAGGCCTCTGTCTGTCCATCACACGCTCTTTTTCCTGCAGCTCATTCCCTTACTGCTGCAGTTGACAAGTCGGCTGCAGGGAGTACGTGCCCTCGGCCAGGTGGCCTCCGACAACAGCGGCCCTGAAGACGCAAAGAGACAGGCCAAGAAACAGAAGACCAGGCGGACGTGAGGACCCAGAGGGGCGGCTGGGCTCTCCCAGGGGGTGGCCAGCAGCCCACGGGGCAAAGCATATGCCAACGTCGCTCCTGCCCGTGCCACAGGCCTGCGCCTCCTGTGCCACCCACCCCCTCCTTGGTGCAATGCAATGAATGGACCCTCCTGTCACTCTGCTGAACACAACTTGTTTTCTGAGTTGGAGATAATTTATTATTATTATTTTTGTCAAAAAAGTATTTAAGCTGAGCTGGTGGCGTGAGAATGTGATTCCTAGTCTTCAGTGTTCACGTGGTGTTGGGTTCCATGGTGAAACCCCTTTTGGATTCGTTTTTCCCTTCCCTCCCATCCCCTCCCCTCGCTGGCAACCACAGCAGCCTATGTCCACCACCAAGAGCAACTGTTAGGAGGAAAATGCAATAAAACTGCCCATTCGTCTGTGTTGTAGCTCACGCTGTACGTGTCTCTTGGGTGACATGGGTCTAATGCTGGGGTCCACAAGCCAAGGCGTCCATGGAGTCAGTGGTTGTCCTAAGTGGTATGGGTGGGACACGAAGGACACTGTGCAGCCCAGCCTGTTGGCTGGGGAATGGGGGTGAGTGGGATACACAGCATGACTGCCGGCCTCTGGGGGTGGAGTAAAGGGGGGAGTAGGGCAGGCAGCAACTTGAAGGGCCCATCTCTCCAGCTGCAGGAAGCTTGCTTTCCCTTTATTTAAAATAATAATAATAATAATTATTATTTTACTTGAAAAGCAGATTTTTACAGAGAAAGATAGACAGAGAGAACAGATAATCTTATCTGCTGGTTCATTCCACAAATGGCTGCAACAGCAGAGCTGAGCCATTCCAAAGCTAGGATCCAGGAGCTTCCTCTAGGAGTTTCATGTTGATACAGGAACCTAAACATTTGGGCCATCCTCTGCTGCTTTCCCAATCCATTAACAGGGAGCTGGATTGGAAATGCAGCCGCTGGACTAGAACCAGTGCCCACATAGAATGCCAGTGCTGCAAGGCGGAGGCTTAACCTGTTCAGCTACCACACTGGTCCCCAGAGGAGGTTTGTTTTTACTCATCTCCTGCCCAGCATTGCCCTGTCCATGGGTGTGTTCATTTCTCTGGAAAAGCCTGAAAGACAGAATTTTTGTATACTGTTCTTCCAGGCTGACACACCCACGAGGGAGGCTTGAGAGCTGCTCGCTGGTTTTCATGAGAGCAACAGAAGATTATAGCACTTCAGTGGCCTAAACCTTATTCTTTTAGGAAGCAATTAAGTTGTGTGCAAGGCAGGGGCACATCCATCTGTTGGAGAAGCAGAAGACCTCGCATCTGCTCATCCACTCTCCAGAGGCCCACAGTGGCTGGGGCCAGGTCAGGGTCAAACCAGGAGCTAGGAAATCCCAGCGCAGGTCTTCCAGCTGGGTGGCAGAAGCCCAGTTACTGGAGCCACACCTCTGCCTCCCAGGGCTGCCTTGTACGGGAGATGAAGTCTTAATTCCTAGGTAGTCACCTGCTACCCCATCTGACATGTTAGGTAGGTCCCATGTAAGACAGCCAAGGGGACGGTGAAGAGTGGAGTTGGCTACATTCTCCAGGGACTTACAGAGGATGAAGCTACATGTCTGCTCCTAACCTTGCATTTCCAGTGCTTGGTGTGTCACGGATGGATACACAGCACCTGCCCTCAGAGAGCTCACGGCCCATCACTGGGTACAAGACAAGCCAGTGAGTGGACGAGGTCAGCACGGAGTTGTGGGCGTCCCGGTGGAGGAAGCTCCATGACCACGGCGTATTAGGAAACCCCACCTTAGTCCTGCTGAGGAAGAGAGGAAAGGAAAGCGGGGAGTCTGTTGGGTGCCCCCACACGGTCTCAGCCCTCAGGGGCCACACTTCCCACTCCTGGCTCTTGCCTAGTTGGCCTTTGATTGGGTCTGCATTTTGCTTCCTGTGGGAGGAAGGCGGACCAAGCTGCAGATCTGGGGCAGATTTCATGCCAGCTCCATTTCTAAAACTCCTGCTCCGGCAGACCCCCAGAAACAACCCTTGTAAATATTAATGAAGCTTTTTATTGACAAGGTGTAAAGGTTAAGAGCTTGTGAAAGATAGGCGTTAATGTTTGGTGTGTCGCCTGCAGTTCTGGATGCCACCAGTAAGTGGCAGTCTTTTCTTGTGTGGGTCCAGGTCACTCTTAAGTGACTTGGACTGTTAAATAACTGTTGAGAAGCAGGGAGACAAAAGAGATGACAGACGAAGACATAGACAAGCAGAGAGCTTCTGTCTGATGATTGAGCCCTACATAACTGCAACAGCCAAGCCAGGAACAATCTAGATCTCCCACGAGGGTGGCAGGCACCCATGTGCTTCTACAAGCAGGGGTCCTGTATTGCCACAGGACCCTGTACCCCAAGTGGGCAAAAGCAACGGAAGTCAGCTCTGCTTCCTTCAGATTCTCGATGACAAGGCCTGGCCAGAGTCCCCTGCCAACCATTTTTATCTCTTCTTCAACAAAATGAACTTATGACTTTGACCGTGATGTGTCTAGAGAAGGAAGAAATGAATTGCACCGTGTTCTGGGGCCAGGAGACACCTCTGCAGCCTTGGAACCTGGTGGAGGTAGAGGAAGGTATTTATACTTTTTCCTTTTTTCCAGTTTGGCATCTTCAGGGGGGTAGAGGAGCAGGTGTTAATACTTCATGAGACAGGGCTGGGATTTTGGCTGGATCACAGACATTTTTGTTATAAAAAGGAGACGGAGAGAAAGAGTGAGCAGGTATTCCCTTCTGTTAGTTTTCTTGGCAAATGCCCACACTGACTGGGGCTGGACTGGAGCAGAGCCGGGAGGAGCTGGTCTCCCCCATGAGTGACAGGGACCCAGGTAGTTGAGCCATCCTTGCTGCCTCCCAGGGTCAGCACTGGTAGGAAGCTGCGATCAGGAGCCTGAGCAGGAATCAAACCCAGATCCTGCAGTGTGCGCTGTGTGCATCCTAACCGTGTCTAAACCACTAGGCCCAACGCCCACCCCATGGATGTTTTTCTGATACTCCTTAACCCCTGGGGTTGTTCAAGAAGCCACCCATGTGCATAGCCTTTTGGGTGAGTGAACATTTCACTTGTCTCACATGGGTGAACCAACAGGCCCTCTTGTACTTGCTGTTCAGATCTTAGAAAGGCAGAGTAACCGAGAGAAGAGAAGCAGAGAGAGAGGAGAGGCTTTTCCACCCTCTGGATCATTACCCAATTGCCTGCAACAGCTCTAAGTGGGCCAGGCTGAAACCAGGAGCCAGAAACTATATCTGGGTTCCTCACATGGATGGCAAGGCCAAGTGCTTCAGCCATCGCCAGCTGCGCCTTCCAGGGCATGCATTGGCAGGAGACTGCAGCAGAAGCAGAGGCAAGTCTTGAACTCAGGTTGTGAGCATCTTCATTGGCAGCTTAACTCTCAGCACCAACAATCAGCTGTACCAAGCTGTGTGACAGAGCACGCAGCTAGACAGAGCCCCAGGCTGACTGCTCTGCATTTAAAACAGGTGGTTCATGTTGGCCTTTTACCATTCACGGGCTCCTCTTGGTTCAGCCTCATTTCCAGCGTCTTTGTTGACGGGGCTCTGGGTGTAGGGGTCAGAGTTGAGGTATGAGTGTGCATGGATTTTGCACAGCGCATGTCCTTCTAAAGAGAGTGTCTCCTGCTGAGACACGGTGCTGGCTTTCTGCTCTGCCACTCTCCTCTGAAATCACAATCTGGTGTCATTGGGGGCCTCTTGTGTCTTAGGAGTGGGACTTGCTAGACTAACTTTCTGTTATTCTCTTTTAAACCTGGTTATCAACAGTGCAATGTGACTTTGGGGGGGTATGAGTGACTTGAGGGGGGCTACCTCTTGTCTAAGTGTCCAGCCATGAGAAGGCGATAAAGGTGGTTCCATGTCAGTGAGAGAAGCAGGGGTTTTGAGAGAAGCAGTGAGAGAGGATGCAGGGGTTTTGTCAAATAACTTCCCAGGGGCAGGGTTCATAGCCGTTGGCTGCCAGCAGCCGCTGGGCTCATGCCCGTGTGTGTCCTATGTGATCAGTGCTTGGGTTGAGTCAAGCATCTGACATTTTGAAAAATCATCCTTGGCTGCAGATGAATCCCCTTTCCTTTTAGGTGTACACTGGGGATGTCGTCATTGACCCAGATCCACTCTGCCTGGACAGATTCCCTTTCCCCCACTGCTGGGCGTGCTGGTCATGGCCAAGAGCTCCCAGCTGTTCCCTTCTCTAGCCAGTGGCAGACTGATAGAGTGGTGTGAATGGCTGGCCCCAGCCCCATTGCTGGGATGTGTCTGTAGTCAGGCCGTACCCTTGAGTCTCACCTGGGATGCAAGCCAGGGCCAGACTCTGGGAGGCCACACTCCCCCTGAACTCCAGTCCCTTTTGCATCCTGTGAACGCCCCCCCCACCCCCGCCCACTTCCCACTTGCTGTGAGCTCTCTCTCACGAGGCTTCCTGAGTCCTGCTGTCACAGATTTAGATCTTTCTGAATCTGTAGTGGTCAGCCTCTGGAAATGCACTGGGGTATGGAGCTGGGAGCCCATCTACATGGAGCTAGTTTGTGGGGTCTGCAGGCAGCAGGGCTGCTGCAGGGGAGGGGATGCAGGGGTTTTGTCAAATAACTTTATCCCTCTGACACATACGAAAAAATGAGGTCTGACTTCAGGGGCTCCTGCATACCATACTGAGGCCCTGTTGTCTGCTGTGCTTGTAGTAAGAACTGAGTTCAGAAGGATTCTGCATGAATATGTGCGTGTGTGTGTTGAGCCTGTGAACCCCCCTTCTGGGCCAGGGCTCCTGCCTGGGTGGCCCTGCCCCTCTGTTGCTCTAGGCAACCCCAGACAGTGGGTAGCTGGCAAACCAGGAGGGTACCAGGATGCTTTGTTCATCGGGACTTTGGCCCAGCCCTGCCATATTGGGCCTTTTGGCCCCTGGGATGGAACTTGGCCTCTGCTGGATTTGAGGGCCTGCCAGGGATGCCATCTGGTCTGGGGACTGTTGTCAGTTTGGGCACGGCCCACTGATGGCTGTCTGCAATAGCTGTGGCTTCTCTGTCCAGAAAAATGTCCCAGCCTGACCTGAGTGGGTGCAGGATCTGTGACCATGTTCTGAGAAAGGTTGGTTGGGGATCTCCTTGGCTTCTGGACCCACTTGCCCTTGAGGACATTGAGTCAATCAATAAGCCTGCCTAGGGCAGAGTTAGCTTCCTCCTGGGTTTGCCCAGGTTGGACAAGTTCCACTTGGTTGACGGATTGGGAGAAAGAGGTTAACATCTGAAGCAGTGTCCTATCAGAGCTGTTGTTTCCAAGAGTGAGATACCCACCTCAACTTAGCCTAGGCTGATGTCTCAAGGCCTCCAAGGTGGCATAGTGAGACAGCCTCAGGAATACACAGACTGCCACCCAAGCCCCTTGTCACCTCAGGTGCAGTGCTAAGAGGCAATATAGAATGATCCATGCGACCATCAACAGAAATGGATGAGGCCATCAGAAGCAACTCCCGAGGTCACACAGCAGACACTGTTACCCCGACTGGCTGTCAAGTCTGCAGTGCTAGTCAGGACTACCACCTCAACCCCAGCATACCTCCATCCTTGGCAACATATGGGTCAGGGTTGTCTTTTGCTCTAGGTCAGGATGGCGCCAGGTGAAGCGCAGGGCAGGACCAGGGCTGTGGGAAGGACATGGCTTCTCAGGCCACCCTGGAGGCCAAACTCAGTGGAGCACACGTGGTGGGGATTCATGGGCTGGAGTGGCACATGCCTTCCATCTCCATTCTGCTAACTTCACCCCAGTCCCTATGGTCTCCACCTCCTCCTGCAAGGGCTGCTGGGAGATGGTCCAGGGCAAGGAAAGTGTGGAGGTTGAGAGCAGCCAGCAGTCTCTGCTCACATGGTAGCATCCTCACTGTTTCTTACTCTCTTCCATTCCTTGTTTTCAAGTTGCTTTCCAACTTGTGGTCATCACATATATTCTAGTTTTATTTTAGTTTCCTTTGTCACAATTCTCTTTCCGTGTGGCTCAGTTGGTGGCAGAGTCTGCGTGTGCGCCAGGGACTAGGGAGCTGACATGCTGTAGTTTTAGAAAACAGAAGCAGCCAACACCTTTATGTAAAAGACCTCTGTTACTGGTGAAATGTTTAAGTACTCTGTTTAATGAGGGAACATTTTCGTGACTTTGACGCTTCTTAGCTTATTGCTTTCCCAAGGGTTGACAGCCATCTGCAAAGACAGCGAGGCAAGCCTTGGATGCTCCAGTTTTCAGTTGTGAAATGGTTCTTTTATCTAGGCTGGTAGCCCCTTTTAGCCTCACTGCTCTAGGCGGGGATGGTGTTTGGGCATGTAGATCTGGCCTGAGTCACTTTTGCTGCAGGTTAGTTTCCTCTTACGTGTGTGTGATGAAACCATTCACTCACTTAAAATAATTTAGGGGGCACCTGTTCTGAGCTAGGTAGTGGTCTCACTCCTGGACATATATGTCAGTAAAAAAAAATACTGAGTCCTCACTTTCATGGAGCTTGATTTTCCAGTGAGAAGACAGGCTTTGACAGATAAATGCTTGAGTAGACAGAATCCTCTTGGTTTGTGATTAATGCCAAGAGGCAAATAGAACAGGGTGGTGGGGGTAGGGGGGGGCTAGTGAGAAAATGGTGTGGTGGTTTCACTGGCTGCCCCCTAGCAGAAGGAGAGAGATAGAGAGAAAGATCTTCCACTTTTTGGTTCACTCCCCAAATGGCTGCAATGGCCAGAGCTGAGCTGAGCTGAGCTGAAGCCAGATGTCAAGAGTCTTCCACATGGGTGCAAGGGGCCCACGCGCTTGGGCCATCCTCCACTGCTTTCCCAGGCCACAGGCTGGGGAGCTGGTTCAGAATTGGCGCAGCTGGGACATAAACTGCTACCTGCATTAGATGCTGGCACTTGGAAGTGAAGGATTAATCTTTTGAGCCACTGTACTAGCCCCTAATTTTTCTTCAAAATAAACGTGTTCGTTTTATTATACTCAAAGCCTATCTATTCCATTGTATTCTAAGTTCCTTAAGAGTGTCCCACTCATCTCTCCCCAAGTGCCTGGGGCATGTTGTAGGTGTTCATGTTAAACAAATGGTTTAACAGGCAGCCGATCCATGACTGCAGTGTGTCACGGTTGTAGTGAATAGCAGCAGTGACCGCTGGCTGTGTGCCAGCAAGGGAAGGATTTCTGAGGGGAAGCGGCTCCTCCCATGCGGTAGGCCCTGGGGAGTGTGGCTCAGTGTTAGCCCCAAGCCTTTAGGTCCACGAAAGCCGCTGGCATGACTCTGAGTGCAAGGCCCAAGGTTGTGGTGACCACCGGGCTGCATCCTGTAGGCAGGTCTTCCTACCGTGCCCGCTGAGATGCACGCGCCAGTCTCGTTCTCAAACACTCCCACCTTCACCCCAAATCAATCCTACCTGGGTTCCTGGGTACTGTTGAACCGAGCCACCGTTCGCAAGTTTCAGATGCAATAACTGACTCCTGGGGTGGGCGGTGCTAGTCCCACCCGGCGGAAGGCCATGCCCAGGTTTCCGGTCAGCGGGCGCGCTGAGATGAGCTGGTCTGAGGCGGGCTGACGTGAGGCGACCTTGTGTGGAGCCCTGGAGCTGAGATGCCAACTCAGGAGCCCCAACGCCTTGGCTGTGCTCCTCGGCCGTGCCCTCGGCTGTGCCCTCGGCCTGCTGGGACGCCCTGTGTGACCAGTGCGGAGGTGTACGACTGCCCGAGGAGAGGACAGAAGGGCTGGGCTGGCTGTTACCAGGAAAGCTCGGTGAGTTCTTTCCTCAGCTTAGTGAAGAAATAAAAAAGGTGGAAATTGGTTGCAGACAGAGAAGTTTTGTCTGTGAAGTGACCAGGTGAACACAGATAGGAGAGGTGACGGGAAAGCACCTCCTCAGAGAGGGACGGGAGGTGTGTGAGTCGGGGGGCTCTAGAAAGGAGAGAGGGAGAGACACTAAAGGTTTTCGGAAGGGTTTTGGGATTTTAAGGGTCCCCTGGCCTTTGGGCGGGAACCTTGCGGGGAGAAGTTCCCCATTGGTGGTCTCTCAACCAGTTGGGAAATGGCTGGGGCGGGTCTTGTGCCACCCGCTTGAGGGTATGGCGGGTCTCAGGGGCCAGGCTCCCCGAGGCCAGGGTGACGGGGAAGCCGGGAGGGAGGCTGAGACGGGGAGACTCTGTGGCTGGACGCACCCCAGCCCCGAGGACCTTGGGGAGTTCTGGCCTAGGGGCTTCAGTCTGTTGGCGCCAAGCCTCTGCTTCCCAGAGTCCCGTGGGTTGGGAGGGGAAAAGCCAATGTGTCAGTTGTGAGATCTGGTTCTCTCTCCTCTCTCTCTCTTCCACCCTCCCTCTTGTTTGCATGTTATTTCTGAAAGTCTTTGAGGAGTCCTTTTCTGGACTTGGACAAAGCACGGTGGAAATTGATAGCGTTGTCAGCTCAGGCACGTCCTTATTCTCCCTCTGGCTGCCTGGCTGGGGTGGGAGTGTGTGTGTTTGGGGGCACAACCCTGGGGTGGGGGGAAGGGAGAAGACCCGCCACTGCAAACCACCACCTAGCCCGGGGCTGAGGGTGACTGGTTTGCTTACCTAAACAGCTGCTGTGGGATCTTTCCAGCTCTCTTCTCCAGCAATTTATTGTGTTCTCTTTTCCTGCTGTATGTGAATTCTGGCGTCCTTGTAGCAAGGGGTCAGACCCTGGTCTGTCCTGCTACCCAGACTAAAAAAAAAAAGTAATAATAATAATTATTGTTAGTAGTAGTAATAATAATAATAATTAATAATTAATAATAGTAATAATATTTGAAAGGCAGAGTGTCAGAGGATGAGGGAAAAGATAAAATGAGATATCGTCTGTTGGTTCACTCCCTGAAGGGCAGTGCCAAAGCAGGGAGCTCAGAGCTCCATCTGGGTCTCCCATGTGGCTACAGGGGCCCAAGCACTCCATCTGTTTTCTGTCCCAGGCTCATTAGTAGGGAGCTGAATTGGAAGCAAAGCATCTGGGACTCAAATGAGCGCTTTTATGTGGGATGCTGTTGTCACAGGTGGTGGGGCTTAACCCACTGCACCACAACACAAGCCCCCCAACATCTAAGTTCTCTGTGATGACTTTAGGCTGTGTGAGGTCTCCTCTCTTCACATTCCCCTCCCTACTCATCTTAGAAAATGAAGCTTTGAAGAAAGAACAACATAAAAAAAGAAAACAAAACAAACAAAAGCAAAAATGAAGCCTCTTAAAATGGCCCATGTTGCTTCCTGCCCCAAGGCCAAGCCCCTTCCGTCTGTCAGTGCAGGCATATTGGACCTCGATTATGCTTATCATATAAAAACAAGGTCCCTGGTTAAGTTTGAATTTTAGGTAAATATCAAATAATTTTTAGTGTTACACAGGTTGTTCTCGTCCTCAAAAATATCCCATGCACTGTTTATGTGAATCTTGTGTTTTCATTTGTCAGAGCTGGAAGCTCTGCTGAGAGGTATGTACACGGTGAACGTGAGCCCTTCGTGTAGGACCTGGAACGGTAGCAGGTGCTAAACCAGTGTTAGCTCTCCTCCTCCTCCTCTTCCTCCTCCTCCTTCTTTCTCCTCTTCCTCTTCTGGTTGTTTCTTGGAATGTCAGGCTCCCTTTTTCATTGGTGAGAAAATGTGTTCAACTGGAGAGCCGTCTCTTGGGTCCTTAGCACCACATCAAACATTCCTTCTGCCCTTTGGGATGCAGTGGCAGTGGTGGTGGTTGGCAGGGAAGCACCATGAGTTATCACGGAATGTTCCCTCCAGCATTGGGTCATGCAAATATTTATTGCAGGTGTTAAATAATAAATGCAACGGTCTGCCTGATGGTAAATCTGTCATGTTTGGTTGTAGCCAGGAGTTGTGATGCCCCTGAGATGGCTGTCCATTTTGCTGCCCTCCAAGGGGCAAGGCAAACAGCCCAGTTCTCTAGGGTGCTGCCAGTGGGCTGATGAGGCTCCTGACAGCCAGACGGAGTGGCAGAGGACATTCAAGCCAGGCGTGGAGGCTGGCAGGGAAGGCAGACAGCTACACTGATGTTCCCTACAGTCTCACTGTCTGTATCTCCCATGACCTTTATATGTATCCCTCGATGCTCATGTCAGACGCAGTCTGGCCAGCTGCTTGGGGCTGCCAAGCTTTGAGGGGGAGCCCTGTCTAGGTTGCGTGGTGGGTGATGGGCAAGCATGAGGGCCTGAGATCCGACTCAGCCGAACCGCCTCCCAGAGCCACTGATGTCTTTGGCCTCCTGCATGGGTCTCTCCGTTGAACCCTGGCACTTCCATGTAGAACTCAGACAAGAGCCGCCTCTATTCCTTGGACTGTAAGATGGGCAGAATGACACGTCCCACCCCATTGGGTCCTTGTGAGTGAATGGAATCCTATGGGTGAAGACCGTATCACAGGGGTCTGGTGAATGTGGACAGCTGACAGTTCTGAGGTTACTGATGGCCCAGAGGGAGAGGCCCCTGGCCAGGTGCACAGAGCTGCCTGGTGCAGCCTTGCAGGCATCAGCCACATCCTGGGTCTCAGACATATCAACATGGAGATTCATTACATTACAGCAAGTTTTGGGGGGTCAGGAGTTGGGCTGCCTTGTCCATCTCTGGACCCTCTTTGCCCAGCCTGAAGCTGGCACACTGTAAGAGCTCTGACAACAGGGGCTGAGTCAGCGAGCAACTGGGCCATGCCAGTCACCAGGGTCAGCTAGTCATTGATTTAGTGGGTGGTGAGGAAGGACATCCCCCATCCTACCACAGTGGGCTCATCTGAGCTGCCACCTCCCTCTGGTGGCAGGAGGCCTGGGGCAGGCCTGGTCCTTCCTGTGCACTGGCTTAGCCTTGTTCCTGCCCTCTTGCAAAACAGGGATGACTGACTCAGAGTGGCCCAGGTTGGTCACTAGCTCAACTTGGAGATCATGGGCATCTCACTGGTACAATGAGGGCGACAGTACCAGGTGCATGTTTGCTGTCCCACCATCTCTTTTTATGTACTGCACCATCCCACATGATACGGCTTTAAGCTCAGCTGTGAGTGTTATACCAGGAGGGTGGAAGCGCCTGTGGGAGCCATGGGAAAGTGGGCACGGTCCCCAGTGACTGCTCTTCCCTCCTCACCCACTTCCCTTCCCTCTCACTCACCCATTCCCTGGCCTCCTCCTATGGATTCCAGAAGGATCTTTCGTTGCCTTCTTTCTGGGTGCTGTTGTTGTGGATAAGAGCCCACCTGTGGCTCCTTGCGCCCTCATTGTGGCCTCTTTACTCTGGGACACCTGAGCTCTGGGTGGCTGCCATGCTGCAAGCAGGCAGGGAAGCTTAGCATTCCTCTACCTCTCCGAAGGGTCTGCTTTGGGCAGCTGGCCACAATCATGACGCTTCCCCTCCTGGAGTCAGGACTTTTCTTTGCCCCTCCAGTCCTACTTTTCTCCCTTGTTCAGGATTGCTCTTTCCTCTGACACAGTTTGGCCCCTTTGAGCAGTTTCATCTTCCTTTAAGCGGTTGGTCAGTGATTGCGTGAAGCACCTTACTCTTACGTGTTTGCCTTGAGTAAGAAGACAAAGTATGGAGCAGCGCTGTTTTTCAACAGGCTAATTCTCTACCTGCGAGCATCAAGTTCCCATGTGGGCACTGATTCATGTCTCGACTGCCCCATTTCCTGTCCAACTCCCTATTTTTAGTCTGGGAAGGCAATGGAGGATGGCTCAAGTCCTTGGGACTCTGAACCCATATGGCAGACCCAGAAGAAGCTTCTGGCTCCTGGCTTCGAATTGACTCAGCTCTGCCCATTGTGGCCATTTGGGTAGTGAACGAGTAGATGGAAGATCTCGCTCGCTCTCTCTTTGTTAACCTGCCTCTCAAATGAAAAGAAATCTTAAAAAGAGGATGTAGGAGCAGGGTGAGCAGTGGACTTCCTTTGTAAAACCTGATCTTGATCTGGCCGTAGAACAAGGCATTGTTGTTTTGACCTGGGTGGCTGCCATTTTTAATTTCTGTTGCTTGAGTAGGTGATCTGTCTCATCTGTCTTCCCCATGGTTTGGTTGCATAATCTTTCCTTGAGCTACCATTTTACCAAATCTTCCTTTTCAATTTTTTGTTTAATTGATGAATAGTAATTACATATTTTTTTACAGGGTACTATGTGATTTTTAATTGTATTAATTTGAAAGAGAAAGAGAGATTACCCATTTGGTGGTTCATTCTCTAAAATCCTACAACAGCTACAACTGGGCCAGGTCAAAGCTAGGAACTCTCCTATGTGGATGTCAGGTACTCTGTAACTGAAATATCTTCTGCCATATATAATGTGCCACCTCCAGGGATGCACATTAACAGAAAGCTAGAATTGGAAGCGGGCCCAGGTTCAAACATAGGTGTTCTGGCATGGAAAGGGAGCACCCCAAGGGTTCTTGACTGCTGTGCCCTCATCCTTCCTAAGTCAGTTTGAGTTGGTTTCTGATCGAGAGCAGCCATGTGTATACCACTGTAATGCTTTTTTGGAATAGGACTTGGCTTTGGTTGATTACCATCAATCCCTCTAAGGTGTGGCTCTGGAGGTTGCAAGCTGGGGACGCCAAGGACTATTTCTAGCACCCCAAGGTATTTTGTTTGCTTGGTTGCAATCATGTATGTGCTGAAGAATTGATATCATTTATTTTCCCATACTGGAAGTTCTGGCAGCACTCATGCCTAAGTGCCCATGTCCCCACGATGCCCAAGAGTGGGGACAAAAGAAGAAGCAGAAGGCCCTGCCCTTTGGCGAGGTGTGCACTGCAGTCGAGTTCTCCCTCTTGCTTCTCAGTCTTCTCTCTCTCCCTCCATTTTTTTGTTTCCTCTTTGTATGCAGTAAGCATTTTTACTTGTGCTTCCTATTTTATACTGACCTTGGAATGGTGCGACCTCTCCTGACCCTGTCAAACCCTGGGTTCCCAGAGGTGGCCCCACCAGATATTCCATGCTGTGGACGGATTCATTGAAAAATGGCGGGGGACCAGAGCTCTCATGAAGCTCCCTAACCTTGGAAATCAGAAAGCTACA
Organism: Ochotona princeps; assembly: GCF_030435755.1. Classification (NCBI taxonomy): domain Eukaryota; kingdom Metazoa; phylum Chordata; class Mammalia; order Lagomorpha; family Ochotonidae; genus Ochotona; species Ochotona princeps. Next base: position 18,704,724 of record NC_080855.1, on the reverse strand, counting down.
TGGAAAGGAATCATTATCACCATCATTAATAACAACAGAAGGGCCAGGAGACAATGGAGCATCCGCCCCCCATGCCCCTCCCACAGGCCTGGAGGGGCATGTGTGCCATACTGATCGCATTTATCATTGACAATGACAGTTGTTATTAAACTGTGTCAACTTGCAAACACAAAGTGTTTACTGAACGAGCTAAAATGAGCTGGCAGGAATAATATCTAGGCACGGTCTGCCTTGAGCTGTCCTTCCCATAAATTGCTGTGGCAGTTCTTCAGGGCTCCAAGGCACGAGGAAGGAAGATCGGTCTTGTCTGCATCATGGAGGTGTGACCCATTGTCCCAGAGGATACTGAGTTATGCTGAGTTCCTCCCGACGATCCCTCTGCCATTGCTTAGGCAGGATCTCGGAGCCTGTCCAGTGCTGGCCAGCCATCTCCCTAGGACACGTTTATTAAAAAAAAAAAAAAAAACGAGGGACAAGTGTCACTGCCTTTGCCTCTGCTTCTTTCCCAGATTGAAGCCGATTGATGATGCTGAGCATTTTCTTTTTTTTCTTTCCTGACAAGCTGAATTTATTAACGATTCGTGTTAATGTAGAACTGACACATGGAAAATAGGGCTTCTTGATTTGTTCAACAAACATTATGATGTACGTAACAGGTACCAGGAACTATACTAAATGCAGTTGGGTGGGGAACTATTTTCTTTTTTTGTATAAATTTTATTTTTGATACATTTTACGTATTCTATTAGTGTGTGAAGGGTCAAGGACTAGAGGAAAGTGGGCGTGACCATTGTTTCCACATTCTCTTTTTTCCTTCCTGTATCTGGCGGAAGGGGAGCAATAAAGGGAGAAGCCACACCCAGCCTCCCAACCATCCCAGAATCCCCAATGTGGGGCTTGCTCAGAGGGCACTGCTCAAGTGATTTTGATAGTTCAACAGTTCTGTATTGCTGCCTCTCTTGCTACTCCAATCATGATGAAATCTCTCCAGAATCCACTGGCTAACATGTTCCATCTTAGTCTCTGTTTCCCCAGGTATTCACTGCCAACTCTTGGCCGGGGCAGTTGATCAATTTGTTCTGTCCTCTGTTATGGTACCAGGTGTCCTCTGCAGGCTCCAGTGTACTGCCAAATCCTCTATTTGCATCTGAATATGCTGTCCACTGCTCTGTCTAAGCCGCTGAGGAGACCTAGCTCTGACACATGTATTCCAGTCAGCCCCCAATCCCAACTCTTGCTGGTGGGTGCTGGAGCCTAGTCCAGCTCAGTCTGCTCTTATTCCTGACTGATGCAGACCAGAGGTGTGGCAGCCTACCCTGGCTTGACCTGTCCCTTCCTGTTTTCTGCACTTGTCAGTGGTCTATGGTTTGTTCGGCCCTGCAACTCACACACTTGCTGACAGATGGAACTACCCTGCCCAGCCTGCCCAAGCTCCAGGCCTGGACTACATACTCAGCAACAGGAGCTATGACCCACTAGGGGAGTTTCCCAGGTTCCCTCACTTGGGCCACTCCCAGACCCAGATCTCACGCATGCCAGTGGGTGGTTGGCCCTTGTCCAACAAGGCCTGTCCCATTTGTCCTGGCCTTTGTATGAGCTGATGTGGCCTCGTCCACCCCACATCCTGTTTTAGGGTGCTCATGCGGGTGCACCTGATGATTCATTCCTCAAGTGACTGCAATGACCAGAGCTGCACCGATCTGAAGCCAGGAGACAGGAACTCTTCCAGGTCTCCCACATGGGTGCAGGGTCCCAAGGCTTTGGGCCACCCTCGACTGTTTTCCCAGGCCACAAGCAGGGAGCTGGATGGGAAACAGGGCTGCCAGGATTAGAACCGGTGCCCATATGGGATCCCAGCACTTTACAAGGTGAGAACTTTAGCTGCTAGGCCTCCACGCCAGAACCACCATCCCAACTCTTAAGTTAACCAGTGGAACTTGTAGTTCCATATGGTTGGACCCACATGTCCCCCACAAAATCCACCCTGGACCTGGTTCTCTTGCATGATAGTTGGTGTCATGGCCCAGTCTAATGTGACCCATCCCCTGATCTGACACTCACTGTCAGGTACTGGGATCTAGTCCTGCCAGACAGGCCCCCAGCTATTATAGCTTACTTGTGCAATGGCATGTGTTGGTCAGCCATGTTGCATGCTAACAAGCCCAACTTGGGACTTCCATGTGGTTGGTGCATTAGTCTGACCCAAAAATATCTTCAGGTATCTCCTCTCCAAAGCACCAGGTCTCAGTCCCCTTGCCTACCTGGACTCTGCCCCGACACTGAGCATTTTCTAGTGCACTTTGCAGGACAGGGGTGGGTTAAGCAACTTGCTGTGATTTGCAAGTGGGCTGCTCCTGTCAGTCCCTTGCTGCTCCCAACTGCCCTGTCCCTATGGCTTTGCTTAATGCATCCCCTGGACCTACTCTAATCTGGCCTGGCTGTCAGGGTTCTCTCGCCCTCTGAGATTCCCTTCCTGCCCTGTTCATGGCTGCTGGGGGTTTGCTTTTCCATGCTCTTTCTGTGGCTGAAATATTCTTTTCTGGCGGTGGCTCTTCGCCAGCATCTTCTCCATACACTTCTCTTTGACAACAAAGGAACTTATAGGGCCTGAATCTCATCATCTTGAAAATGGGCTCTGAATCCCCAGGGCCCCAGATGGACCAGGGTGACTAAAGGGAAGGAGAATGGTGCTGGAGAGGGACTCATGCAGCCTGGAATCCTGGCTCTGCTGTTCACCAGCTGAAGGTTTCTGGGGCAAGTTATGGATTGTTCTAAACCCCAGTTTTCTCATCTGTGAAGTGGGGATAAGGATAAGCCCTACATCAGATCTTCTTGTGAGGATTAAATGTGGTGGTGTGTTTGAAATATGTATCTTCATAGTGCCCAGTGCTCAGTGGGTGGCTGACAGAATGATGAGGTCATCTGTTAGATAGATCCAGGCAGACCTGGCATTTTTTTTAAGATTTATTCATTTTATTACAGCCAGATATACAAAGAGGAGGAGAGACAGAGAGGAAGATCTTCCGTCCGATGATTTACTCCCCAAGTGAGCCGCAACGGGCTGATGCGCACCGATCCGAAGCCGGGAACCTGGAACCTCCTCCAGGTCTCCCACGCGGGTGCAGTGTCCCAATGCATTGGGCCGTCCTCAACTGCTTTCCCAGGCCACAAGCAGGGAGCTGGATGGGAAGTGGAGCTGCCGGGATTAGAACCGGCGCCCATATGGGACCCCGGGGCTTTCAAGGCGAGGACTTTAGCCGCTAGGCCATGCCGCCGGGCCCAGACCTGGCATTTTTTAAAAAAGATTATGGACTTCTTTTTTAAATTTGAAAGGCAGAATTTCTGACAGAGAAGTAGGAGGGGAGAGGGAGGGAGGGAGGGAGAGAAAGGAGAGAGATCGATCTTCCATCCATGGGTTCATTCCCCAAATGGATGCAACAGCCAGAGTTGGGCTGGTTTACCCAAGAGCCAGGAACTTTCTATGGGTTTCCTGAATTGATGCAGGAACCCAAGGATGTGAACCATCCTCTACTGCGCTTCCAGGTACACTTGCAGGGAGATGGAATGGAAGTAGAACAGCTGAGACTCGAACTGGCAGCTATATGGGATGTTGGCGCTGCAGATAGAGGAACCGAGTGCTATGCCACGGTGCTGACTCTGACCCTATCTATTAGATATCTGTTACCTGTAATGTATCATGTATTCTCTAGCTACCTATCATTTCTATAATCTGTCATCTATTCCCTGTCCTTTATTGTCTATTATCTATCCACCTGTATCTGTTATCTGCCTACCTATCATAGGTCTATCACCGTGTGTCTTGTCATCTAAATGCCTGCTGTGTGTGGGGGGGGACATGGCTGCGGCTGGATGGAGTTGAAGTCAGGAGCCAGGAACTCAGCCCAGGTGTCCCATGTGGGTTCCAGGAACCCTTCATCTGAGCTATCACCATTGCCTCCTAGGGTCAGGATGAATTGGAAGCTAGAATTGGAGCCCCAAGCTGGAAATTGAACCCAAGACTCTCAAATAGGAGACAGGTGTCTTCAATTGGTATGTTAAATGCTAGACCAAACACACACTTGTACATTCCTCTCTCCTGTACCCCCTTGTGTAGGTGAGGGTGGGGAATGACTGGCTTAGTCCACCTGTGGGGTCTTACAAGGGTTCAGGAGAACCAATCTTCCTGACCTGCTACCAGAAGCTTTCCTAACAGAAACCAAGTATTTATTATGACAAAGCAATGTCCAGCTGCTTTGGATAAACACACTTCTGGGGAAGGAATGGCTGTGGCAAGGCAAATATGGTGAACAGGTGTCTGGGGAAAACATCCCCCAGACACTCCCAAGAACAACTGTGTGGGAAGGGGACCGTGTAGAGACCTCAGAAACAGGGTCCTGGGGTGGATAATCTGAATGGTAGAGTCTTGGAGCCACTGTCTCTTACCTGTTCACGCAGGCTGTGTTTGCTGAGTGTCTCACTCATGCCAGGTGCTGAACCAGGTGGCAAGGATCCTAAGTAGCACTGGGGTGACCTCGTTTGAAACATGCACAGCCTCACTTGCAACTGTGAAGTGTGTGGCACACAGTAGGAGCTGGGTACCAGCAGCCACAGAGATGAACATGAGTCACTTCCCTGAATCTCCTCCATGACCCGTGATGAGCCCCACGCCGCCAAATCAGCGGAACAGATGGAGAGCCAAATGCCTGTGATATCTGTGTCCTTGGAAATGGTTGCTGTACATCCATGTCAACCCCTTTTAAGACGCAAATAATTAATTGAATGGCTCAGGGTTGGGGTCTGGGAGGCCCCTTCTGGCTGCCACTGTTTGCTGCTACATTATTAAGAAAACTTTCCTTAGGGCATTGGGGCTAGCCAGTGCTCCTTCAATCATATGGCTCCTCTGAGAGCCACCAGCTAGGCCAACGTTTATTACCTGTTGTTTTTGTTTTAATCAAAATAGAGAAATGATGGGAAGGCATTGGAAGGGGGCCCCTTTCATATCAGATGAAATGAGGCAAGATTGCAAGATGACACTTTGTTTGCCGTACAAATGGGGTGTATACAGCGTGATTGGGCTGGGCAGACCGCCGTAACTGTTCACCCTCACAGGAAGGCAGTCTCTGTGCTCTGTGGTCATGAGTGGCTCTCGCTTTCCTGAGACCCGCAGTCTGGAGTTAGGCTGGCACTTGCCTTATACCCACAGAGGCAACAGATGTGCTTTTGATGTGCTAGGAGTGAATAAGTTCTTTCTGGGATTTAAGACTTTTTAAGGGTCTATAAAAATGTTTGAGGCCTCCCAAATCCAAAAGAGTGATTGGTTATAACATGCAAAAATGAAAATGGCAAAATTGATATTAATGCAGAGTTCAAAAATTAGCCACAAGCTGTGCTGCTCCGTCAATATCTCTAATTGGTAAATGTAATGTTCATTGTGATTTCATTACATCTGAAAATGTGCGTGGTTAGATTTTCTCACATTCAAGAGCTTCTAAGTATGTACAATTACCAAGAAATCACATTCAGTCAAAATTTTTAAAAAGTCTCTTATTGCTAGATAATTTTAGGAGCAAAATTTTACAACTTTTCTTAAACAGTATTGCCAAAAAAAAAAATCCACTTAATATCAGATGGAGGCAGATTCTACAGTTCCCTTAGGGAAAGGCTCCAGCACACCCCATGGGTAGCAAAACCCACAAGTGTTGCTCGAGTCCCAAACAGGAAATAATGTGATATTGGCATACAACCTATACATATCTGCCCGCACACTTAATTGTTGCTAGATTACTTAGAATATCCAATAGGATGGAAATGGGATGGAAATAGTTTTTTATGCTGTATTGTTTAGGGGATAATGACAAGGAAAACAAGTCTGCACATGTTTAGAACAGATGTAACTTTTTAAAAAAGTTATTTATTTAAAAGAAAGAAAGAAAGAAAGAGAGAAATAGTGAAAAGAGAGCGCTTCCATCGGCTGGTTCACTCTCCAAATGGCCGCGATGGACAGGAGCCTGGATCGCCACCAAGTCTCCTGCATGGGTGGTAGTGGTGGTAGGCCCAAGGTCTTGGGTCATCTTCCGTTGCCTTCCCAGCTGCGTTAGTAGGGAGCTGGATTAGAAGTGGAGCAGCTGGGACTTGAACTGGGGTACCGGATACCAACATCATGGGTGGCAGCATAATCTGCGGCTCCACAAAGGTAGCTACCAGATGTGATTTGGGGGGCTGGTGCAGTGGGTTAACAGCCTGTTCATATGGGTGCCATTTCATGTCCTGGCTACTTCACTTCCAGTTGACCTCCTTATTTGTCGCCTGGGAGAGCAGAAGAAGATACTCCAAGTCCTTAGGCTTCTGCACTCACCTGGGAGACCCAGAATAAGCTCCTGCCTCCTGGCTCCAGATTGGTTCAGCTCTGGCCATTGTGACCATTTAGGAAATGAACCAGTGGATGGAGGATCTCTGTCTCTCCTTCTCTTTGTAAATTTGCCTTTCAAATAAAAATAAATAGATCTTACAAAAATAAAACTAATGTTTAAAACAAGAGAAACATATTTTTGATGCATGGTTGGGCTGAATTTGTGAGGGCAGAACCAAGGATTATAATTTACTTCAAATGCCATTGGAGGGGGTTGTCTCCAAAAGCACATGAGTTCAGGGTGCATAGTATTAAAAGGGCCTTGCTGTCCTTCTGAACCACTTGTAAACTCATTTAATTCTCTCAATCCCAGTGAAGTTTAGGGGTTCCTTTCTAGATGGGGAAATGGAGGAACTAAGCCCTATAGCTAACAAGCAGAGAAGCTGAGGTTTGAAGCTAGGGTGTAGCATAGTAGGTGCTGATGGATTACTTTTGCTACTGTGTACCAACATGTAGATTTTGACTTAAATTTTCTTTTTAAGGATTTATTTATTTTTATTGGAAAGGTAAATTTACAGAGAGAAGGAGAGACAGAGAGACAGATCTTCCATCCACTGGTTCACTCCTCAGGTGGCTGCAATGGCCAGAGCTGATCCGAAGCCAGGAGCCAGGAGTTAGTTCTGGGTCTTCCACATGGGTGCAGGGTCCTAAGGTTTAGAGCGGTGCTCTACTGCTATCCCAGGCTACAGGCAGGGAGCTGGAAGGAAAGTGGAAGGTCCAGGACTCAAGGCAACACCCATATGGGATCCCAGCACATGCCAGGTGAGGATTTAGACACTGAGCCATAATTCTGGGCCTTTGACTTGAATTTTTCGGAAAAATTTGTTTCTATCACTTAGGGTAGAATAGCCTAATGAAGTACACTCCGTAAGCAAATACTGACTGGTTTTAGTTCTCTTTCACTCCGTTTCTGCCTGGTCCTTGAATTGGGGAGTTCTCTGAAGGCTACTGTGCATGGAGACTTACCTTTTGTCCTTCTCATTAGTAATTAATTGGACATCTCTGTTAGCCCGTCGCCTGGAGCCCTTCTAGCCCGAGCTTCCATGGCCCCACAAAGGGCCCGGCTTCCTCTGGGCATTGTTAACGTTAACTGAGCAAACGTTTAAAGTTGAAATTGCCTTGGAATAACTAGGGCTTTGCTTATAAATGCATGAAACATCTATCACTTTGGCAGAGCTGGATGCAAGGGTTTTGGGGGCCCTGAAGTTTATACACCATAGGACTTTCTGTTTAAGAGAATCATCTTTTGGAATGAGCAAACACACAACAAATTCCGGGGGCGTTAGGAGCCTCACTTTCCCTTCTCCTGTGTGGTGAATCCGGAGCGCGAGCCTGAAGGTGCAAGCTGGCTTTCCTTGTTGCCAAGAGCCTTCCATGAGCTCAGCATCCGCAGAGGCAGATACAGGGAAGGACACTGGAGCCGAAGAGTCATTAACGTGGTGGTAATTCGCCACTGGGCTCCGGAGCAGTGGGCGGCAGAGGCGTCTTCAGAACAGAGAGGAGGCGGTGCACTGAGCGTGCTCCAGCCGCGAGCTGAGCGGCGGGACCTTCCCTCCATTCTAAGGTGAGCCTAAAGCTTTGGAGGGCGCCTTTCAGATAATCCTTCCAGCCCCTGCCGCCCTCCTCCACCCCCAGTCATCCCATGGGAGAAGCAGAAGTGCACGGAGCAGTAGGAGCTGGTAATGCGTTAGGCCATTCTCCGTGTGTCCCCTGTCTGTTTTCACCAATGATAACTTTGTTGTTAACCTGCCACAATGCCACAATGCCACAGTGCCGGCCTGCTACCTGTTATTTTGTTATGTGCACTTCCTTATAAAGACAATCTGGACAAAAGCCAATATTTGATGTGCAGGAATGTGAGCGGCAAGAGAGTAGGACTACCCGCTATGGAGAAACTCTCCCAAGAAAACTGGATAAGCAGTTTCACACACGAAACACTTGTTCCTGAAGCAGCCCAGGTCCCACACGGGGATTAGATTGCTGTCGGGAGATACGGGTGTTGCTAAAATGTTGCTGTAGATCCTAGACTATCTAGTGGGAATGTTGTGCTGAAGGAATGAAAAAGCACCAAGCCACTCAAATTGACTTTTTTTTAAAAATAACTGTACAAGACCTATTATCATAAACTGTGGGAAGGAAACTTGCTAAAATGTTGGTAGTCTTTTTCTGGGCAGAGTCTAGGGTCAATTATTGTTCTTCCTTTCATATCTTCATCTCTGCTGCCCGGTTTTTCTATAATGAACATGCGTTACTTTTATAATAGGAAAAAAAAAAATCACAAGATAAATTCATTTTGAAAGCAGTGCCCAGCGATCAGAATTTGGGAAAAACAAGGAACAAAGGTACAAATTAAGCAAGGAAAAAAAAAGGGTTTTCAGTTAAACTAGATGTCCAATTAAGCGATTTGCTTGGCTGCAGAATATCTTTTTGACAGACAATTAGTTCGAGGCAAGTCAAATGTTTCAACAGTGTGTTCTTATGGGGCAATTAAAGTAATTCATATTTGATGTGCTGAAGTGTTGCCATAATTGGGAAACTTTCCTGAGTGGCATTTGGAGTTGGGATGGTTGTGCTCTATTCTTCCTGGAAGGGTGTTTTTTTTTTTTTTTAGTCAGAGAAGTTATTTCCTTGACACACCACCTAGGAGAGTCTAGGGATTTTCTATTGAGTGCAGGCAATTATCTTGGGTTCAAAAGAGACAAGTCAAAAATAACAACATTAGCAGCACCTACTGCAGTATGGATAGGCCAACAATGAACATACTCAATGTGTGTGTGTGTGTGTGAGATGTTGCACTAAGCAGTTTATGTGTTTGTTAATTTATGTAACTGTACTCCACCACAGATAGGACTAAGGTGTTATCAGTAAAGAAACAGGTGGTTGGACTGGTCAGTTGCCTTGTTCAAGATTATGCAGCCAGCAAGCGTTATAATCTGAATCTAGGAGGTCTGGCCCTTAGGTTCTTTTTCAGGTGCTCCTGGAAAATAATAACTGTTCTTTGAAAATAATGTTTGTGCCTTTCTTCATACTTTCTTGAATAAAGTATTCTGATTGCTTGCAAAGGCAGGCACAGGAAATAATACAAATGTTTGCTCTGTTTGTGAGAGAAAAACTAATGCTCAGAATAAATTAGGAATTTATTTAGGCCACAGAGTAAAAGAGTAAGACATAGAAACATGCTTTTATTAATGCTTTAAAAATTTTTTTCTTTTTAAATTGGAAAGGCAGATTAAAAGAGAGGAGGACAAGGAGAGAAAGATGTTTCATCTACTGATTCATTCCCTAAATGACCACAATGGCCAGAGCTGAGCTGATTCAAAGCCAGGAGCCAGGAGCCTCCTCCGGGCTTCCCACAGGGTGCAGGGTCCCACGGCTCTGGGTTATCCTACACTGGATGGGAGCTGGATGGGAAGTGGAGCAGCTGGGACACGAACCACAGCCCATATGGGATGCCAGTGCCTGCAGGCAGAGGATTAGTCAGTTGAGTTATCACACCAGTCCTTGCTTTAATAAAATTTAGCAGAATATCTTTCTTATCCCATGAAACTGAATGAGAGGTGAGCTGGTTTGTTAACCAAAAGTCCTTTTCTTAACTCATGCTATTATTCAATGCACCTTCAAAGTCTACAGACAGACCTTGACTTCAAGTATGGCTGGACCTAGGTGCTTTAGTGCTACATTTAGAAGTGGTTGAGAAGAAATTTGCAGTATTCGTTTTCCTGCTTAGTTTCTGACATATTTTTGAGATGCAGTTTACATACTAGAACATTCACCCATGAATGCTTTACTGAATGAGGATATTATAAAGCTTTACAATCATTGTCATAGTTCAGTTGTCCAATATTTCCATCCCCCGAAAGTTCTCCGCATTCACAGCTGTCATTGGTTCATTCCTCATGCTTGGGTTTAGTCTTTGAGCTCCCACTGGTGTTCTGAACAAGTCTTTTGGTTGACAGTGTCAGGATCCATCCAAGTCCTGTTGTAAGGTTCTTTCATAGGATTCCACTTGGGTCTCACACTAAGAAATGGATGCCGACAGCCCCCAAATCTCCCATCTGTTGGCTTATTCCCGAATGGCTATAACAGCCAAGTTACCAGTAGACACAATCCAAATCTCCCACGTGGATGATGTAGACTCAGTCGTTGAGGTTACTCCTGCCTGGGTGTGCAACAGTAGGAAGCTGTAGCAAAAGTGGAGGCAGGATTTGATCCCAAGCACTCTGAAATGGGGTGTGAGTGTCCCAAGTGGCAGTTTAACCATGGCACCGGATGCCCCTCCTCCTCCAGTTACTTCAATAGAATGGGAACATGGAGAACCTGGAGAACCTCCCGACTCTTTTCCTCCCACATGGCGAATATGGCTGTGCAAAGGCAGACAGAGGAGAGATGGAGGGAGAGAGACAGGAGAGTTGATGTTCCTTAGTTGCAGTGAGTCCTGCTTTTAGCTTTTGGGGCTCTGGTTCCTATCCTTCTCTTTATGTAAATGACCCCAGCTAGATGAGCCATTGTTTTCCTTTCTTGATTAATTTATCTAGAGTCTGACTTCTGGGCATGCAACCAAGAGCTTTCACTAACAGTTATGATGGTGGGGCGGGAGTTGGTTGATGGGGAGAGGGAGATCGAGATTGAGAGAGAGATTGCCCTGGGCCTAAGAGCTTTCGCTCCTTATTAGCTTCCAGTGCCTGAGATTTAAGGCACAGGAAAGAAGATGAGTTTATAGTGGAAATTTGTAACCGACCATTAGCTAGAATGGCACTGCTAAGCCCCTGTGCCTGACCAATTGTTAGGACTTAGCGAAATAGTGATAAAGAAAGAGATTTTTGTTTTAGTGCTTAATTAGCCATCCTTCTCCTTCCCGACTTTTAGTTTTATGACTCTGGCTTGCAGGATAGGGTTTTATTGGACTTGACTACGAACTAAGTCCAAACAAGGATTCTCTTCATCATTCTGTTGCTTTAATCCAAATTTGCTCTTTGTAGGGTGCCACAAAGTACTACATTTACATGTCACGTGTAAGGATTGTAAATATTTTTAAGGATTGTAAATATTTTTAAAAGAGAAACAGAGCGAACATTTATTGTTGTGGTCTCTTCTCAAAGGCAATTCATGTTAATTTTAGGAAGGAGGTAATGCTGTTGTTTGTTGCCTTAAAGCACTGTGAGGGGTTTTACTTGAACTACTCTAAGAATTGGCACTCTGATATATACAGTTGTGACATTAATGGTAGCTGTTGTTTGATGACAATTGCCATGCTAGATCCTTGACATTCAATATCTCCCGTCACCCTGTGGATCTTTGAGGACAGTTGAGCTACCGATGTCCATGTGAAGGACTGGAGGTTCGGGGAAGACTTAGCCGATGTCTTCCATATAGAAAAGATAAGACTAGGAGCCAGTTCTGCTGGACTCTGTCAAAGCTGTGGGCTTTCTATTTGCATGGTGTACATGTTGGGGAGGGGCTGAGGGAGGAGGTAGTGTGTATGCTGTGTGCTTTAGTGCTAGATGTTGTGCTGAGCACTGCGAGTATGGCTGCCCACTAGCATTTCTGTTTGGTGAATTTAGAGATCCATCTCTAAACACCATCACAAGGGAGGTGAGGGTTTCAACACCAGTTTAGGGGAAACACAACTCAGTCCCTAGCAGCCGGGTTCATCTGATTACAGTTCACATGTTTTGAAAACAAGATTTTGGAGTGGTGTAGATCTTCTTCAGAAAAACAACTGTTTCATCTTCGCTGGCATTTATAGCTCACTGAAGCGGCACTCTACTGCATGCTCTGATCTATATGCTAATTTTGGGTATGCCTTATCTCTTAAATAACCCAAAGGTAGGGGCTTGGAGGCTCCTTGGGTTGAAATCTCCACATGCCTAGCACTACTGGGGTGGCAAAAGCATGCTCCAGAATTTACAGTTCTCACATGTAGCTCCATGTCCCCAATATTTCCACCCTGGAAGCGCTACCGCACCCACGGGCCCTGCGCGTGATGGTCCAGAGTGAAGACAAAGTGAGCCACTTGGTTTCTCTCCAGTGTCTTAAAGTCTTAACGTCCCTAGTGAGAGACAGTAGGGAACTTGAATTGGAGAAGACGCACATTTTTTATTTATTTTTTCCAGTTCTCTTCAGCTTAGGGAGTTACATGCTGTCTAGAGAATATCACTTTGTTGTTATTTATTGGTTTTTTTTAAAGAAGGAAAAACAACAAACAAAACACAAATCAAGGCTGTCTATAAGTAGGGTAGTTGTCTCTCAGCCAAAAATAGAAATTGAAGGCCTATGGTTTGGGGATCAGCATGAACAAGACGAACGTTGAGGTCAGCTGTATGACTAAAGCCATCCTTGTACATTATAGAGAGTTTGGAATCTACAAGGGAAATTATGAGGAAGGAAAGTGTAAAGTTATATCTGTTTCTTGCCATCCGTTGGGTTGGCTGGGCAGAGGTCATTCCTGTCAGACATTCATTGCTTAATGAAAATCATTTTCTCGGGAGCTGTGTCCTTGGGGATGCTACTATTTATTTAGTGGTGATTTCCTACTGAGTCTTGGTTAAGTAAAAGCCTTGGATATATGGCCCCATGATTGTTTTTATTTTCAGTGTAAAGAAAACAGCCTCGAGAAAGCTAAGAACTTACCCACAGTCACACAAAAGCTGAGTGGGGCAGCTAGAAGTTGGGTGTAGATAGGTGCTGGAGTCCAGGGTTTCATCCTGTCACCATTCTCATGTTGAGCAAGGGAGGGAAAGATTCATTTTGGCTTCAAAGGGAGAAAGAGAAAAGTAGCACCCTGAGAAATTGAGAACAAGCGATGGACACTTTGTGGGTGGGCATGAGCTAAAATAAGAACCCAAAACCAAGCTCCTGGTTTCACTAAGTTGCCCTTTGTGATAGCCACTGTAGGACGACATGCTTTGTTCCGGTGCTTGTGCCCCTGTCAACAGTGCAGGCAGCTTCCCTTGAGGGCAGTCTTTCGACTTCATAGCACATTGGCCCTGTAAGGGTGGATCCGATTTTGTACCAGTTGGAAGTCATTTGTAGCCAAGTCGGGCGAAAATGGTGGATGATCAAGCTCATTATTACAATTTTTATTGAGATGAAATTTATCTTACCATAATGAGATGAATCCTTTTTGTGTGACTCTGGAGTGCAATTTCCCCAGAGCCGTGGTTTTCAAACTTTTAACAAACTGCTCCTTTGAGGAAAGGAGAAGGAATTCAAACCCTGTGGAGTGGAGCCTGAAACTGCCTCTTCAATGGTGAACATTTCTTTGAAGTCAGTTCCATCTTGGAGGTTTCTAGTACCATGGTCTGTTTTGTGCTGCATCTGTTTTCAAGTAATGTTTATTTTTAGTGAAGTGTAGCTGATAAGCCAATGGAGACAGTCTTAGTTATGCGGCAGATTTGTATCTACCAGGTTGTAGTAGGGTTCTCCTGGGGTACCTGTTGCCATGGTTTGAGAATCTTGGCTCTATTAGAGGGAATCTTTTTTAAAACAGGTATTTATTTTTTTGATTTGAAAGGTCAAGCAATGGGTGTGTAGAGAGAAAAAAAGAAAAAGCAAGAGAGAGAGAGAGGAGAGGGAGAGAGGAGAGAGAGAGAGAAAAACATAACCGTTTGCAGGTTCATTACTCATGAATGTTGGCTAGGCTAGCTGAAGCCAGGAACCCTGAACTGTGAGTCTCCTTCATGAGTGGCAGGAACTCAAGTACTTGGGCCTTCCTCCCTTCACTGCCTTCCTAGGTGCAGTAGCAGTGAGCTGGATCAAGAGTGAAACAGTTGGGATAGAACCAGCATTGTGTTATGGGAGGCTGGTGCTGCAGGCAGCAGCTTAGCTCACTGTGTCACAAGGCCTGCCCCTAAAGGGTTGTGTGCTGGTTGTCTGTGAAGACATTTTCTCTCTCCCTCCCTTCCTCTCTCTCTCTCTCTGTCTCCCTTGTCTGATTCCAATGATTTGAGTAAGAAACAGAGAACTCAAAAGGAATAAAATACAGTTTCTCTCATGTCATCGACCTCCAACTTCCCAACACTCCTCTAACCCACAATCCCTGACTGGGTTGGCTGCTGTTCCCTCTCCTGAGCTGTGTGGCCAGTGGCTGTGCTGTGGAGGTTCTGAGGTGTCCCTTGGAGATTGCTAGGAAGGGCTGCTGGTTACTTCCTTAGCGCTTTCTGTCCCTCTTCTTGGGTCTGTTGCTTTGAAGGCTGCCACCCTAGGAGGATAATCGGGAATTTTCTGGAGAGAACTGAGGGCTGGGGATTTGAGGGCTCTGGCTAACAGCCAGTGAGGCCCTGTCCTGCCGGCAACCAAGGGAGTGCCCTTGGAAACACAGCCTTCCACTCCAGACCACCTTCAGGTGGCTACAGTTCTAGCTGAGTGCCCACTGAGAGTTTCACAAGAGACCTGAGCCAGAAACACCCAGGGAAGCTTTGTGTAGATCCAAAGACAATGGCAGGATGATGAATGCTTGTTTCAAGCTACGCTTCAGATACTGTAGGACTCAGCACAAGATAACTGCTACCTCCCACTCTCAAGAGTTCCTTGGGTTCTTTCCAAAATTTACATATGCAAAGGTAGGCAAATATAGATCCTTTGTTGTATGTTACTCCAAACACAGCTTGTTACAGATATTGTTCTAGAAATTTGCTGTTCTGAGTATGATGTTTTGAAAAGATACTGGATACAGTATATAGGAATTTTTCCTGTCATTTTCACAGCTAAATAATACTCTATCGAATGGCTAGCCTATAATTTGTTTAACTAGTCTCTTGTTGATGACATTGCCAGTGTTTTAATTTTGTGTTGTTTTATCAATGATCCTGTGCATACATATTTCCAGAGGTCCAATTGCTGGGTTGGAAGGGTGCATGCTTATGTGAGATTTTGATATGGTTAAATTTTCTGCAAGGATGGTCCTGAGCTGTTTGCTTTTCTGCTGGTGATGGAGGAGAGTCCTGCTTCCCCAGGAGGGAGGGGGGAGCTAAGTGAGCTTGAACTGTTGCAAGAAGGAAATTCTGCAGTTCTGGTGAGCCTACTACACACACCTCTAGAGACTTTATTGCACTTCTGACTAAGGCAGCCTTCCACATTTAAATGTGTTCCAAATCTGGTGTTGGTCGATGAAGCTAGGGTGTTCACCTGCCCTGCAAAGGACACCTAGTCTGGTGGCCTGGTAGTCTTTATCAGCAGGTGCACGTTTGTGGGTGTGAGCAGGTGGAGTGCAGGATCATGGGGCTGTCTTTCCTACCCAAATTGCCTCAGTGTGAACTTTTGAGAGCTAGTAGGGGGTGGGGGATGGTAGGTGCAGGGGAGGAAGACAGAGTGAGCTGTCTCTTCAGGAACATTCAAACACAGAGTGCCAGAGGGAACCGGAAACAAAGCAGCACCCGTGTGGGATGCCTGCACTTGCAGGTGGAGGTTTAGCTCCGCCATGAACAACTCCCTGTTGGATGAGTAGGTGCCCTTCCCACTGAAAACCGTTAGCACCGGAATTTTTTTGTCTGTGAGATGATTGATTTGTAAGTGAGATCGCTGATGTGATGATTACTTTTTTAAGGGAGAAAGAAACACTATGTTAAATGCTCACACTGATTGTTTTGGAGATGAGCAAATGCAAAAGGGCATGTAGACCAGAGTTATGGAAACACACTCAATTCAACTCAGTACAATCGAGTGGAGGCCTGTTGTGGATAAATCTCTTCCCTATTAAAAATTTATTTCTTCTTTACCCTTTTCTTGCCTTTTCAATCAGAGTATTATATGGGAAGGCAGTGCTGATCTAAGAGTATGATCCAATGGGGCTGGGTGAGCCCAGGCTGGTAGCAGTTAACCCTGAATTCTGATGCTGACTTCTACCACTTCATGCCTGAAGGATCTTGGGAACACTATTTAATTTACCTGTGGCAGCCTGAAAATTCAAAATGGCGTTTGTTTTGTCAGGTCCTCTAAGTCTACAGGAGTCTCAGGGTGATCAGAAAAGCAAGTGTTCTACTATGGACACATAAGCAGAACCAGAGTATTAGAAAAACATTTACTGTCGACTTCAAAACTTGGTTCACTGCAAATCTGGCTTCTCTAAACCAGGTTTGCTTGCTTCTCGTTACCAAGCTGGAGTAGCGCTTAGTCTGTATGAACACTTGCCCATAGGGTAGCTTCACATAATTAGCCGTGTTACGGTGTTACTCCTGATGCTGCTGGCAGTTGGGCTGTAGGCTCCCCTTATCCTCAGGTTAGCACGGAGCTTTAGGTTTCCCCTGACAACCCAAGCCAAAACACAGGTCTTTACAGCTGTGGGAAAAAGAGTGCCCAAACTGGAGAAGACAAGAATTCCTGACAGTTCCACCTTCGTCTTAGTTGATTAGTTAGTTTTCCATGCCAGTGTGAGTTTAAAAGACTCTAACTTGGGCCTGTTGGAGTATCACTTGTGGTGATACGGGATAGTCTGCTGGCCAGTGAGTCAAGACTCCTGAGTTTCTAAGGGTCTGCCTCTGACTCATTTTTGGGATAAATCAGTCAGTTCGCAACAACCCTTGTTTGGAGCCTTGGTGTTTGATCTGGAAGACAGAGGTATTAATAAATCTTTGTTAAAAATTTATTTTTATTGGAAAGCCAGATTTACAGAGAGAAGGAGAGTCAGAGAAAGATCTTCCATCCACTGGTTCACTCCTCATATGGCTGCAGTAGCTGGAACTGAGCTGATCTGAAGCCAGAAGCCAGGAGTTTTTCTCTGGGTCTCCCACTGTTTGGTTCTAAGGCTTTGGACTATCCTTCACTGCTTTACCAGGCCATAGGCAGGGAGCTGGATCGAAGTAGAACAGGTGGGACATGAATGGCACCCCATAGGATGCTGGCACTTGCAGGTGGAGGATTAGCCTGTGAGCCACTGCATTGGCCCTGGTAACTGTCTTAAAAGCCTTGCATTGGGCCTGGCGCGGTAGCCTAGTAGATAAAAGTCCTCACCTCACATGTGCCTGGATTCCATATGGGCACCAACTCTAGTCCTGGTGGCCCCACATCCCATCCAGCACCCTGCCTGTGGCCTGGGAAAGCAGTCGAGGACGGCCCAAAGCCTTGGGACCCTGCACCTGCGTGGGAGACCTGGAAGAGGCTCTGGGCTCCTGGCTTCAGATTAGCTCGGCCATTGCGGCTGCTTGAGGAATGAATGAGCGAACGGAAGATTTTCCTCTCTATCTCTCCTCCTCTCTGTATATCAGACTTACTTATAAAAATAAAGTAAATCTTTAAAAAAAAAAGCCTTGCATTATGGAGTTGGCATGGTGGCATAGCTGGGTAACATTCTGGTTGCAGTATTGGCATCCCATATAGGCGCTGGTTCATGTCCTGGCTATTCCACTTCCTTTACCCACATGGGAGTCCCAGAAGAAGCCCCTGGCTCTGGATCAGCTCATCTGTAGCCATTGTATGTGGAATGCCAGTGCTGTAGGCGAAGGATTAGCCATTGAACCAGCCCCCATGAACAGTGTTGACAAACTTGATGATATAAATACTGATGGTTAGCATTTCCTGAGTGTTTTTTCTCTCTGTGTCAGGCTCTAAATCATGTGCTGCCCATGCATATCTCATTAATAAAACATTTGCCATTTTTTATTTCTTACCACTAGTAAATCCTGTTTCTCCCCAGAAGCACTAAAACCCCACAAACCTTCACTGTCCTTTGAAGGAAGGCCTTAGTGGACCCCAGGTGGAAAGAAGGGGGGGCTTGAATTCATGCTTTTTGACTCTGAGATGAGCAGATTTCTCTCCTCTCTGTGGGCTGCAATGTCAGGAGGTGATGCTGTCTTCGGAGTCACCGCTATGTCTACATTAGAAGTGAAGGAGCTGCAGAGATTAGCACGTGGGTTTGCTGCTTGTGGTACCAGGGAAGGGCATGGGCATCCTGGCGAGGATTTGCTCACCTATGCTGTTCCCCAGAGTCTGGATTCACAGCGTGCAGATGTCTCCTTGGGTCTCTTGAGCGCCAGATTGGCTTCAAATTCAGAAAGCCCTAGGGCTCCTGGGCTGTGTAATTATTGCTCTGGCCTTTGGAGAGCAAAGTCAAGGTGGAAACTTCTGCAGGTGAAGTGAAGTTCGCAAAGATGTTTGGAGTATGTCTGCTCTATGCTGCTGGTGCTGCTGGTGCTGCTGGCGCTGCTGGCGCTGCTGGCTGGCTGCTGGTGCGGGAGAGTGGGAGCTGCTCCCTGTAAGTATTTAGCTTCTTTGGGCTGGAGGAGTTTTTTTTCCCCCCTAAATTTATGTTGTTTATGTGACAGGCAGCGTGTTGGAGAGAGAGCTCTTCCATCCGCTGCTTGCTGGTTTTCTCCATAAATGGCTGCAATTGCCAGGGTTGGCCTGGGCTAAATCCAGGAGCTTGGAACTCCATTTCAGGCATAATACTTGGGCTGTCTTCTGCTTCCCAGGGATGACTCTGCTCTTACAGGATGTGTTGAAGATATAAATGAACTCAAAACCATTAAAAGGAGTTTTGTGAAGGGAAAATCCCAGCTGTGGCTTGTGTAGACCTGTGAATGAAGCCAAGTCACCAGGCAGAGACACGGGAGCCACCGAGCAGGACACCTAGGATAGTGACACTTTGCCAGGCACCTCCAACAACAGCAGGTACTTATCTTGCACACACGACTTCATCCCTCGTCCTCAGTGAGTCACAGCTGAGTCATACTTAGGCAGATCGGAAGCTCGTCTCCTTCCTATGTTTGGTCCTGGGGTTTTTTTGGCCATTTTATTTTTCTAGCTTTTGACTTGATGGTGTTTTTCAGGGGACCACGGTAGGGAATGCATCTCGATAAACAATGCTGAAGTGACAGATTTGGGCCTTCAATGAAATTGTGTTCCATAAAGGGAGAGACAGAGGCTTGTAACTCACTGTCAGCTGCAGACGTTTTGGCAAAAATGATCTTTCATGCTTTGATTTCCACTGTATCATTTTGCTGAGTGGCCTCCTGTGCCCTATCAATCAAACCCCACTGAAGATGCAGAGAATCACATGGAAAATCAAAATACAAATCATAGATTCATCTGCCCAGGAGGAAGGGCGATGTGTCACGAATCCTTGTTTCAATCTGCTGTGATTACGGCTGAATTAGTTTTTGAAAACTGCAGGGGATGAAGCTTTCTGCTCCCCGACTCTCACGTTGTTGTTACTAGAGGGAGTGTCATTGGATCAATAGAGAGGCAGAGTGAGATGATTCAGCTGTGGGATCTTGCCCTCTATCTGACTGTGGCTTAGCACCTTAAATATTCTTCTGATGAGAATTTTAGTGTTAAGAAGAAAGAGGTCTTCTAACAAGACAACATTTCGATAGGAGGAGGTGACCTCTCTCATTCACTCCCAGCTATGTCCTTGTCATAGATGGGAATCCAGGGTGAGAGACAAAGAAATAAGTGCTGATCTCTGTTGAAGACAGCATGCATCAGTGGTCTTATTGGTTACCCACACTTCTGTGTTATGTGGGCAATCCTGCCTTACCGAAGTGGAACTAAGCTCCCGGCAGGCTAATCTGCAGCCATGTGGATGGAACTGGAGGTGCAAGAGGCCAAGAGAAATCCAGCTAGGCACAGGACCCCAGGATCTCACAGAGATGTGGGACCTTACCAAGTGGATCTCAGAGAAGTTGAAAGGAGAGTGAGTGGTGGTGGTTCCCACAGGCTGGACAGGGTAGGAGCAAGGAGACATGTGGAAAGGGTTGTCAGACCCAGTGGTGAGTGGGTTGATGGTAGGCGATGACAGTGGACTACATTTTTTTTAAAGCATCAAAAGCTGGATGAAAAGTTTTTGCATGTTTTCACTCTAAGGAAATGATAAATGCTTCAGGAGACTAATACCTTTATCTTAATTTGGATGTATGCAATGCAGACACAGGTATAGAAACATCAAACTCTATATGTGTAATTTTAAAAGATTTATTTATTCATTTGAAAGGCACAGAGAGAGAGAGAGGAGAGAGATATCAGTCTTCCATCTGCTAGTTCACTCCCCAGATATCCACACTGGCCAAGGCTGTGCCAGACTGAAACCATGATCCTGGAGCTTCTATCTCGTCTCTAACATGGGTGCAGGGGCCCAAGCATTTGGGTTGTATTCCATTGCTTTCCCAGGGAGCTGGATCAGAAAAGGAGCAGTCAGATCCTGAACTGGTGTTCATATGGGATACAGGTGTCGCAGACAGTAGCTTTATCCACTGTGCCACATCACCAGACCCCAATAGATACAGTTTTTATGTGTACATTATAATTTGTTAAACTATGAAAACAATGTTCTGTAGAGATGAGTTCCCATGTTTACTTGATTCTGAACAACATACTTTTAGGATGTTGGAGAGGTTTTATTAACAGCCTTTGTTGTCTGTACTCTTAGTGGCTGCTTGACGGGGTCCATTTGGGTGTAGCCCAGGGATCAGTGGGCTACCCATGAGGCCCTGCTCGGAAACGTTGAGGCTGTGCCAGCTGTGTGGCCTTTGCTGCAGCTCAGCTTGGCTGTTGTAGGGCGCAAGCAGCCAAGGATGATACATGAGTATAGGGGAATGGCCAGCTGTGTCCAATGAAGCTTTATGTTTAATTTTACATGAGTTTCATATTGTGACACATTCTTCTCATATTTTAATTAATTGATTTGAGAAGGAGACAGAGAGAGTGAGATTGAGAACCAGAGCATGCCTCTGTGAGAGACTCTCCCATCTGCTGGTCCACCCCCAACAGCCTGCTACAGCTGGGCCCGGGCTGGGCCCAAGTCGGGAACTGGAATCAGTCTATGTCTTCTGTGTGGCTCTCAAGAATCCGGCTGTCTGAGCTGCCCACTGCTCTGGTGCTTTATTTGCAGAGCTTTTGGTTATCCTAAGGATGGCAATGGGAAGGTCACTTGTGGTAGAAAATAGAGTCATTAGATGTGCTAAAAGGAGTGCTATACACACCTATGTTCATGGAAAGTGGAATTAAAGGGTACATCTTAATTTTATACCCAAAGTATGTGCACTATATGAATACTTTACTGCTAATACACTGTATTAAACATATGCATAGTTTTCACAATGTTCATTTTCATAAGTTTTCAAAGATTTCATATGCATGAGTTTTGAAACCCTTATTGTGCCAAAATAAGCTTGTGATTCTTTTTTAAGATTTTTTTTTATTTGAAAGGCAGAGTTGTAGAGAGAGAAGAAGAGACAGAGAGAGTGAGCAAGATCTTTTAATCTGCTGTTTCACTTCCCAAATGACTGTAGTGGTCGAAGCTGAGTCAGTCTAAAGCTGGGAACCAGGAACTTCTTTCAGGTCTCGCATGTGGGTGCAGGGACCCAACCACTTGGGCCTTCCCTCACTGCCTTCCCAGGCCATTAGCAGGGACCTGGATCAGAAGTGCAGCTGTTGGGACCTGAACTGTTGTCCATATGGGATGCTGGCACTTCAGACAGAAGCTGAACATGCTATGCTATGGTGCTAGCCCCAATTCCGTTTCTACAGAAGTTTCAAAGTGCCATCAAATATTGATTCTCCAAATTATGCTTAATATTCAGGTGATCTTCAGGGTATTCCTATAGGTCAGGAAATGGCAATCAGCCCTCCTTATTTGTGGGTTCCATACCCCTGACTTCAGGTAACCTTGAGCAGAGAATATTTGAAAAAAAATTACATCTGTCCTGAACATAGATGGGCCCTTTCCCCCTGCTGTCATTCTTCCCTAAACAATATAATAACTATTGCCTAGAATTTTCATATTATTATTCACAGTCAGTGATCTAGAGATGACTGAAAATGTGCGAGAGGCTGGGTGTATGCAAACACGTTGCTTTTTCTGGAAGGGACTTGAGCTGCCATGGATTTAAGGGGCTGCAAGCTTCCAGAAACCCCTCCTCACAGACACCAAGGGACAACTGTAGTTATGCTTATCTGAATCTAGAACCTTCTTCTATTTTGCGTTTGAGCGCTGAAGGCACATGGAAGTTTCCAGAAACACAGCTACCGTGGACATAGGAAGATTGTGCTTTTGTTTCTTAGGAAGGTGCCTCCTGCGAGGAGAGCCTATGGCCCTGCAGTCATGTCCCTGTGACAGCACACTGCTCAGCCTGTACTTGTGACTGCTGCCTGCACAGCCATCCTATGCTCATGTGAGTCCACCCCACATGTTCACACTGACAGACAGAATGTGTATCATCTCTCTGTAAATTATTCGCTGCTATGACTTGGTCTGATGGTTAAGATGGTACGTGGGGGCAGGGTGCAGCATTGTGACATGTGCTTTAGGCCCTGCTGGCAGCGCTGGCATCTCATGTCGGATCACTGGTTATGGTCATGAGTGGCAGTTGAACTTCCAGTACAGCTTTCTGCTGATGCACACGCCGGGAGGCCACAGTGATGGCTCAGTGACCTGAGTCCCTGGCACCCATGTGGCACACCTAGATTGAGTTTCTAGTTTTCCCTTTTATCCTGGCCCAGTCCTGATGGTCATGGTCACTTGCAGACTAGTGAATGAGCTCGCTCCCTCTTCATCTGTTTTTCAAATGAAATCAATCAGCAAAAGCTTAAATTATTTCATGATCAGTTCTTTTCATTTTACTTATCCTTTCTATTACAAATAGAGCCCAAAAGTGGTTGGTTACAGATAATGGTGGATAAGTTATATGAGCAATGAATTTTTTACCCTAAAAGGGTAAAAAAGGAGGGCTTTTCTAAATGTTGTTTCAAATGTGAAGACATTAGCTCTGAGGGTGCTGAACCCCACTTTGTCATACTCCTTGAATTGATGCACAGAGAACCGCTGTTAAATTACTTCTGGGTTGGGATTTGCGCAATGACTCCATGGTTAAATCCTCACCTTGCAATTGCTGGGATCCCATATGGGTGTTGGCTCATGTCCTGCCTGCTACACTTCCCATTCAGCTCCCTGCTTATGGCCTGCAAAAGCAGTAGAGGATACCCCAAAACCTTGGGACTCTTTACACAGATGGGAGACCTGAAAGAAGTTCCTGGCTCTGGATCAGCTCAGCTCCAGCTATTGTAGTCATCTGGGGAGTGAACCAACAGATGGAAGATCTTTCTGTCTCTCCTTCTCTCTGTAAATTTGCTTTCTCAATAAAAATAAATATATCTTTAAATAAAAATAAATTACTTCAGAGTTACTAGGATATTTCTTTAAATACAATCAGAAGTTGGGCCCTGATTATATTCAGGACACAAAAGCGTCCACTGGCAGCACCTTGGCAGGGAGAAATGAACCGAGGCTTCCAGGGGCAGCTGCCTCCTCCTCACCTCTGTTCGCCTCTTGTTTGGGAGGAGCAGAGCCCTAATGGAAAAGACATAAGGCACATTTCTGGATTTAGGGGACATTCCCATCTAGCTTCTCCACAGTGGGCAAACCCGGAGACCCTGTGAGAGCCGCTGGTGCCTGGAAGCAGAAGATGGCCAGAAAGAAGGAAGGAGAGGTGCCTGAGGGTGAAGGGAGAGGGTAGGGGAAGCCATGAGATAGTGAGCACTTCCTACGTGCCTTGCTGAGTCACAGAACCACCCAGCAGAGTAGGGGACAGCATTCCAGTGTAACAGATGAAGAGCCTGGGCTGAAACAGCTGGCAAGGCGTGGAGCCACGTGAGAGCCCACCATTATTCAGACTGCAGAGTCTGCGTCCAGGATTGATGAGCGCTCCCTCATGCAGCTGGCTCAGGTAGGTGAACTGAGAGAGCAGAGATGGGGAGGACTTAAGTGAGAGATGACGGCTCCTCTGGAAACACCTGCCCTCTGATTTCCAGTTGCCATCCATCAACTCTTTCAAACCATGGAAATGGCTTTGGATTTTCCTCTCATTTCAATTCAATATGAAAAATTTGGGATTTCTGAATTGACAGGAAAAAAACCCGATTTTCAAGATGCTGGAAGGCAAACATCTGTGAAAAAATGGCAGGAACCGTCTCAACATCTGTCCCAGGATATGAAATGCTGAGGTTCTCAACTTACAGCCAATCAATCTTGGAGGCCAGGGTGTTTGCCAACCTAAGAGCAAGATGGAGCTAAAGGAATGGCTAATTCATTTAGTTCAGATGCTTGTAAGAGTTTGTCTGGTTTCCAATTTTTAAAAATATCTTCTCTGAATAGGGAATATTTCCCAGGTGCATATAGAAAACAGTTAAACAGGAGAAAGAGGATTACAGTGAAACTAAAATCTCCTTCCCATCCAATTGCCGGTGCTACTTCCTCAATAGTCCCAAGCATCGTGGGCTTCTGTGGAAACCTTCCAGATGTGCCCTTGTCATATAAAAAAGTGGGTGCTGGTGCTGTGATGCAGTGAGTTAAATTACTGCCTGTGATGCCGGCATCCCGTATGACCACTGGTTCAAGTCCCAGCTGCTCCACTTCTGATCCAGCTGCCTGCTAATGCCCGTGGGTAAGAAACACAGGATGGTCCAAATGCTTGATGTGCTGCCACCATGTGGAGATGCAGTCTGAGACCTGGACTCCTGCAGTTGGCCTGGTGCAGCCTTGGCTGTCATCATTTGGAGAGTGAACCAGCAGATGGGAGATCTTGTTTGACTCCCTCTCTCTGTCTTTCCTTCACTGTAAATTTTGAATAACTAACAAAGAAAGCTTCTTAAAAATATTAAAAAACACACACATGAGGGACCTCAAAAAAGTCTCAAAAATGTAAATAAAAGTATACATATATTTTGGTATAAACTTTTTTTGAAGTCATGGATAATTTTTATAATATGTGTTTTTGGTGATTACGAGAACAATTTTTTTTACATCAAAATATGTTTTATATACTCATACTTTTAAAGTCTGTGTTTCCACAAACATTTGAAGATCCCTTGTCTGTGTAGTTAGTTCCCTTCTGGTTTTAAAAAGTGTAGATGGTGGTACACTGTTTCTATTCTGTATCCTGACTTTTTTTCTCACTTACCCATGTTTATTTGGGATTGTTGCTCATCAGTATGTAGAGAGGTGCCTGTTCTTTTTCATGGCCGTGTAGTGTTTCACTGTGTGGATGAGTATGAATCGGCTAACTAGTTCCCTCATGATCAACATTCAGGACGTGTTCTGGCATTTTCACTTTAGCTTATGCCTGAATGTGCACCTTGGTTTACGCCTGTGTTTACCTGTTGGATTCAGGTCTAGAAGTGGAATTGCTGGCCAAGTGTATATGCAGGCGCAATGGGATGTCTTCTGATGTTGGAAGGGACATGTCCTTCTTGGTCTTGGGGAGAGTAGCACCCCATTCAAGGAGGTGGGATTGAAGAAGGTGGTATCCAATCTCCCCAAGAGCGGAATGACCATCCACAGCACTTACAGCAGCCTTTCTCCGCCTCAGCTGGAGGCCAGGAAGAGGGAGCCCACGTCTGTTCCTCACCTTGTTCAGGCCTTTGTGCCGTGGCTCCTTGGAGGTGCCGATGAATTTCTGTGAAATCCTTGACAGAGCTTACCTGCCCTGACAATGTCCATGCTTGCCTCCCCAGCTCATCTCTAGTCCCTCAAAACCTCTCATTTCCTCCGACACATGCCAGTCCTCCTCACCTTGGGGTCTTCACATGCATATCGTCATCTCTGAGTACTCTCATCTTCATACCTGGCTAACTTCTCTGTGACCTTTGAATCTTGGTTTACATGTCACAAGCCTGGGGAAGCACACTTGGACAGTCCGGCTCACCTCCACAGCCTTTGTATATTTATACATCCAGTTTTCTTTCTCTAGAACTCCTTTCTAAATCATGGTGCATAACCCTTCCTTTTGATGACAGTCATCATTCTGAGTGTCTGGGCATGTGGATGTGTGGATCATCAGAATGAGTCATTTAGACAAAGTGGTATGGCCCCCATCAAAATTCAGATTCTGGCCCCAGATCTGGTCTATCCTGAAGCCAAGCCACGTTCTTCTCTGTGAGGGTCTGAGCTCTCCACTCCAGCCTGGCTGGCAGGTTATCTGGGCAGCAGCCAGCTCCTGTGACTATGCCAGCTTATCCCTTCTGCTGCCTATCTTCCTCCCTCTGGACCAGGAATGGTGGAGAGAACTTGCAATGTTCCCTGGGTAAGATACTGTCGGTGTGCAGGGAACTCTGCACCCAGCACTTGTCAGTTGGGGCTGCTAATTCGAGGTCCAGAAGAGAAGCTGATTTCTGTGATGAAGGTGGTCTGCATGCTTTAACAAGGGCCATTTTAGCAAAAGTCTGACATGTGCGTGAATCTGCGATAAGCCTGGATTTTCTCAGTATTTATGCTAGGGAGTTACTTAGGAGTGTTTGCTGTGTGATCACATGTGGTCCTCGTCACAATGGGCAATTCTCTGAAATGAAAGCCACAGGCAACAAGCTGATCAGGGCTTGTATTAAGAG